>NC_067403.1:186404420-187004420 GCF_016432865.1 Antechinus flavipes | reverse complement strand
AGGCCTGAATCACAGGATGGGAAAATAAGGATGCTTCAGAGGGACTTCATGAAACAAAAAAATAGAAGCATTTCCTGAAACTAACAGTTACATGAAAACTATCCCCAAAATTCATTTGCAAATTTTCACTTCATTTCCCACCCAATTTTGTGCTTCTTCTTCTTAGATCCAAGGTTGCAGGAGCTGTTCTTTGATGCAGAATTTTCTTCTTTAACCCCAGGAAACCAATGTTACTTTGCATTTATGTAGCTAAACATTTTTAGAACACCATTTTCACTGTGTAAGCAAAACTGGGATCATTTGTCCAGGCCCCCCTACTGAGCTCTAATGAGAGGACCCTGGTAGAGTCAGTAAAAGCCAATTTTTATGGCCCCACTCCAGGCTACAGATCATAATCACAATTCTTGTTTCCAGACTCAGGAATCGCTGTTTTCTTTTCTTTTCTTTTCTTCTTCTTCTTCTTCTTCTTTTTTTTTTTTTGCATAAAACATCGAAAATGAAAATTGCCCCATTCACGGTCAACTAATTCTGGAGACTCCCTATTACCTTGAGAATCAAAATAGAAATCCTGAGTAATCTTTATCCTACAGCTCACTGGTATGAGACTCTCTCCTTTTGGGAGGACATGAAGACCTTGTGCAATGAGAAAGGTGACATAGAATTGTTAAGAAGAGAAAGAGCTATAACCTTTGTTAGTTTTAGGACAGGGGTTACAATCTAGTTGGCATTCAAGGCTCTTACTTTGTTCCCCATTCTAATTTTCTCACACCTTACTCTTTCCCATGTACACATGGAAAGTGCTTGAAAAATGATTACTGGACTTTCGTGGAATTCTGAACAATTTGCTCTGGAAAACAAATTTGGAAATATTCCCAGTGTTATGAAAAAGTAATTACCCTTTTTTTCCCCAGCAATAGCATTACTAGGTCTATATTCTAAAGAGATCAAAGAAAAGGGAAAATAAATTATATGTAAATTTTTTTCATAGTAGCTCTTTTTATAGTGGTTAAAAATGAGAAATTAAATGGATGCCTATCAATTGGGGAATGGCTGAATAAGTTGAGGCATGTGATTGTGAAGAATACTCTTGTGCTATAAGAAGTAACAAGCAGAATACTTTTAGAAAAGCCTCAGAAGACATATAAACTAATGCAAAGTGAAGTTAAAAAGAACTAAGAAAACATTGTGCACAGTGACCACAATATTATTACAATGATCATTTGTGAAAGACTTAGCTACTTTGTTCAAGACAATCAGTCAAGACAGTTCCAAAGGATCTACAATGAAAAATGTTATTCATTTCCAGAGAAAGAGAACTGATAAACTCTAGGTATAGATTGAAGAATTTTGTGTTTTTACTTTGTGTCTCTTGCTTTTTTTTTTTTTTTTTGCAACATGACAAAAATGTTTTGCATGCTTCAATGCATAATTGATATATTACTTGCTTTCTCAAAGAGTAGTAGAGGGACAGGAAGGAGAGAAAGAAATTGAAATTCCAAATTAAAAAAATGAATGTGTATATAAATATGCACATACACACTTGATATTTGATATCTTGATATGATTTGGTGGTAATAGGGAAATTAGGAAGAGATAAAGTTTTGGGAAGATAATAAATTCAGTTTTGAACATGTTGAGTTTAAGATGTCAATAGGACATACAATTGGAAATGTCCAGTTCTAATTGGTGATATAAAATAGGAAAGCCTGGATCTATAGCTATGGAAGTCATTTATATAGATATAAAAATTTAATCTATGAGGGGTGATGATGTGTCCAAGTGAGAGAGTATAACAGAAGAAGAGGGTCCAGAAGTGACTGTTTTAACAATATAACCTACAAGAGGTTTAGAAATAAATATTTGGAAAATGGTTGTTGTAGCAAACAATGCAAATATCTTTGAATGTGTACAAAAAACAATGGATATTTTAAAATCCAGATCAGGATGTTGTCTTGACCTAAAAGTTCCATATGAAATAACAATAGCACGATGTCCCTTAGATAATCTAAACAATCTGAACACATGTGTGTCCTCATCTGTGTCCTTGTTCCTTCTCCCTGTTTATGAGATGGTCAGTACAGGGAGTAGGACAAGAATAAACATGCAGTCAAAGAGTACAGGGTGGCTAAATGACTGTGTAGGCATTCTCATTCACTTCATGATCTTATTCAACTCTTGGGAGTGATCTGGATCAGTCAACTGAGATGTATTCTGGCTATTATAAGACTCCAGTATCAGATCTTAATTTTCTCTTTACTTGACTTCATTCATTTCATTTATTCATTCATTAACATCGATCAATTTTCAATAGTATTTTACTTTCCAAATACATGTTAAGATAGTTTTCAATATTCATTTTTATATGACTTTTTGTTCCAAAATTTTTCCCTCTCTCCTTTCCTTCTTCCCTCCCTAAGACAGCAAATAATCTGATATAGGTTAAATATGTGCAATTCTTTTAAACTTATTTCCATATTTGTCATGTTGTACAAGAAAAATCAGACCAAAAGGGGAAAAACCAAGAGAAAGAAAAACAAACAAGCAGTCAAAAAGTGAAAATATTTTGCTTTGTTTCATATTCAGTCTCTATGGTTTTCTCTCTGGATGTGGATGTTATTTTCCATCACAAGTCTATTGGAATTGCTAGAATCACTACACTGTCGAGAAGAGCCAAGTCCATCACAGCTAATCATCACATAATCTTGCTGTTACTGTATCCAATGTTCTCTTGGTTCTTCTCACTTTGCTCAACACCAGTTCATGAAATAAGACTGTTTTATTTTATATACACTAAATGCATGTGGGCTGAGGTCACAGATCCACTAAAATTCTGTATGGTAAATAAGGTAATACACATGTATAGAGGGCTAGAAATGGTGTGAACAACTCCTGAATTCCTCAAACCCTTGTTACCTATGTGAGCTTGGGAAGTTATTTAATTTCTCTTAGCCTAAGTTATCCCATAAGTAAAATGGGGATAACAATTGTACCCACAATACAAGATTATGAGTATTAAAGGAGGTCATCATTGTAAAGTACTCTACAAAACTTAAAATGCTTTATAAATGCAAATTTTTAAGAAAAACATAATTTTATCATAGCATGAGCTCTGAGATGGCAGGATGATTTTCTTTGTATTTATATCCTTAGGGCCTATCATATGCTCAGCACAAATAAGATATTAAAAAAAGTGCTTAGTGTATCTGACTGGATTATTGCCAGGCATCATGATATTAGGGATCGAGAGCTAACTGATGCCAGGGAGACCTGGATTCAAGTCTCACTTACAACACACTTTGGTTGTGAGATTCTGGGCAAATTGTTTAACTTTTCATGGCTGTATGTAGCTCTCATAGATGCTAAATTACAGAGAAGATATAAGCTAAGGATAAAAGTAAATTCTTCATCTGGGAATTCCTTCAACCAATGGAATCACAAGTTTAGTTTTTATGTCAAATCAAAACAAGCCAACTCTGCTACCAAGGATCCCCTAGAGGACTTAGCAGGGCAATAATCTTACAAATGGTTGAAACAAATATGTCTTTATATAATCCAATTATCAGTGATGCATTTGTATTGTTATTATAGCAAGAAGAAATGTAGGTATGGCGGACACATTTCCCTCTAAATTCCCATATCCCAAAGTTTTCTGCCTTCCATATGTTCAAATCCCATAGTGGGATTCACCGCCATATTGCCCACATTGTTTTTAATGCTTCCCTTCATCACCTTATCCTTACTCTTCAATAGAAAAGACATGTAATGTGGCCAATGTCATCCTGATCTATTGAATGGCTACAGCATGAACATCTCTGTTTTATTTTCTGACTCCATACTATATCTTTCCAAATGATCTCTCCCTCTTGGACATTCAGTGGTAGAAATCAGCTTCTGGGAGATAATCACTCCATCATCTATTCTCCACCTTCATCTCCAAGACTACTGATGTTTCTCTAAAGTCCAACTTCGCTAAGGCTTTATTATCATAAAATGATTGTCCCTTTCTTTATGTTGAGCCATGATTCAACTTTCTGAGTGTTCATAATGAACCATATGTCCCTCACTAGGAAATGGAATAAGAAATAATAGGAATAAGGGCTTGGCAGGAGATCAGTCAGCACATTGGATTTGTGAATGAGGGAGGCCACTGCTTCTTCAAGGTGGTTCTTTTTTTTATTAAGGATGCTGATGAAGCTAAATGATTAAATTCTGAAAGAAAGAATGGAGGTAACTCTTTAATTCTCACTTCTTGTGTTACTACTCAAAAAAATACATGGTCTTCTATCTAACAAGTAGTGAAGACAGAACCCATAGAGTCTGGTTTGGGCATTTTTCTTAGAATTATACAATGGCAACGTTCAGTGATAGAAGGGCCTTTCGACCTCATATAATACAATAGCTTTATTTCCTACAGGAAAAAGCAGGTGCCCCAAAATCCCAAGTATATTGTTACCCTTTGATCAGCAAGCTGAAAGAGAAAACAATTCCTTGGACAATTATTACCCAAAGGCAGTATGATGACATATAGGGACCCTTACTCTTTTTGCACACAACTTAGACCCTGATAGAAGTTGAGAGGAATAAAGGCATGACTTTTCAGAATAATATTTTCAAAAAATCTTAATGGAACCAAAAGCTTGATTTAATTAGTGGTTAGTGAAAATTAAAATATAATTTTTCCCATCTAAATTACCCTAGGGTAGTGTATGTATAGAATATTGTCCTGAACATTGGAAGTCTTGAAATGGAAGTCTCTGTGTCATGTTCTTTGTGTGAAGCAGGTAAAATTATATAATTTCTCAGTGCCCCAGGACCTTAAAATTGTCATTCAAAAGTGATTTTCACATTTGTCTAAGTGGAAGGAATTTCTACTTAAATGAATCCTGAAGACTGGATCATTCCCTACCACCTCAAACTAAATATCCTTTTCATGTGGAGATGATTATGCTCCTGTTTGGGCACCACAGGACAAGGTCCCAAATCCTTCAACAAGGTCATGGAACTGAGAGTCAGTATGTTACCTATTATAGAAAGAACACTTGCTTGGGAATCAGGAAAACTGAGTTCCAACTCTGCTTTTGCTTTGCATCATCCATTTTTCTTAGACTGATCTTGCTCTGGCAGATAACTATCTGGGACTAAGTGGCCCCTAAACACCCCCAGCCTGAGGTCTCACATTCAGCAGGTGGTTTTATTCATTGAGATCTTTATAGGGAGGACTAAATTGTTTAACTTCTAGATAGAAATGAGTATTGGAAGTTGTGTACATGCATACACATGAACTCAATAGAAGATGTAAAAGCTTATAAAGGAGAATTTAGGAATTTTTCCTCACAATTCCAAAATAAGCCTAGTTCAATAATGAACTTGGGAGGATTATAAGGCCTCAGCCATTGGATAGAGGCCATTGGCAGACAGAGGAAAACATCTAGTGATTGAAAAAATTAATTGCCCTCCCTAACTTCCTACAAGTTGATATGTAAATGTCTCTGTTTACTGTAATTATTTCTTGTTTCAAGTAGAACACAGGTGGTCATGCCCTCCTTGACTTCTCAGGAAGGATGAGAGCACCAAAGGGAGATGGAGAGCTAAACCAGACATTGTCAGCAGGTTCTCTCTGGGCTGAAAGGTTTTATAGCTTAGCCAGAGTTCCCCCATTACCTGCAGTCCTCTACATCTCCTGCTTTCTTTTGTTTTACTTGAAACAGGTATACATAAATCCATCAGCATGAGAGATATTACACAAGCAAGTAGTAATGTATTAAACAATATGAATCAATATGGTATTATGAAAGATTTCCATGAGTCCAAGATAGAGGGTATATAACTAACAATCACATTTTTCTTCTTGTTTTTGTGATAGACAGGAAGAAGAGATGAGAAGAAAAGGCAAGAAGCTCCTATAGTCTCTTGAGATGATAGTGAGACAAAGGGGTTTCAGAATTTCTCTCCATTTAATTTTCTACTTCTGTTTTGGAAGCAGGGTGTTTCATAGTCCTGAAGACAAAATGTGAATGGGTGTGAGCCCCAGAGTAACAGCTCTGCCTGGTGTTATGAGAATTTCCAAAGACTGTGAACAGTCTCCTTTAATCTCTTTCTCCATAGTTGCCCTAGGGTTTCTCTGAAAACCATCATCACAAATGTTCTATTCAAGGATGTTGTTAGCTCTTTTACAGATTGCTGTAGCCATGCCTTACTGCAGCCTCTCATGTAGACTTGCAAAGGCCACTGCTGACTAGCATTAAGCATTTAAATGAGAAGCCTTTAAATGGACATGCCCAATAGCTGATCATTTCCTTAGTTGGATAACGTGTCTGGCATCTTTCCACATGGTACTTTTTTTTTTTTTTTGCTTGATTATCCCCAAGTATCAAAGAATACTAGCATCTTATTGGAAAAATGTTTTAAAAGTTATTTGGATGTCCTTTCATCTATGAGTGGAATTAAAGTAACTGATTTCCAATATTAATAGCTATTCATTAGTGCAATTAGTATTTCAAAAAGGTTTTAATGTGAATAGTTTTGAAAAACTCAGGAATGCCAATCAATGCGAAGATCATCCATTATTCCACAGGACTAATGATGAATGAAATCTCTCATCCTGACACAAGTCAGGGATACAAGATGCAAAATGAGATGTACATTTTTGTTCATGGATAATGTGGGGATTGATTTTGCCTGACTATATATGGTTTTTGTTTGTTTGTTTTGTTTTGTTTTGTTTTTGCTGAGGCAGTTGGAGTGAAGTGATTTGCCAGCATCTATTCACTGTAGCACCTAGCTGCCCTTTGACTATATATGTTTGTGATCAGGAATTTGTTCTGTTCTTCCCTCCCCCCTCATTCTCTTCTCCCCTTCCCTCTTTTCCTCTCCTTCTTAGAGTGATAGGGGAAAATAACAAATGCTTGGTAACTGAAAAACTATTTTATTTCAAAACAAAAACTGATTTCAATTATGCCATTAGAACATATTTTGTCTGAAAGTCGTGTTCATGGGAGCTTTAAGGGAGTTGTCTCCCATTATCTTCTGAAAGATGGGGTAGAGAGGAAGGTCTTAATATTTAGTTCTACCAATAAAGACCATCAGGTAGGGCATTGTATAAAGCACCAGTCCTGGTGTCAAGAGAATCTGAATTCAAATTTGATTCCAGATATTTGACACTAACTAACTGTGCCACCCTGGGCAAGTCACTTGAAGTCACTTGACTATGATTACCTCACAAAAACAAATAACTTCCCCCACCAAAAAAAAAGAAAAAAAAAAGATTAGCATCCACTCCCTGACATTCTACCCTTGTCTTTCCTTGTGATCTCTCTGTATATATTCTACATTGCTGTCACTTTAGACTTGTTTCTGGGTCCCACTTTCCTAGCTTTGTTTGCTCCTGTCAAGGCAGAGCTTGTTATGCATTCCCTTTTCCACTAGCCCTTTAAAGCTAACTCAGATGGGAATAGCTAGTTGGTGTAGTAGATCGAACACTGGCCCTGAAGTCAGGATAACCTGAGTTCAAATCTAGCTTCAGACATGTAATACTTCCTGGCTGTGTGACCCTGGGCATGTCACTTAACCCCAATTGCCTCAGGGGGAAAAATTCACTCAGATATTGCCTTCTCTAGGAAATCTTCCCATACTATCTCAGTCAAGAATGACTCCATCTTTTACAGATATTACAACTGCATTTTTTTTAGAACTCTATAAAGTTTTTATTATGCAATACTGTGCATGAAAGTCTCATGGGTATGGAGGCTTGAGCTCTGAGACTGTGAACTCTGCTCAAGTCATTCATTCAACAAACACTGATCAAGTGATGTTATAGTGTCAATCACCATAGTATGGCTGGCTGGCTGGCTGACTGAATGACTAAATCACATATTAAGTGCTTAGGATGTGCCAGGCTTTGTGCTAAATAAAGGATACAGAGATGAGCATGAACAGTCTCTGTCTTTAGCCTGAGGTTGGAACTGTTCATTCTCTCACTCCCCCCCCCCCGACCTTAAATTAATGCTCTGTACATAAGAGATGTATGATAAATGTTTATTGAGAGGATTCTTTCAATAAAAATTTCCTATAGTAAAAGTCTTAAACTCCTTATGGCATCAAAGGAAGGACAGGTAGGTGCCTCAAATGTCAGCTTCCTAAGATATATTCTCCTCTCTCCCTATAACCTAGTCTCCGCTATCACAGCTGCTCAGATCCTAGAAGATGCCAGGCTCCTGTCAATTAATTAGAGCTTACATTTCCTGTGACCCAGATGAAAAACTTTCTTTATTTTTAAAGTTAAATAAGTCCTTTGAAAGCATCTGTTAGTGAAATAGGAACAAGATACAGACTAGTCTCTGTGTCCTGTTGGGCAGTTGCAGGGAGGCAGGACCTCAGGGAAGAGAAAAGTCTAGGTCTGACCCATCACCTGTTTCCCAAGTGAGTCTGTCTCTAAGGCAGCTACCATTGGGCAGCTGCTGCCCAGCATCTCCTCCAGTTGGCCTCATTAGAGCTAAGAGCCAGAGTTTATGGAGCTTTAAGCTTTTCAGAGTACTTTACAAATATGATCTTATTTGATCCTTTTACCAACCATGGGAGGAAAGTGCTTTTATTATCTCCATTTTACAGATGAGGAAATTGAAGTAAACAGGGGTTAAACTTACTCATGTTCACACATCAAAACGTTTCTGAGGCTAGTTTTGAAGTCAGGTTTTCCTGACCCTTAGCCCTGTGCTCTAACCTACTATACCATCTGGCTCATTAACTCAGCTAGAAAAGGAACCAATAGTCTCAAAAAGGCACAAGACCTCATCAAGAACAAGTTGATCTAGAGGAAGCTCATGTCCTTTTCTAGTGGGGATGATTAGACCGGTACCAGGGGATTTGCTGGAGAAACAATAATCACCAACATTTTCATTTATATAACTTTAAAGATTGCTAAAAGTTTGACCACCATTATCTCATTTGAATACCCCAGCAACCTTATGAGAAAAATACCACTCTTTCCTCTTGTGCAGATGGGAAGACTGAGGGTCAGAGAACTTAAGGGACTTGCTCGTGATCATACAATTGGTGTCACGCATAGGATTTGAATGCAGTTCTTTCTGATTCCATGCCCAAGAAACTCTCCTCAATCACGCTACTAGGCTTAAGTAAAATGTTGGACAAAGTGCTTCATGTCCTTGTAAAAAAGATGGAAACAGATGGGCTAATTTATTACATATTAAGAATTGGTTCTGTAGCACAACCAAGAAAATATTTGTTGTTTGATATCAACTAAGGGGGAGTTCTTCAAGAGATGAGAGTCTCAGATACTTATCCCTGGTCCTATGCTGTGAAATATTTTTTTATCAAGGATTTGAATAAAAAATAAAAAAAGTTCTACCAATCAGAATGGAAGGAGACATGAAATTGAGAGGTCTAATTGATGCTATAAGAGTCAAGAACATAAAATGTTGGATAGAATAATGAATCAGAATTAATAACAATAAATGAATAGAAAAAATAAAACATCCCTCATTCAGGTGAAAAAAATCAACTTTAGAGTATAATGTGAAGGAAATATGGCTAAGGTTTATAGAATCATATTTTGAGAACTGTTAAATTTTAAAAGTCAATTATTAAACTTTCTGTAAGTATTGGTATTTCAGAAATCAGCAAATCCTACAAATCAGGACTTGATTGACTATTTTGTTAATGCATAGACTCAAGAAAAGGATGGAGAAAATTTTAATAATGCAAAATAAACTTAAAATCATTGGGTACACTATTTTTTTTCCTGGACATACAGTTGTTAAAGATATATCAGTACAACCATAGTTATAAGTGACCTCAGCAACATTTAGTCTAATGAATACATAAACAAAGTCTCCAATATAACTGGTTAACCAAGTGGTCATCAGCCTCTGCTTAAAGACCTCAACAGAGAAAGACAAATTAAAAGATGTTAACTTTGAAAGGATCCCACTGAAAAGGAGTAAGTAGTAGGGGAGGTTGTAACCAACATTACTGTGGAGACCACACTTACCAATGTAAGAAGGTGGTGGGATAATGTCTTCCATATACTATATGGGATAGATGGATAGATGGGATTAGGAAAATAAAAAGGTAAAGAAAAAAAATTCAGGAGGAAAACTAATCAATACATGTCAATTGAACTAAAGAGTATACTAAAAAAGCTTCATACCCATAGTTATCCCACACTACCCTCTGCTTCTCTACATAAGGGGACAAGGTGCCTTTTCAATTTTTTTTTTATTTGGGACTATGCTTTTTTTACTTTAGTTACAAAGCATTCAGTTTTGAATCGACATTTTCCATATACATTGGAATGTTCTGATTTCCATTTATCTTATTATTAATTATTTGTTATAGTTTTTTTGTAGGAAATTAGGTGGCAGAGTGGACAGAGTATGGAGTTTAAATCTGGCCTCATTCATGCACTACTTCTTTGACCCTGAAAAAGTCCTTTTCCCCCTTTGCCTCAGGAGAAAATTCCGTGCTTTTGCGTTAGCTATACTTTATACCTGGAATGCTTTCTCTCTTCATCTACACAAGAGATTTCCTGGCTTCCTTCAACCCCCAGCCAAAAATACCTCTTTTGCAAGACTTTTCTTGTCTACTTTTACACTAGTATCTTTCTTCTAAGATTTGTCTCCATTTTTTCCCCTTCTCCATCCTTTTAATACAGAGTTATTAGTATGAAGTGATTTCTCCCTCATTAGGTTGAGAATCCCCTTGAAAACCAAGATTGTTTTTGCCTTCTTACATGTAGTATGAATCTATCATACAGTAGATTTTTAGTAAATGTTGGTTGGTTGATTCTAACATATCAGATCCCAGATTTCTATGAATGAGGAAGGGCAGTCAGTTGCAAAGAAGAATGATGTTGAAAACAATAATTCATTTTCTTATAGTAGTTTAAATTTGGACAAACATCTCATGCATATTCTCTCTTGGGCCCTCAACATGGCATGGCAAAATAACTCATAACCATCTCTGTCCATCTCTCTAAGAACACAGAGGGAGTCATTTTAGGGAAACCTGAGATGCTTCATAACACACTCTCCAACACTGTAGACTTAGAATTAAATACTCATGTGTCAACATTTTTATCACCCAAAGTACCCAATCAATGTGTCCTGGCTAGTTCTGTTTTAAGCACATACCAAAATGGGACATTTTTCCTATAAAAAAATCATATACTGGAGGGTAAAGGAATTGGTATGACACCCAATAATCATCTATCTAGAAAAATTCAGGGGAAAAATGGACATGTAATAAAATAGAAGCAGAGGACTTTCAAGCATTCCTGATGAAAAGATCGGAGCTGAATAGCAAATTTGACTTTCAAATACAAGACTCAAAGGAAGTATTAAAATTTAAACAGGAAATAGAAATCATAAGAGATTCAATAAGGTCAGACTGTTTGCATTCCTACATGGGAAGATGATACTTATAATTCCTAAGAGCCTAAGAAATTATTAAAGCAATTAAAAGTACTATGCAGATATAGGGCATGGGTGTGAATTGACTATGATGGGATGATATCTAAAAGAATTAAATTAAGGGGTTAAAAAAGAAAACTGGGAAAAGAGGGAAAGAAAAAAAATCTATCTTGGGCTATGGAGAAGTAGGAAGAACAGAAGATAATAAGGAAGTTCAAGATGATAGCAGGGAGTGAAAAAATAAGAGAAAAATATGGAAGGAAATACATAGTAATTATAACTGAAAATTTATAGTGACTTTCTCTGATAAAGGGCTTATTTCTTAAATCTATGGGAAAATGAGTCAAATTTATAAGAATACAAGTCACTTTCCAATTGATAAATGGTCAAGGGATATGAAAAGTCAGTTTTCAAACAAAGAAATCAAAGTTATTTATAATCAATTAAAATGCTCTAAATCATTATTAATCAAAAATGCAAATTAAAAAAAAACTTTGAGGTCTCACTTCATAGACATCAGATTGGCTAATATAACAGAAAAGAAAAATGACAAATGAATGGAGGGGATGTTGGAAATACTGGGACACAAGTACTGTTGGTGGAGCTGTGAACTGATCCAACCATTCTGAGGAGCAATTTGTATACTTTTTGACCCAACAATTCTACTGCTATTTCTATCCCAAAAAGATTAGAAAAAAAAAAAAGAACCTATATATACACATTCATAGCAGCCCAATTTGTGGTGGCAAAGAATTGGAAATTGAAGGGATGCTAATCAATTAGGAAATTGCCAAACAATTTGCAATATATGAGTGCTATCAGCAATGATGAGCAGGATTGTTTCAGAAAAACCTGGAAAAAACTTAGATGAACAGATGAAAAATGAAATGAGCAGAATAAGGAGAACAGTGTACACCATAATGACTATGTCATAAGATAATCAATTGTGAATGACTTAGCTATTCACAGCAATGTAATGATCCAAGACAATTCCAAAGAACTAATGACAAAAATGTTACTTACCTTCAGAGAAAGAACTGATAAAGTTTGAAAGCCAGATCAAAGTATGATTTTTCAAATTTTATTCTTATTGTTTATTCACTTATTTATTGTTTGTGTTTTTCTTTTATTTTTATAACATGATCAATATGTAAAAGCTTTGCCTGGCATGTATATCCTATATCAAATTGCTTGCCTTCTCAATGGGAAGTGGAGAAGGAGAGAGGAAGAGAATTTAGAACTCAAAATTAAAAAAAAAAGGTTAAGAATTATTTTTACATGGATTAGAAAAAATATAAAAGAAAAGGAATTGGATTATATCCTACAACTTAAAATGGAAAAACTTTGCCCAGTGGAATCTAGTGGTATTAGAATAATGTTAATTGAAGCAGCAGAAAATCTGTCATCCAACATACTATGGAAAAAAGAATATGACTTCTCTGATGCAGAAAATATTTTCATTCACCCTTCATAAGAGCTAAATTTCCCATGTTTCAAAAAGATAGATGAAATAGCAGAAGCAAAGGTCTCATTCTTCCAAACTTACCTTTTTGTCTCAAACATCCAAGTAGCAGATCTTAACACAATGAAAGAGACATGGCCAGTAGTCATTAAATCAGCATTTGAATTTGCAGGGACCTTAGATGTGCTACTCATACACTGACCTCAGTCATTCCCCACTAAGTCCCTAGGTTGGCTGGCATCTTTGTTAAAGTGCTTTATTGCAACAAGGTAAGTGTATATTTTACATCATTGAGCCATAAGAAATAAACATGTATGTGAATATATATAGCTTGTGTATGTATATATAAACATATACATATAAGTATATAAGCAAATACACACACATACACACATACACACACATATATACCTACATATATTATGTATTATATAGAAAAAAAGTCTAAATTAGAGGGTTTTTTTTTCTTTTGGTATGGTTTTAAAACCTGGCTCTGATACTTATTATCTGTATAACTTCACTTAAACAAGTCATTTAACATCTCTAAGCTTCATCTGTAAAATAAAAGATTTGGATAAGATATTCTCCAAGAATCCTTCAAAATCTAAATCCATGCTCCTATAACCTGAGCTTGTAATATTTGAGGAGATATTTGTTGTTCCTGAAACCTGGTTCCAGATCAGAAAGAAGTTCTGTTATACTATGAGTTAGTATATAACAAGAGTCCTTTTTATTACTTCCACATGCAATTAGAGAATTCTACCAAGTTATTTGAATAAAGACATGCAATAAAACCCAGTTGATCTTCACCTACTCAAAACAGTAATGGGTATGTTAAAGATAAAAGAATCTCTTACATATTGTGAATTCATAATCCTATGCAGGAGTCAATTCCTGATGCAAACATACTAGTGGCAGTAGATGTATGAAGTGCTCAGGAAGGACAAGAACCTTAGGGATGGGGGCTAGCTGAGCTCTTTTCAAGGCTACTCATCCATCGTTGGTGTCCATCTGTCACCCAGTTCTTACCTGTGGCTCCAGGAAAGTGCAGAATGCACATACTTCAGTACAGCCATCTCAGAAGATGGACTAATCCAGGTGAGGGCAACCAATAAACCAATAATAATTGGTAGAAGTAATATCTTCGGTGCCTGGCCCCAGGCAAGTGGGATTAGGTTTTTCTCTAAAAGATATTGAAATGATCTTTCATATATAATGGGCTTTGGGAGAATATATTTTGGGCTATATATGGCTTTCATGTCAACTAAGAACCAAATAAGGGAGGAGAGAGCCTGGGCAGTGGTGGTGATAGTGGTATTAGGATTCATCCCTTAGGTTTTGATCCAAAGACCAATAGCATGAACAAATACATAGAAAACTTCAGCTCAGATTCAGACCTCTGCTGGAACCAAATGTACCTTCAATAAGTATCCTTTTCTAACTGAATATTTTTCTGCTATGGCAAAGTAAACTTCTTTTTATTACCTACTAGACAAGCTCTGGGTTTCCCATTTTGCTCCAATCTTAGACTAGAGCCATAAGATCAGCTTGGTATGCTTGCGCCTGTTACACAGGCCTTCCCATCATATTAGACCCCCATCCCTAAACAACTTACACAGCAGTTTCCAAATGCTATGGCCTTCTTAAAGCTCTCTTGACATTATATTAGCCTTTGAGATTCATACTCTGATGACTATTCCTCACCCCTGCCACGGGAAAGCATTCTATTCATTATTCTGTTTCATTTGTTATTACATAGTTTTCTGACCACATATATTATACGTTGTGTCCTGGACTCCATTTATCATGGGGCATGGCCACATGGCCCCAGGGTCACACTTATCAGTTTTTTCCCCTTTGCCCTTTGAGAGACATTAGATTATAAATATTCTAAGACAATGGTATTTTATCACTAAGCCATAAAGCGTGACTGGAAAAAAATTATTGTTTAAAGATGACCCTTTGTTTCAGACAGAATCTTAAGGTCATTAAATAGACTAATCTTCCAAAGACAATCTAGCCTCCTCTTGTCCCCAGATTCAACTCAGAGCTGGTTGGGGTCACTTTCACTTTGTAGTGTCGGTCCAAAATATATGTTATGTTGAACCAGCTCAATAAGTTATCAAGTCACTTGCATATTAAGAATATGGGCAACAGAGATATAAGTCAACTAGGTGATCTGACTTAGAATCAAGAAGACTCATGTTCCTGAAAGCAAATCTGATCTCAGACACTTAACAAGCTGTGTGACCATGGGCAAGTCACTTAAACCTGTTTGCCTAAGTCTTTCATTTTAAAAGTGAGCTGAAGAAGGAACTGGCAAACCATCTCAGTATCTTTGCTAAGAAAACCCCAAATGAGTCAAAAAGACTTGGACATAACTGAACACATGCATGTACAATTCATGTGTATGTATACACACCCACATACACAAAAGATATTGATAAACTATTTTGAGAAACTGCCCTCAAAATAAGTATTTATGCAAATATGAATGAGTTTTTGATAAACTATGCCATCAAGGTATTCTCTCTTACATTATTGCTGTACCCTGGGTATATCATTCTAAGCAAGCTGCTCTTCATGTTATTGTTTTCTTTGATACTATTTTAACTTTTCTATGCATCACTTTATGGTCTATGCTATTGGAATCCAAACATGGGCATTCCACTTTCATTGACCAAGAAAATATTTTATTACAGAAATGTTGATAGTTGTTTTTCCATCTTCCCCCAAAAAGAATTCATTGTCATCCTTGTAATTTTATATTTGAATGTTTTAGAGATGAATTGATTTAATTGAGTCTTAAATGATAAATTTTCGGTAAACAACTCTTCCCCCAATTCTGACTTGCATAATGATATTGTTCATCACTGCTGTCCATTATCCTATTCCAAAAGAATTTACAACATTCATTTCTTCTAAATTGACAGTGCCCTTGGTCATCAACTTTCTACACTTGGCTATAAACTCAACTATGTTCTGGCTAAGGTGCCTTCTAAAAGAATAATAATCAATAAATAAGGAAAAAAGAGAAACATCACAGAAAAAAAAAACTTGGCAAAACAAAATAAATAGAAATGAGAGAGCAAAGTAAATCTACTGCCCTCAAAGAATCAAAAAAACAAATACCATGAGATAAAAGAAAGCAAGATGATACTTCCAAGAAGAAAGAACCCTGTTACAAAAGAACTAGATTTTTAAGATAGAAAAAACTTAAGATTTAGTTCATTGTTAAGAAAATCAATAAGGATATTTGACAACTGGCATCTAGGTGAGTCATTACAGTATTAAAAGAAAGAATACATGAGACTCAGCTAGCTGAAATATGTAAAAAAATCTTAAATGAGAATGTTCAAAGAAAAACACAAAAGTATAAGGGGGAAAAACTACAACAGGAAGAATACGTAAGATTTGTATATATTAAATTATTGGAGCTAAAGAATAAGGACTATCCCCAAAAATATTTTTTAAAAACCCTCATTATCTTAATCTTATATTCCAGGAACTCATACAAGGGAAAATGTCAAAATGTAACAAAGGAAAAAACACAAATTGATAAAATATATAGGTTTCATCACAAAGTAATCTTGTATTTAAGTCACTCAGAAATGTAGGCAATAATTTCCAGAGCTCTAATGTTTAGAAGAAAATATTATATTCACTTAGGAAAAAGAAATTTACATATCACAAGACACTAAACTAAATCATTCAGAATTATTCAATGAAGATGAGAAATACTGACTATATATGTAGATATGGAGGATAGACAAATATGGAAATGAAAGAAAATAATAGAATGTGTTATTCCCCAAACTCAGGTTCTATCTTCCAAAATTACAATTTAAAAAAACGGAACACATTCTATCATAAGAAAAGATGTTTATTATTCTTTAGTGAAGATTTCAAATATTTCCTTCAAAGAAAACTAGAGCTGAACGTGATTCTTTTTAAAAATTTTGCATGCAAATCAACTCAGTTGAACTTCATCAGAAAAGCAAGTCTTTAAAGTCTGAGAAATGCTGACAATGCTTACATAATGTTGGGAGAAGATATAGTTGTCTCTTTGATATTTCACATTACATGAGTGTATTTGAGAGAATAAAGTACTTGGAATTAATGTAAGATTCTTATTTAAGAAGAAGTAAACCACAGTGAAGAAAGTTTAGTGCAAGGAAATATATACATACATACATACATACATATATATATATATATATATATGTATATATATATATTAAAACTAAGCTCCATGCAGGAATTCAATGAATAAAGAATAAACAAATAAAGAAGTATGAGAGGTGAGGCCTCAAAAATGAATCTAAAACCACATTCCCTATTGGGAAAATGCAAAACAAAGATTGAATTGGTAAAATGAGAATTTCAGGGTCTGTGTTTAGTATGGAAAGTGAAAGGGATTAAAAGTCTATTTCTGATTATTGAGATCTTTTTTTTTGAATTTATTTAATATTTATTTCCCCCAGTTACATATAAAGACAATTTTTAGCTTTCAGTTCCAAACTCTCGCTTCTTTTTTTCCTACCCCCAGCTCCCATTGAGAAAGGAAGCAATTTCATATAGCTTAACACATGTGTACTCATGTAAAACATTTCCATATTAGTCATGTATGTCTCCAACATACATAAAAAACTCAAGAAAAATAAAGTTTAAAAAAGCACACTTCAATCTGTATTCAGACATTCATTATCAGTACTTTCTCTGGAGATAGATAACATTTTTCATTGTCAGTATTGCAGAGCTGTCGATCATCATAATGCAGAGAATAGTTAAGTCATTCACAGCTGATCATTTTAAATTGCTATAACTTTGCACAAAATACATTTTCACTTTGTATCAGCTCACAGATATCTTTAAGGGTTTTTCTGAGAGCATCCTACTCATCATTTCTTATAGCACAATACTATTCAAACACAGTCATATAAGATATTTTCTTCAGCCATTCCCTAATTAAGAGGCATCTCCCCTAATTTCTGACTTCCTGTCACTAGAAAAGAGTTGCTATAAATATTTTTGTACATATAGGTCCTGTTCTCCTTTGTTTTTTAAAAATCTGTTTTTGGATACAAAGCTAGTAGTGGCCTGCTAAGTCAAAGAATATGCATAGTTCTAGTTCCTTCTGGCATAGTTCCAAATTGCTTTACCAAATGGTTGAATCAGTTCACAACTCCACTAACAAAGCATTAGTAATTCATTTTTCCACATTCCACATTCCAATATTTTTCATTTTTTTCTGTCCTATTGGTCAATCTAAGGTATGAGATACTTCTTCAGAATTGATTTAATTTGCATTGCTCCAACTTTTTTTCATAAAACTATAGATAGCTTTGATTACTTTATCTGAAAACTGTTCATATCTTTTAATTATTTACCAATTGGAGAATGGCTCTTATTTTTATAAATTTGACCCAGTTGTCTGAAAAATAATGCCTTTATGAGGGAAACTTGCTTTAAATTTTTTCCCACATTTAATATTATATTTTCTCACATCTTATTCCTTCCCTGCCCCATTTATTCTATTATCTCTCATTTCACTCTATCCCTCCCCAAAAGTATTTTGCTTCTGATAATCCCCTTTCCCAAACTTCCCTCCCATTTATTACCCCATTTCTTGTCCCTTTACCTACTACTACTTTCCTGTAGAATAAGATAAATTTACAAACCCAAATGAGTATGTATATTATTTCTTCTGAACCTGTTCTGATAAGAGTAAGGTTCACTTACTCCCCTTTAATTCCTTCCTCTTCCTCTCCACTGTAAAAGTTTTTTCTTGCCTCTTTTATGTGAGATAATTCAATCCATTCTATTTTTCCCCTTTCTCCAAATGTATTTCTCTGTCACACCTTAACTTTTTCATATATCAATCCTTCATAGTCAACTGACACCTGTGTTCTCTGGATCTACTCCTTCTAACTGTCCTTCTAACTGCCCTAATAATGAGAAAGTTCTTCTGAATAGGAAAGTAAACAATTTAATCTTATTAAGCTCCTTTGATTTTCCCTTCCTTGTTTACCTTATGCATTTCTCAAAACTTGCATTTCAAATCAAATTTGGAGGCAGTAAGGTGGCACAGTGGATATTACATCAGCCCTGAGTTCACACCCAACCTTAGACATTTGACACTTACTGGCTGTGTGACCCTGAGCAGGTGATTTAACTCTGAGTGCTTTGAAAAAAAAATCAAAATTTCTATTCAGCTCTGGTCTTTTCATCAAAAATGCTTTAAAGTTCTCTGTTTCATTGAATATTCATTTCCACACCCTCCCCCCAAAAAGATTATAAACAATTTTGCTAGGTAGATGATTTTTGATTGTACTCCTTCCTCTTTGCCCTTTGGAACATTATTTTCTAAGGCCCCTGATCGTTTCATTTAGAAGCTGCTAAATCTTAAATTATCTTGATGACTTCACAATACCTGAATTGTTTCTTTCTGGCTGCTTTAAATATTTTCTCCTTGACCTAGGAGTTCTGAAATTTGGCTACAATATTCCTAGGAGTTTTCATTTTGTGATCTCTTTCAGAAGGTGATTGCTGGATGCTTACAATTTTTACCTCTGATTCTAGAATATCAGAACAGTTTTCCTTGACAATTTCTTGAAATATGATGTCTAAATCCTTTTTTTTATTATGGCTTTCAGGAAATCCAATAATTAAATATATATATATATATTTCTCCTGCATCTGTTTTACGGGTCAGTTGTTTTTTTTTTTTTTTTTTTTAGTAAGTTATTTCACATTGTTTTCTATTTTTTTTCCTTTCTTTTGTTCTTGATTTCTCATAAAATCATTAGTTTCCATTTGCTCAATTCTAATTTTTAAGGAATTATTTTCTTCAATGAATTTTTCTAAGTCTTTTTTCATTTGGCCTTTTCTACTTATTAGGGAGTTTTTCTTTAGTGATTTTTTTTTCCTGAGGCAGATGGGGTTAAGTGACTTGCCCAGGTCACAGAGTTAGGAAGTATTAAGTATGTGAGGTCAGATTTGAGCTCAGGTCCTCCACTGTGCCACCTACCTGCCTACTTTACTGAATTTTTGTGCTTCTCTTTCCATTTAGCCAGTTCTGCTTTTTTAGGTATTCTTCTCTTTGGCTTTTTATACATACTTTGCCATTTGACATAAATTGTTTTTTAAGGTCTTATTTTCATCTGTATTTTTTAGAATCGTTTACCAAGTTGTTGACTCACTTTTCATGATTTTTTTTTTGTGTCACTGATTTTTCTTACCAATTTCTCCTTTACCTATCTTACTTGATTTTCAAAATTATTTTAAAGATCTTCCATAGCTTGATACCAATTCATATTTTTCTTGGAGGTTTTAAATATAGGAACTTTGACTTTGTTGTTTTCTTTTGGGTATGTGCTTTGATTTTCCTAGTCACTATAATAACTTTCAATGGTCTGCATTTTTCCTTGTTGTTTCCTCATTTTCTCAACTTGTTACTTGACTTTAACTCTTTGTTAAAGTAGGGATCTGCTTCCAGGACGGAGAGTGCACTGTCCAAAGCTTCAGGGTTTTGTGCAACTGTTTTCAGAGATACTTCTAGGAACTTGAAAATTTTCATCTCATCCAAGGTGGTATGATTTGAGTTGTGTTTTCCACACTTCTGGTCTGTCCTCTTGTTGTGAATGACCACAATCGCTCTTTTCTTCCCTACTACTGTGATGATGGTCCCTACTTCATTGAAGGTACAAGTTCTGATGTAGCTAGTGTTCCTCCTCATCTTGAAATTACCACACCAAACTGCAACTTATATCCAAAGCAACAGAGTTCTGTACATTGCTAGCAAAGAGACTCCATAATCTCCTTCTGACCAGTTTTTCAATCCCCTTACTGTCTGCGGGATAAGAGATCTAGAAGCAGTTGTTTGGGCTGCTGATTCAGTAAGCTCCTGGTTTTCTGGGGCTTGGTCTGTGCTGGACTGTGTGCTACTTTCATTCAGATGCAACAAACTTTCTTGCTGACCTTCTAAGTTGTCTCTGGATGGAAAATTATTTTATTCCATCTTTTTGTGAATTCTGAAGTTCCAGGAAGTGTTTTGTGGTACTATTCAAAGGACTCTTCAAAAGGTGTTTCAGAATCTTGAGTACATCAGAGGAGTGTCCCCTTTCTTGGCCTTAGTTTCTCCACCATGAAAATCTCCTCTGGGGCAGTGAGATGGCACAGTGGATAGAGCACCAGTTCTGAAGTCAGGCAGACCTGAGTTCAAATCTGTCTAGTCTCAGATACTTAATACTTCCTAGCTGTGGTGTCCCTGGGCAAGTCACTTGACCCCACTTGCCTCAGCAAAAAAAAAGAAAAAAAAAGAAAAAAATCTCCTCCAATTTGAAATATATGGAATTAGTATTCTTTGAATTATCATAGATTATTTCTCTACAAAAATGCAAGAGTTTTGCTAATAGAAGGCTTTGTTTGTGGGGCAGCCATACTCTGAATTTATGACATTTTCATAGGAGTATAGCAGAGTGTATATCAAATGGTCACCTTCCCAAATTTTATCATCTAGAGGGAAGATGTCCATATTCCATTGTGAAGACTAATGACTAATGATTGCAATTGATTTTACATCAATACAGACAAGAGTTTATATGTTTTTATACCTAGACTTAAAGGGGACCTTAGGGGCTGCCCAGTCCAACTAATGAGAGCCAATTCCTCATTTTATAATTGGCGGTAAAATCACTTACCTATAGTCACAAAGCACTAAGTGATAGAAATGAGATTTGAATTTAGCTCCTCTCCAAATCTAGCAAATTTTTCAGAGCACCACATACATACAAACCTAATATTTAACCAGCCTCAATCCATATTCCTACTTAGCCCTTAACAGCCAGTTTAGGGATTAAATCACTTTGGTAAATAAATCAATGCATTATGTAGGTTCCCTCATTTTGTTAAGGAAAAAAAAAGGTACAATAAAAAAATGTTATGCTCCCCAGAATTCCCTTTTCAAAATCAGAGCCTCCCAAACCTGACTGGCATTTCTCATTTAAAATTTAAATAAATCCCATTTCATTAGTTCTTGCCTACAAAGACAGAGAGTTGTATAGGACAGTTTTGCACATCTTGTGTGCTAAAGTCTTCAGTGGTGATAATGATACTCTCAATCACTACTCTACCAACAGGACTTCCAAAAAGAAAGGAAAGATGATATTATTTATCCAGAGGAACAGGTTAATAATAATGCTAATAAGGACAATAATTGAGATAGTTATAATAGTCCCGAATTCCACTTTAAGGTGGACAGAGTCAGTATTCCAGTGGGGAAAAAGGAAGCCAGTTAACAGGATTATCATTTCCATCAGACACTGCACAAGCTCTTCTGGCCCCTGTAATAGTCTTGTACAATTGACAATAGATTGTACTTGCAAGTTGTGAGTTCAAATTGATTTCAGAAGATTAGCACAGGAAGATAGTAGGTGACACCTTTAGCGTTATCTTGCCTTTGTAAGCTTAAAGATCTTACTAAAGGAACAAAGATCTTCCCACAGTCATTGGCAAACTCATCACAAACCATCGGCCAAGAAAACTGTAAATGCCTTACCTTTGCTCTATCAGGGGTCCTCAAACTCTTTAAATTGGGGGCCAGTTCACTGTCCCTCAGACTGTTGGAGGGCCGGACAATAGTAAAAACAAAAACTTTGTTTTGTGGGCCTTTAAATAGAGAAACTTTATAGCCCTGGGTGAGGGGGGTAAATGTCCTCAGCTGCTGCAAATGGCCTGCAGGCCTAGTTTGAGGACCCCTGCCTAGATAATAGGAATTCCCCAAGTCTTTTGACATTCATTACAAGGTCTTGCATTCCCCAAACTTAACTTTATTGTAACATCACTGTACCCTCAAACCAAAGATGGTCAGTGCTACTGCAATATTTGGGGTTAGTGTAAAATATATATAAGTATCTGCATATTCTCTTTTCCTTTCATAAAGGCAGCTGCATGGCCCTGGGTGGAGGGCACCAATCATTAAAGGGCTAAGGAATTACTTCCTATTATGGTGGGACCCTGTGGGATGGTTCATAAACAGATAATTGGCATATTGGCAAAATACGGTTTCCTGAATGTCTACTTCTGAAGCCCCATTGCTTTTAATTCTCTTTCCTAGGATGCAGGTTCAGTAATTACAAGCTGACCCAGGCAACTCTCTGGCACCTGAGGTACTCCACTATAAATTGTCAACCTGCACTTTCTTTGTTGCATTATTCTGAGATGACTCATTAGCTTCCTCCATAATCTGTACCATGTGGAGCACCTACTAGGAAGTCATGTTTGAACATTTGGGTCTTTTTTCTTAAAGACTTTACCCCAGAATTATCTTTTAAAAATGACAATCTCTCCATAACATTATGCATACAAGAATGAGCATGAAGATGGTGTATTTTGTACATTTTTTTCTGAATTTTTCTAAGTCATGTGAAAATGAAGCCTGTAGTTCTCAGAATAAAATATGTGAAGTTAGCAGAGATTTGAAAAGGTGTTGAAAGGTATTGGAAAGGTGGAGAAAATATCTTAGGGTAAAATTTACTGAGCTCTAATAAAATAAAAGTCTGACACATATTTTCCAGAAAATAGGATCTTTTTATTTTCAGAGAGCACTTGTCCATAGAATGGACTCAATATATTTAAATGGCATTTGACCATCTACCACACAAACTACTTGTCTCTTTTCTTTCTTGTAATTTCACTGATATAAGAAACTTTCCTGTATTTAGGCAGGTCAGTTGTTCTCTCAATATCCTCTAAACTTAGGGAGCTGCCATATGTGCCAGAGGAGCTTGGAATCCAAGTCTTCATGTCTCCAGGCTGGCTTTCTAGTCACCAGTTGTTATTACAACCATCCTATTTAAGAAGAAGGAAGGTTTATATAATTTTATTAAATGCCCTTTCTCATGTAAAGTCTGTTTTCCCTATAGGTACTTTTCTTTCAAGTGCAAATATAAAAGTGGCTCATCAATAATGAACACCATTGCATGGGTGTTTGTATTTGAATATTGCTATACAACATCCATGATAATTTTGGATTAGAAGGAAATCTTTATATTTTCCTTCTTTCAATCATGACAGAGTAATAGAAAGACAACCTTTCATATTTTTATGCAAAAAGAGAACTTCCTCCAAGCTGTCTTTTGTATCCTCCCTATATCCAAGTTTCTTATTTTTAATTTCCCATTTATATTTTGGTTAGTGAGAGAAATGACTTGACATGGAGTCCCTGATATAGATTTTGTTGTCATAAGTTTTTTTTTTTTTGGGGGGGGGTAAATAAAAGTTACTTGATGAGTATCTTTGATGAGAATGGAATGGAATAGAGGCAACACACTGATTTCTTTTTTGAGGGGAGGGAGACATTGGGGCAATGCAGAAGTGAGGCTGAAAAAGGCTCCAGGATGCCTTCTATGAAAGGACATAATGTAATTTTTAGAATAATTAGTAAAGGGAATGAGTATAAGGAAACTCATTTATGGAAGATGTGTTACATTCCTTCTGAACATTCTGAATGAAGTCCTACTATAAGAAAGAGCACCAAGGCATTAAATGTCAGGTGAGATCAGCATATATTCTTGTGTATTCAGAAGTTGTCACCTTGAGAGTGCTGAATACGCTTGTTAGAGGTGCATGATAAAATAAGCACGGGGAATATTGCCTCTTGGGTGTCTTTATATTGTAAGTTTAGACTGAATCACTAGATAACATAACTGACCAGTCCCCAAAGATACTCCATTCCCAAGGCTAACTATCTTCTACTCTAAGCTCCATAAAAACAGAGGAAATTATTTTTATTCATTTCACATTCAAAATTGTTCATCCTTATTTCAGATCAATTGTAGTCACATTTTATAATTAGAGCTCACATATGAATTAAATTATAATAATGACTTCTCTCATTCCAATTTATAGTAAAAAAAGTAATTCTTTTAGGAATCATAGAAAATATTTCTGGAGGCCATTCACGTTCCAGAAACAAACATTTCTTACAAATGCTCTTTTGCTGGATCAGATCCTAAAATTATATCAACTGGACACAGATTAAGTAGAGTACAACTCTTCATTTTGACATTATGAAGGATAAGAATAATTGCTGTGGATAATCAAATCATTTCCAGATTTTCCCCAGTTACCATTATGATTATGGAGACCTCAGCAGAATGTTTAGAACTGGCATTCAAAAATGTGCAAATTAGGTAGCTTTTCATTAATGTAAAACAAATTAAAACAATTATAATAATCATGATTATTGGTATTATAATATTGTCAAAAATGAAATTTTAAGCAATTTTAAGGTAACTAGCAAAATCTCTCCCTCTCTATCTCTCTCTCTCTCTCTCTTCTCTCTCTCTCTCTCTGTGTGTGTTGTGTATGTGTGTGAATTTGGGTTCAAGTGACTTGCCCAGAGTCACACAGCTAGTAACAGTTAAGTGTTTGTGGCTCCATTTAAATTCAGATCCTCTGACTCCAGGGCTGATGTTCAATCCACTATGATATCCAGCTACTCCTAGTATAGGTAATTTCAATATTCTTCCACTAGAGTGATAAGATCATAGACAAAACTAGATGAATTCTTAGAGGTCATCGAATCCAACTTCTTCATTCATAGAAGAGAAAGTGGGATTTGGCAGGCCAATCTGATTTACTCAAAGTCACAAAGATAGTATATTAGCAGAACAAGGATTTTAATGCAGACCTTCTAACTCCAAATCTAGATTGCTTTCCATGCAACACAAGCCTTCATCATGACAGGAATGTGACCCTGGGTTCTCAAAAATGATTCAAATATATCAGAACCCATTTTCTTATAGTTTCTATGGAGGTAAAAAACTCCACTAAACCTGGATTCAATGAAGAACTCAGCTCAGTAGTCACTGTCTGAGTCTAATCTAATGAAACTTACTGTTTCTGTAACTAATAACTATGTATCTAACTATATAGCATGTAACTAATAAGGTGAAAGATTAAACACTTTCTCCAAACAACTCCAATCCTACACTCTTTCACAAAAAGTAATTATATACCATATGTAGAAAAAGTAAGCTAAATGTAGGGGAGGCAGCTAAGTGGCTCAGTGGATCGAGTGCTGGGTAGAGAGTAAGGGAGATTCAATTTTACATCTAGTTTTGAACACTGATTTATAAGCTGTGTGACTTTGGCCAAATCATTATTTAACTTCTGTTTGCCTATTTGGATATCTGTCCAAATGGAAATAATTACAAGCACTTATCTTCCACAGCTACTGTGAGGATCAAATTAGGTAATATTTGTACAGCATATTGCAAAATTCAAAGTGCTATGTAAGTGTTGGTTATTATTTTTATTAGTGGTGATACTAGTAATAATAATTGGAGTATTTAAAGAAAAGAGATCTCTGACAAGATAAAAGCAGGAGCCTATTGTAATAACCTTGGCAAGATGTGATGAGAGCTTGAAGTTAGATGGCAGTTCTATGAATAAAGTTGGGATTAGATGAGGAAGCTATTGGAGAAGTAGAAATGGCAAGAGTTGACAATCTGGGACATACATTTAAAAATATCTTATATTAAAAATATCTAACAGGCAATAGGTGAAGCAATCCTGACAGCTAAGGGGAGAGACTAGGGCTGAATATTGCTGAATAAATGCACAAATATATACATACAAGCCCAGAGATTGATTCTAAGGAAATACAAAACTCTTTCAACAAATATTAAAATTAAATGGATAATAAATTAAAACCTGATGAAATACAGAACTCTTGAAACTTTTAAAAGGAACCACTAGAAAATTCCAGAATTGTTTTTTAAAAGTGAAATCCTGAAGAGTTAGAAATGAGAATGTGAGATATTAGAACTCTGAGCCAGTTTTTAAAATTTCAATGAATAGATAAGGGGAAAAAAATAAATCTAACCCTAACAAGTTAACAAAGGCTTCTAGTTCCAACTTTGAATGCAGGATGCACAGAGCTATTAAGGATCATTGGACTTCCAGAAGAACATAAATAAAAAACTGAAAGCAAAAAAATCACAATGACAAATCCCCAAGTAGAATTACTTTTTTTTATTATAAATTGGAATGAGAGAAGTCATTATTATCATTCAATTCATATGTGAGCACTAATTATAAAATGTGACTACAACTGATCTGAAATAAGGATGGACAATTTTGAATGTGAAATGAATAAAAATAATTAATTTCCTCTGTTTTTATGGAGCTTAGAGTAGAAGATAGTTAGCCTTGGGGATGGAGTATCTTTGGGGACTGGTCAGTTATGTTATCTAGTGATTCAGTCTAATCTTACACTATAGACAAAAATGTCTATAATTCAATACACAATGCATAGAAATAATCCAGACTCTATGCATATAGAAAACAAAGCACTGAAATAAAAGCAACAAAGTGTTTCTACCTCCATGAAACAATGATTAAATTTACAGTTACAAAGACAAACAACAAATATTGTCAGGGACAGGTAAAAGACTTTCAAACAGAAAAAGGAACAAATTTAGTTGCAAAAATATTATGCCATTACTAATAGACATTGCTAATGATGAGAACAATTAAATAAAAAAAAAAAAAAACAATGGTGAAAGGAATCGAAGGTAATATTTGGCCAGCCAATTTCTTGCCAGTTGCTGTTACATTAAAAATAAAGAAATGGAGGCTGTAGTCCCAAATGATACCTACAAATCTGAGTATGGACATTAATGAGAAAAGATAGAGAGATTTCCTGATGATATGATCAATATGGTACCATCCCTACTAATCTTCAGCTCCATCACAGAATAAAAAAATTCTGCACCAAAGATAGAAGGATTAAAGTTGAATAAACAAAATAAAAAAAGAATGCTAACAAGTTATTCATTTTATGATTTAATATAGGAGAATGTTAATTCTTAAAGTTCTCTATGAGTCACCCTGCACATATACCCCAGCCAATAGCCATACTTCTAGTAAGGTGACACAAGCAGAAAAAAAAAATTTTTTTCTTGGGCTCCATAACTTTAAGTGTAGCTGTTTACCTCAGACTATGCTCAAGCCTTAATGCCAACAAACAACAGAAATTGTAGTTGTCTACCATATGATAGGAGAAGGAATGGTTTCTTGTCTGAAGGAGTACCTCAATTGGGCACATCTTGAGTTAGTGAGAAAATATTGAAATCATATTTCCAGCCAGCCCCACAATCTTTCCCAAAAAATCAGCTACTGATTTGAATACAAGCAGAGAAGAGCAAAGGGAAGAATTGGGCCAAGAATAAAGTCTGAATACTGCACTGGCCCTGAAGGAAGAGGGCCTGAAAACCAAATAAAGCCAAGCTTGCCACCTGAGAGACTCTCAAGTTCAAACATCAAGGCTAGGGAAGCCAAATACTCTCTTTGAAGCAGCTTTGTAGTCTAGCCTCTACTATATAGCTACCATTAAAGGTTAAGAAGTCAAAAAGTGAAGAGGAGGGGTCAAATATGAGACAGAATGGTTGAAATGCCAAAGAAGAAGATTCAGTGAAAGAGAATGATGTAAGAAAGAAATTTCAGAAGAGGACTGAAATCAAAGGCAAAATTGAGAATGGAGATGTCAGAATTTATTCATTCCAAGAACTAATTAAAAAAAAAAAACTAAATTAAAAGAATGACTTTAGCCAGAATTTGTAATTTTCAAATCATTATGTAAAAGTGTGATTAATCAATTGGAAAATTTATTTCTAGAGTATACTTTTGTCAAAGAAGCAAACAGGTAAACAGCTTTGGAATATTAAAAAGAATAATGGAGTTGGGGAAAATCTGGCAGAAAGAAAACAAAAGAAAATCATATTAAAGAATAATCATTTATATAAAAGACAAAATCTTTTACCTCTAAGACAGCATTAGAAAGGACAAATTAGAGATCATAAATCTCTTGGAAGAACATGAGAAATTAAAAAAAAAACAGTCAATCAAAAAAAAATCTAAAAAGTACAGACATAGGTTACAAGACAAGTGTCAGTTTTTCTGAACATAGAAGACAAAGCAACAACTCAGAAATCCAAACATTACCTTTAAGGGGAAAAAAAGCTAAACCAGAAGAAAACAAAAATATAGTGTTGACATTTAACAATTCCAATTATAAACAATAATTCTTACAAATTTCCAAGAGGAACATTTTGAAATATAAAGGACAAGTAACACAACACAAAATTATTTCATACACACTATAAATTTCATAAGGAAATGACATAAAATCTTCTGAAAAGCAAAGGATTTTAAGATGTGACCTAAATTAGCATTTATTTCCATGCTAAGCCTTATTATCAGCTAAAAAATAGAATCCAACAAAAGAGAACAATTTGGGACATTTTTACAAAAGCAAATATTATTAAAATATGTAAATTACAAGCAATGAAAACAATAGAAGTATCATAAAAAGTAGTGAGGTGGCTCACTGGATAAAGTATTAGGCCCTGAGTCAGGGAGACTAATCTTCCTGAGTTCAAATATAGCCTCAGACACTTAATAGTTGTGGGACTCTGGGCAAGTCATTTAAATCTGTTTGTCTCAGTTTCCTCATCTGTCAAGTGAGCTGAAGAAGGAAATAATTTAAAAAACACACACATACCTTTGCCAAGAAAACTCCAAATAGAGTCATGAAGAAACATGATTGAAACAACTAAAGAACAACAATGCAACAAAAGGTAAAAAAAGAAAGAGAAAGAAAAAAGTACCACATGGAGAACTAAATCAAAAAAGGAAGGAAGGAAGAAAGGGAGGAGAGAGGGAGGAAGGGAGGAAGAAAGGGAAAGAAAGGAAGGAAGGAAGAAAAAGGAAAGAAGAAAGGAAGAAAGAAAGAGAAGGAAGAAAGGAAGGAAGGAGGGAGGGAAGAAGGGAAAGAAGAAAGGAAGGAAGGAAGGAGAGAAGAAAGGAAAGAGGGAAGGAGGGAAGAAGGGAAAGGAAGAAAGGAAGGAAGGAAGGAGGGAAGAAAGGAAGAAGGGAAAGAAGGGAGGGAGGGAAGGAAGAAAAAAGTCAATATTTTCAATTCAACTCAATGTAGAATGATTAAGCACTTACTACATGTCAGGTCCTGTGTTAAGTTCTGGAGATACAAAAAGAGATAAAAAAGAGTTCTGTTTTCAAAGAGCTTACATTCTAATGGGGGAGGGGATAACAAGCAAACAACTATATACTAAGCAAGGTATATATAAGGTTAATAGGAAAGAAGAGAGGGAAAGCACTAGAAATAAAATAATGGTAACAATGGCAGAAGAGAGAAGGCGTAGTCTTTGGGAGATATTGCACAGATGAAATCGTCAGGTGTTGGCAAAAGTTTGGATATGGGAGATGAGATATATTGTGGAATCCAAGGTGACTCCTACATTGGAAATCTCAAACACTAGAAGTGTCTCTCTATAGTAACATAGAAGGTAGGGCAAAGGATAATGAGTTCTGTTTTGGATATTTTAAGTTTAAGATGTGTACTGAATATTCAGTTCAAGAAGTCTGAAAGATAGATGAAGATGCAAGATTGGAGGCTAGGAGTGAGATTTTGGCAAGAAAAGTAGATTTAAGAAACATCAACATAAAGATGCTGATGATCAAATCCATGAGAACTGATAAAATTACCAAGTAAAATAGCATAAAGGAAAAAAAAAAAGAAAAGGACCAAAGACAGAATCCTAAGGGTTATCTGTGATCAGAGGATGTGGTGGAGGGTCCACCAAAGGAGACAAAAAGGATCAGTCAAATGGACAGGAGGAAAATGAAGAGAGGGTCATATTCTTAAACTAGGGGAATCCAAATTAGGGATAGGGTTGACAGTAATATAGGGCAGGGTGGAGATGGTGTAAGAACCTTAAAAGAATAGGGTTACAACAAAATATTTTAAGCAAACCTAGCTGTAGGCACAAAAAATTGACTTAGGGGAGTGGGAAATTTTTTTTTTTTACAAGAAATACTAGGACATATGTGGAGGAAAACATAACTCGCAACTTCCACAACTCTTATAACTTTAAAGGTTATGAGACTACAATATCCAGTAAAATAAGAGTGGCAGAATGGATAACATAACAATACAATCTGTTGCTCATAAAAAACTCACTTAAAAAGTAAAGGCATCCATAGAATAAAAATGAGAGATTAGAAGAAAATTTACTATGCATCTCATGAATCCACAAAATAGTTATTAAAACCTTATCAGACAAAGTAATAATAATATCAATGGAAATAAATGAGGATATTACAATAAGTTTAAAATAGCATAATTATATCAACATTAAATTATAACTATGTTATAAACTGAGAATTTAAAGGAAATGAAGCATTAACGATTAAAAAATTAAAAATACCCCTATTAAAAGAATATAAAATTGAAATTTTGTAAATTTTAATCTCAGAAAAAGAAAAAGAACAAACAGTAAAGGAAGTATCAAAGGAAAATGACTCATACTCCAAAGAGGTAAATGTTATCAAAATATAAAGAACAATATTTCCCTATCCTACATAGATTATCCTCAAAACCTAAAAAGGAAAACATTCTACTAAACTCCTTTTGTAAGACATATTCAGTCTTTAGGCCTAATCCAGTAAAAAAGAAAACAGAAAGAGAAGGCTAGGAAAACATAACTAACTGATAGAAAAACAGTTTTTTAAAAGCCTAGGAAAAAAGTTACAGACAAGTATGTATATAGGTAAGCACACAAAAATGATCACAATTTAGTAAAATTATATATACATTTGTATTTTGACACAGAAGGAAGGAAGGAAAGAAAGAAGGAAACGATCTTTGCAAATATGGGTATTAAGATCAACTTGATCTTAAAAACTACAAGGCTGTTTCAACTCCTTTGAAAAATGAATTGTTACCTAGGGGGAAAAAATAGCTATAATAATAAATTATATTAAAATTAAAATTAAATCCCAAATCATTTGATTATACCAGTAGATGGGGAAAATGTCTGAGTATAAATATACTCGGTTATATAAATCAAAAATTTTAATAAGCATTCAATTTAGACAACTTCAGAAAATTAAGAAGAAAGTAATTGAGAAAATGTATAGTTCCACACAGCATTTCATAAAATGAATCCACACCTTTGATAGCATTTCTATATGGCAATAACAAAATTCAGGAGGAAATGATGGCAAGGGAAATTTCTTACAAATAGCTATACAATGCATATAACATCTGGGAATCAATCTCCCAAAGGCAAATACAGACTTACATAAGTAAAAACACAAAACACTATTTTAAGACAAAGAGTGATGTAATTGGAGAGCTATTCATTTCCTATATTAAAGCCTTGACTATATAAGAAAAACTATCACACAATTTAAATTAATTTATACATTTAGTGAGTAACAATTCAAACTTGAGAAAGTATTTTGCAGAGCTAGGCAAAATATAATACTTGTGTGGAGGAATGAATCTAGAATCTCAAGAGAAATAATGAAAAATACGAGTAGAAATGAAAAGGAGGAATTGCACTACCAGACCTCATATTTATTATAAGACTATAATCAGGGAAACTAGTTGGTATTAGTTAAAAATAGAAAAGTAGATAAGTGGAACAAATGAGATAGGAAAGAATCAGAAACAATTGAACTCCATATAGTGTTTCATATACTCAAGAAAATAAATTACTTTGGGAGGAAAAAAAAAAACTGCTAGGAAAATTCAAAAGCAGTTTGACAGAAATTACATTTCAACTAAACTCTTATATCCTTTAGAATAAGCTCAAAATGCTCAAAAAGCTTAAAACATAATCTTGAGATGAGATCATATCATTTAAAAAATTGGGGGTGGGAAGGAAGCAGTATATGATCTTGTTCCATTAACAGCTATCACTGAGGAGGGAGCTCTTAACAAAACAAAGGCTAATGGTGATCAGGTGAGATAAAGTAGATAATTCCAATTACAGGAAATTGAAAAGCTTTTTTTCCCCCAAATAAATCCTGGGGCTAGGAAAAGACAGGAAAGAAAAGAAAGATGTGGATTACATCTAATATCTTTGATAAGCATCTGGGATTGAAGGTATAAAGAAGTAACAATAAAAAAGAATAAGACCAAGAGCTATTTCCTAATGGATAAGTGGACCAAAGATATGAATAAATAGTTCTCAAAAGGATCACAAAGTATTGAAAATCAGACAAAAGAATTCTCCAGATCTTCAGTAATCAGAGAACTATAAATTGAAATGGTTTCCAGGGATACGTTAAGTAATGGAAGAGCAAGGTAGCAGGTTAAAGTAAAGCAAAGGAGTTAGAAGGAACAGGAAATAAGAGATACATAGAAACATAAATAAAATATCATTAATAGAATTTACTATGCTAAAAAGGGAGTAGTAATCATAATCTCAAAATTAAAACTGAAATAGATTTAATCAAAGGAGAAAAATAGGGAAATTATACTATATGCCAGCTGTATTAATCAATATTGTTTTAGATTATTTAAAATAATTAGACAGTATAAGGTTGGAATATTGTTGTGCTATAGGAAATGATGAGTTGGTGGAGTTGGAAAAATATGGGAACCAAAATGAGATTAGGGTTTCTGGTGGTCAGGGAGTTAAATGATAAGGTCTAGTGGTAGGTTCAAAGTTCAGGGAACCAAATGGAGAGGTTTGGTTCCCCTGCAGCCCTTTTGGATTCAGTACAAGGGTAGGGAGTTTTGGGGACTCCTTTCTGGTAGTGCAGAGATTCTCTGTAAAGGAATTTACAGACCTGAAAACCTAGATTGATAATAGAAGTTTATTATAAGGAAGGTTAGAAATCCTGTTAGAGAGGCATAAGGTCTGGTTAGGGAATTACGTGAAGGTAAAGAGCGTGGCACAGGGAAAGAATATTCCAATGGACAGAGGCTTCTTGGCAAAGCAAGCATAGCATAGCTGGCAAGTTTGGAACCTCTGCAAAGAGAGGATTTTAGTTTGGCTCTTTTATATTTGAGTGTCTTATTTGGGGCTGGGACAGCAAGCAGTCAGACCCAGTGGGGGTTGGGGCAGCCCAAGCAAGTCAGATCTAGGCAGGGCTGGGACATTCCATGTTGGCTCAGACCCAGTGCGGCTGGGACAGCCCGGATCTTCTATTGGAATTCAAAGGGATGCTTCTTGACCAGGATTTGTAATTGAATCAAAGGCTCTGGCATCCGGGAAAGACAATTTGTCTGGGGAGGATATGCCTTGGCCAGGAGGGGCTGAGAATCTGAAAGGAATCACAGATCAATAGGAAATATGGTTTCTTAAAGGGACCACAACCCACTTCAGGAAGACTTAGACTTATGAAGGAAGATGTTATTCATGTTCAGAGAAACTGAAGCAAACAAGTATATGTGCCTTTTTGTGGGACGTGGGGAGAGAAAAGGGGAAAAATAACAAAGAAAAAATATAAAACAGAAAACAAAAGAAAACCTACAAGGAAACAAAGATGGACAGTTCTGAACTTAATGTACAGTATTTATTATAAAGGCTTTCTTGAAGTGGAAATCTATTTATATTTTGAATCCTTTCCTATGTTCTGCCATGTACATGACAAATGTATTTTCTTTATCCATTGTTTATTCAAGTTAAGAATTTTTTAAAATTATTTTTTTTATTTTGCTTCACAACTAGTAAATTGGTAAAAATGACAAAAGACAAAAACAATCAAAAGTTGGAAGATCAGAGGAATCTTAATATCCCATTGATGGAGCTATGAATTAACCAAAAAGTTATGGAAGAAATACAATAAATAAAATGCTCATGTCCAGAGATCCACGTTTAAACTATTCACCTATAGTATAAAGATGATAGATGATAGATAGATAGATAGATGGATAGATCAGATAGATATTCATGTCTGCCTCTTTGTGATTTCATTTGAGGTTTTCTTGGAAAAGATACTGGAGTGGTTTTTCATTTTCTTCTTCAGTTTATTTGACAGATGAGATAATTGAGATAAACAGAGTTAAGTAATTTGACCAGAGTTATACAGCTAGTAAGTATCTGAAGCTGGATTTGACTCACTCAGATCTTCTTGATTCAAGGTCCATGAATCTATGCACTGGACCACGTAGATGCCCCCTAGATAGATAAACAAATAAATAAATAAAATAAATGAAGAGATAGAATAAGTTTAATATTCCACAAAATATTCAGTGTAGGAATCAACCTTGTAGACAGTCACAGTCAATGGGGGAACTCTTGGTAAGGTATAAGATCCTTCAGCCCAGAGGGAACCTGCTAACAATCTTTGGTTCGACTCCCCATCTCCCCTAAGGGCTCTTGGAATTCCTGAGAAGTCAGTGGGTGGTGACAATCTGTGTTGTGATTGAAGCAGAGTGATACCAAGAAGAAGAATGGGCAAACTACATACAATAGCAAGTTATGTCCCACATGCACACTATATACTGGGCACATGTGTAGTGTTTTGTTATAGAAGAGTATGAGGATATAAAAAGGGGAAAGTCCATTTTCCCACCATCCTCAGGAGTCCTGCCTATCACTTCTCCTCTAGGACAGTATATTTTAATCACCCCAGCATGGGGGTTCTAGAAAGCAATGGTATGTTTTTTCACCCCAATTTGGGGGCTCTAGAAAGCACAATATTTTAATCACCACAGCGTGGGGGCTTTAGAAAGCAAAGTAGATTTTGTCACCCCAACTTGGGGGCTCAAGAAAGCAAAATACAACACAACCTCTTTCCTCTTACCCCAGGAAACAGTAAGAAATCAAGCACACATTCATTAATTAAAAATGGGGGATACAGGACTGCAATTGATTATCCATTATGCCAAAAGAAATAATGACTATGGAAGGTTCAGGAAATATAAGAAAGCTGACTAAGAGATTCACAGTGAAGTCATTTAAACTAGGAAAACAATATCCCCAAAGTCACCAATGATGAAAAGAAAGAATCACAGTAGCAAGCAATAACAGTATAATATTTTTCTGTTCAAAGAAAAACTGAGGAAATATATGACAGTTATAGTGCAAGAATGTTATATACATAGCCCGACTCCTTAGATGTGCTAGTGGCCTTCTTTGCAGTGTTTTCTCATTTTTTAAATCTTTATCTTATGAGATGACTAATTAGAGGAGGAAATTTTAATTTTTAATATTTAGAAATATGCAATATCAATGGCATAAAAATAAAATATTTCAATACCTTTTTAATGAAACAAAGTCATTAGACTTGTAGTAAAATCCAGAGAGGTCAACTATAAAAGTAAATCCATAAAAATTTAAAGAATTCTCTCTTGATGGTTGAAAAGGAATATACATACTTAAAACAATCAGAGGACTCTATTTCCTCTAAATTATTTTTTTATTCATGATAGATAACCAGAGACATGGTGCAGTTATTTTTTAGATAAATCATAGAGCATATGGAAAGAATTAAAAAAAATCTCTTTCCTTTGTGTGAAGGAAGATGAAATGCAATCCTCCTTCTTTCTAATCTAATCTCATCTCAATAAAATCTCATACTTTCCCTCTTCACTGCAGCAGCCTGAAATGGATTTTTGCTGCAATCTTCTAGGGAATTCTAGATCAATGAGTTTCAACATGCTTGCACATTTTTTTACCAGCTATGAAATTATTAAACACTAAACATTTCTTAGAAAGTTGATAAAGAAGGGACAGCTAGATGGCATAGTGGATAGACTGCTAGGCCTGAAGTCAAGAGGACCCAATTTCAAATTGAACCTCAGATACTTAATACTTCTCAGCTGCATTGACCATGGGCAAGTCACTTAACCCCAATTGCCTCAGCCAAAAAAAAAAAAAGTTGATAAAGGAGCTAAGTGGTCATATGTTACAATGATGCTTATGCCATGATGAAATCCAGAAATAAATATAGAATTGTTATGCATACATCTTTAATTAAGTTATCCATATCGGAAAAAATTACTTTGATATAATTTGAAATAGCTTTACAAAATGTATATTGCCATAATTGCCTATTGAAACTCACAATTTACTAAAAGAAACTCAATTTTCTCTCTCTATCTTCTTTTCAATGCTTGAATAGAACAGATTATGCTTAATTAGAAACTAGTCAGAAAATACTCAGATTGACATCAATAATAACAAGAATTACTTTTATAGCTATAGACTAAATAAAAATACATTTTCTTGCTAAGTATATTTTCAGTGGTTAAGATGTATAGATTTCTCCCTAACTGATAAAATGAGTTGGAGGGAAAAAAAAAGATTTAGCAGTTTTCTGCCGAGAGATTTTAACAACAACAACATGCATTTATATCACATTTTAAAACTTGCAAAATACTTTAGAAATATTATCTCGTTAAGTCCTTCCAATGACTCTAGGAGGTAAGTTTTAATATCATCCCCATATTTCCAAGGTAGGAAACAGAAGCAAATAAAAGTTAATTAACTTATCTAGGTCCTATGTATTTCTATTCAATGTCCAAACTCAATTTATCAATTGTCATTCATTTCTATCACACTGTACATTATGAAAATAAAGTATGCTCACATTGCTGTTAAAAGAGGGCAGTTTGGAACCATGGAGAAACTCTCAGTGAATCTTGGAATGACTGTTTTTTTCAGAATTTTAAGTATTATCAGATTTAGAGAACAAATTCATCATCCCAAAGTGACTCAAATCAAAAGAAAAAAAAAAACAAAAATTAGAAGTGAGAATGCTTATTTTTTAAAATTTATATGTAATATGCAACAAACACAAAATTTCTTCTTTTACTTAATTTCATATTAGTAGGTTCTGGCTTATATGAAGAACAATATTGTGGAATATTCTTTTTTTTCCCTCCCACACTGTGTTAAATTTCTAAGCTTAAAAAGGAAAAAATATATATACACCAGATGTAGAAAATCTGAAGTTGAATGCAAAAAGGTAACAATTGAAAGCCCTGAAAAGATTGGATTCTTATGAATTAACAATAGAAAAATGTACAGGTAGTGATCCTCCAACATGGATTCATGATTTTGACATAGAGAAATGATATACAATAATTGAAAAGAAACTCTGATTAGCTAGATGAGGAATAAGTAGGAGGGGGAAAGTTGAAAATAGGTTGCCTTCTAATCTGGTTAAGCACTATACTGTAGTATTCTTCTTTTCTAAAATATAATTGTTCTCTGGGAGTAGGTTTCTTGGGAAGTTTCTGGAGGCAGCCTTAGTTTCAGTTCAAATCAATAATCACCTCAAATGCAGCCAGGGTTAAAAGTTTAAATTCTTCATTGTCTCCTTCAAAATAGCCCAGTTAGTTTTCTTGGAGGTCTATCTCCCTCCTTGGTTCCAAGGGCTCTTGCAGCTTGTCTGCCAGCTTCAGCCTCCAGCTCTCTCTGAATCTTGGTTCTGAATCTCCCTACTGAATTCTGGCTCTCAATCTCTTCAACTGAACTTGCTTCTGACTCCAGGAGCTCCTTACATATGATCTCTTAAAGGTGTGAACTCAAGATTGACTCCTCCTCTGAGAGAGTGGGATTGTGGGTTTCTGACGAAGTCTCTTCCTCTTCCTGGAGGCTTCTAGCTTATATGAGCTCTCTAAAGGTGTGAACTCTAAAGTGTGACCTCTACTGTGTAAATGCTCTTAAAAGTGTAAGCTCTAATGTGTGATCTCTAATGTGTAAACTCTCTTAAAGGTGTGAGTTCTAATGTGTAAACCAATTACCCAAGCATTGTTTCTATCAACTCTAGTGAGTTAACACCTTGTTTCAAGTTCTGGCTCATAAGAGGATACCAGATAACTTCCCCTGCAAGAACCAAAGATAGTCTGTCCTGCACTCTCCCCCCAGAGAGTAATATTTCATGATTCAAGGATGGAGTTGAAACTGTCTAGCACATAGTAAGTAATTAATAAGAGTTTGTTGAATAACAAATACAGTCAATTGGGTATAGAAACCTATCTTACTCTACAGGAAAGTAGAAGGGGAAATGTATTAAAAAATATAAAAGAATGGAAAGTACCAAGAGAAGGGAAAGTAGATTGGGGAAGCTCTAGTCAGAAGCAATACTCATTTTTGAGGATAGAATAAAAAGAAAGAAAGAGAAGGATAAAAGGGAAAATAGTCTGGAAAGTAAAAAAAAAAACACAAAAAAAACCAGTAAATTATTCTGATAAAGGACTTTTTCTCAAATATGAATCAAATGAGTCAATATGAGAAACAAGTCAAATTTGTAAAAAATAAAGGCTATTCTCCAATTGATAAATGGTGAAGGTATATGAACAGGTAGTTTTTATATAAAGTAAAACTATATAAAGTAATCAAAACTATCTAAAATCAAATGGAAAAAATGCTCTATCTCACCCTAGGTTAGAGAAATGCAAATTAAAACAACTCTGAAGTACTACCTCATACCTATTAGATTCACTAATATGATAGAAGAGAAAAATGACAAATGTTACAGGGGATCTGGGAAAATTGAGACATTAATGAATTGTTGCATGACTGCACACATGTAACCTACATCAAATTGCTTGCCTCCTCAGCAAAAAGGAAAGGCAGTGATGGAGAAAGAAAATTTGAAACTCAAAACTTAAAAAAAAAGAATGTTAAAATTGGTTTTACATGTAATTATGAAAAACAAAATATTAAATACCTGTTGAAAAATGTATTTACTTGAAATTCTACCCCACTACCTGTTCTCAGTAAATTGAGTGGGGTACAAATACCACATTTGCCTCTATCCCTAATTCCAGAAATATTTCAGGACTTTTAAAGAAAATAAAGCATTATCTTTTCAAGAGCTTGCATTGAAGAATCCCCCCCCCAAAAAAAAATCCATTTGAATGCCATACTAACAAAACAAAATTTTAAATAAAGCCTCAAATAATTCATTTAGCTCTGGGATTGGTTGGGTTTGGAGGTAGCCTTCCCCCCCCTCTACACACAGGATCTTTTCCTTTCCACTGTGGGAGTTGGGAGTCAGTTTAGGAGAATTGAGGGATACTTTTGCTGATAAGGAACACCAGGTCCACTTATAGTGCAAAGACACAGCCCCTGGAGAAAAAAACAGCTCATACCTGGTGAATGCAGAAGCAAAATGGTTCAAAGACAGAAATCTACATTATTTGTCAGTCATATTAACATTGTTTAAGATGTATGGATATGTATGTGTGTATGTATATGTGTCTATGTATGTACACACACATACATACAAATCTATATCCATGCTTAACAGTAGCCTGCTTGGGAGTCATGACGGGGAGGAAAGGAAAGGAAAAAAAAAGAATAAAGTTAAAAGTGAAGCAGAGAACAAAAGAAAAATCACAAGGAAGCAAAGAAGATGGACAATTCTGAATATGATGTCTTCTATTATTATATATACTTTCTTAAAATGGAGATTTATTATTACCTATTTTGAATCTCTCTTATGTTCTGCTATGTACATGGCAACTTTTTTCTCTAATTTTTTCTATTTCTATTTTTCTTGGTATTTAGGAGTTTAAAAATATATATTAAAAAACAAAGAAGCAGCAGCGTTGTTGGTCACTTCCAGGTGCAGAGAGTAGAGGGAAAATCAGGAAAAGAAATGATAGTGAAGAAAGAAAATTGTGAAGATGATTAAGAGCATGATTTTTAAAAAAGCACAAAACACTGATTTAACACCTTTTAAAAAGAATTGAACAAATGGTAAAAAGAGGACTAAAATCTTACTAAAGAAAATAATTCCTTAAAATTAGAATTGAGCAAGTGAAAGCTAACGAGACAAGCACCAATAAAACAAAGTCAATAGAATTAAAAAAATAGAAGAAATATGAAAAATTAAATCAGAAAAATTACTAGCCTGGAAAATATGTCAAAAAGAGATAATTTAAAAATTATTAGACTGCCTGAAAACCATTATAAAAAAAGCCTACACATCACATTTCAAGAAAGTATAAAGAACATTACTCAAATATCAGAATCCTAAAAGGCAATATAGAAATTGAAATAATCCATTAATCACCTCCTGAAAAAAGAAACAAAAATTGAAATCTTCTAGAAATTTTATAGTTAAATTTCAGAACTGCCAGGGGGGAAAAATTTTTTTTAACGTACTTCAAGCATCCATAAACAAATCAGTCAAATACTGTGGAATATCATTCAGTATCACACAAGATTTAGTAACTTTCATATTGAAGAGGTAAAGAACTTAGAATATGGTATTACAGAAGGAAAAGGAGATAGAATTACAGCCGATAATAACCTACCCAACAAAATGAAGCATAATTCTTCTGGGGGGAAATGGATATTTAATGGAATAGAGGATTTTCATGAATTCCTAAAGAAAAGACCAGATATGAATAGAAAATTTGACTGTCAAATATGACTCAAGAGAACCATAAAAAGATAAATATTAAAGACAAATCATAAAGGATTCAATTAAATTGTTTACATTTCTATATGAGAAAATAGTGCATGTAACACCTAAGAACTTTATTATTATTAAAGCAATTGGAAAGAGTCTACAATTGGCAGAAGTCATGGATATGAGTTAGTTATTTGAGGATGACCTAAAAAGATGAATGAGTAGAGAAAGGGATATACTTGGAGAAGGGGCAAGAGAGAGAAGTGAGGAAAAAATATCCTATATAAAAGAGACATGCAAAAAAAAAAAAACATCTTTTACAATGAAGGAAAAATGTTCGAGTGGGACAGGCAATTCTTGAACTTCACTCTCACCTGAATTGGTTCAAAGAGGGAAGAACACACACACACACACACACACACACACACACACACACACACACACACACACACACTCAAATCATTTACCCAAGAGGGAAATAGGAGAAAAGGATAAGAAAAAGGGTGGAATAATAAAAGGGAGAGAAGATTAAAGGAGGCAGTGGTCAAGCAAAACAGACTTTTGAATAGGAACAGGGTAAAAAGAGAGAGGAAAATAAATAGAAGAAAATAGGATAGAGGAAAATACATAGCTAGTAACCATAATGGTATCTGTGAATGGGATGAATTCACCCATAGAAGTGGATAGTAAAATGGATTTTAAACTAGAATCAAATAATATGTTGTTTAAAAGAAGCACACTTGAAACAGAGAGACACATACATAGGAGTGTACACAAGTTAGCACAAAATAAATCCACAGTAATTGAGGAAATCAGGAAAGGCTTTATAAAGAAGGAAACACCTGTCCTTCAAAAACAAATATCAGCTTTACCAAATCAGTATGGTAATTGGAGTATAGAAGAAAGTATCATGAGTCTAAATTCTCTTCCATGTGACAGCTCTTCAAACACCCAGACAAACACCCCAAGCCCAAACAACTGAGTTTTCTCTTCTTCAGTCTAAACACTCTTAATTTCTCTAACTGAATATGGCCTTGAAGCCCCTTATCAAATTGGTCCCATATTTTGGAGGCTTTCCCATTTGTTTGGATATCTGCTAAGATATTCTGTGTCACCAAAAACTTAATATAGGGAGCAGCTAGATGGTTCAGGGGATAGAGTATTGATCCCAGAGTCAGGAGGACCTGCGTTTGAATATGGCTGGACACTTAATACTTCCTACATGTATGATGCTGGGCAAGTCACTTAACCCCTAATTGCTTTGCCCCCTCCCCCCAAAAAGAACTGAATACAACAAGCCCTTAAGCTGTAGCTTGACTAGAACAGTCATTGGAAGCTCAGCTGCTACCACCTACTACATAATTATACTACTACTACCTTACTATTAAGATATAATAATATAATAAATATATAATAAATAGGCAAAAGGCAGCATATAGTAGATATGAAAGACAGGGAGTTGGAGTAGATTGAGAGTAGACTTTAGAGTTGGTGAGACCTGAATTCAAGGCCTGCTTTCTATATTCTCAGTTCATTAGGCAACTCTAACTTAGAAGTTACAAAGAAAACACTGACCTGAATTGGTTCAGTGATGAAACAATGGAAGTTCTCTACATAGAAAAAAATAGATATTAAATTTCCTCCCTCTCCCCCCCCCCAAAAAAAAGATAAAAATATCAAAAGCTAATAGTCCCAACCCCAGGTAGTTTATACCACATTTTTCTGTGGAACATGGATTGTACACAGAAAAATAAAGAGTTGTACTTTAGGAGAGAAAAGATACTGACAATCTGGTATGAGGGAATATGGGCATTGTTACCACAAGAATTGACTACAGAATTGAGCCTCCAATCAAGGCTCAACACTGGAGTTCTTAAGGGGCAGAGATGGTGAGACACTTGACACTAGGAAGGGAGCTAGCCTGTGGGAATATGCAGCAAAAGGAGTTTACAGTGCTAAATTTAAAAAGAGTTTGTAGACCAATTAGATAGAGCTGCAATTTGTTGAAGACAAGATGAAAAGAAGTATTGTGGTGTATGTCTGAAATTTAATAGGAGGTGATCTTGTGGAGAACCTTAAGTGCCTAAGTGAGGAACAATTATTCCTTAGTTTCTTCATCAGTAAATAAAGTGATTGCATATGACTTATGTCCTCCTCTAGTTCTAAATATGGACTATAAAGCTATATACCAAATGAGACAGATCTCGTTGAATTCTTGGAAATATTCTGGTTCATATTATTAAAGAGCAGGTATCTCAAGAAGGAAGCCATAGTCAATAGGGTTTCATGAATAATAAAGTCAGAGGCAAAAAGATATTAAATTGGCTGATTGGGGGATACATCAGACATAAACTATCTATATTTTGTCAAAGCATTTCATAAAGAACCTCATTCTCTTCTTCTGGGAAAGATGGAGAGATAACTAGATTGGCTGGCATAAAAAGTATTTTTTAATGGACTGAAATCAGCAGTTTCTGGTGGAGATCCCAGAGATTGATACTTAGGTCTGTTCTGATGATTTATTTCTACAAATAACTTGAATGAAGCCATTGGCACCATTTTTGTCAAATCTGCAAAAGACACAAAGCCTGGAAGATTAGCTCACACACTGGATAACTCCATCAAGATCCCAAAAGGTCAAATAAAACCATGACTTTTTCAGGATAAACTAATCATCAGATAGGATTATCATTGGATAATGGCATTACAGAATTAGAGTGGGAGAAGATCTCAAAGGCTATCAAATGCAATTCCTTTATTTTACAGATGAGAAAATGAAAGCAGAGAGAAATTAAGGAGTTGTTCAGATCACACATCTAGGAATTAATCAACAAGAATTTATTGTGTGTCTTCTGTGCTAGGTGTTCTGAAATGATTAGATAAAATGTAATGGAAAAAAAAAAGTCTTACTCTTGGTTCAACAAAGTACCATCCCAAGTACAAAATTGCAAAATATTTGAATGTTTGAAAACAAAACCAGAGGGCTTTTAGTGGACTGCATCTGGTCCATCAACACATGTGTGTATCTTGGATAGAAACTGTAATTGGATAGTAAATTGGGTCCAGAAATCAGAGAGAAGAAGGGAGCAGGTTGGATGAATTTGGGAGGTTATACACTATTTTCAATAGCCCTGAGCTTCTCTCAAAAACAAATTTATCTTTTTAGTGTTGAGATCTTGGTCATAATGGTAGATTGGGATTTGTGAGACACTCTGGTAGTCAAGAAATTACAATCTTGAGTCAACCAAAAGGTAATCCAAAAATGTCTGGTGAGTATAAATAGGCTAGAGGGATTTACCAATTGAGATTTGGTCAGAAGTCATTTAAATGATGTTTTTCTTCTCAGCTAATTGATCCCAGTGATAACTTCAGAGCTTTGTGTCCTTATTGACTTTTGTAAATCTCTTATGATGTAATACCTGAGTAAATATGGAACAACCTGTAATAATATAAGAATGGCCTACTGTGGTAGAAAAATGAATTTCTGGAGTTTGATAAAGAAACTGGTACCAAAGGAAAAAAAAATTGGCCCACGTCCTTTATTGTTTCCCTGGATAGAAAGCTTACTAACTCACTTTGCTTGCTAATGCTTTTGGTATTGACTTATGGTGTCTTTTAATGTGGTGAAGACCTGTCCAAGCACAGCCACCACATCTTTCCACAAAGATCAATTAGGGGATATTGAATGTAAGGGGCAATTTATGGGAATAATGAGAGTCAAGGAGAAGAGAATGGCCAGAGGGGAGCTGGTGGATTGTAATAATGACAGCTAGTCAATATGTGGCCAATATACACTGCTTCACAATGTTCCCTCTTTGGATTCTCATGACAAACTTGAATCATAAGGTGGCAAGGAGCCGATTACCCCCATTTTACTGTCCTAGTGAGGATCATATAGTTAAGGCAATTGGACAGTGCTCAAATATCCTTATAGTCTTAGGACATTAAAATTCATATTAATAATGTTAATAGCAATAGTATTTTCACAAAATTCTTTATATATTTACATACACACACATATATACACACATACATATATTCTCTCTATATATCATCTCATTTGATCTCAGATGGCAGAGATAAGATTTGAACTAAGCCCTTGACTGTGCCATACCTTGGAACCAGGAAGAACTGGGTTCAAGACCTGTCTCTGAAACAATGGCCCTGACTAAGCCATTTCATCACTCTTTTCTCTAGGTCAGTGTTTCCCAAACTTTTGACATATGTGTATCCCTTCTATAATTTTCATAATGCTGAGTACCTCTCATAAAAAAAAAAGGATATAGTTTAATAACAATCTATATCTATAGCTATATATATTTGGTACATACACAAAATAATAATAAACAAAACATGTTATTCATAATAAAATATAAATCCATGCCAGAAGGTTTGTCACATGTGGAAGAAGAGCAATTGTTGGAATTGGCTTAAGAAAGATTCTTGAAAAATAAACATAAGGAGTGTACTTTAACATTGTTCTGGTTACAAATGCAATATGTATATCCTGTTTTAACAGAAAAAGTTCTGAAATACATCTTGCCTTTTCCAACTTCATATTTATGTGAAGTTGCTTTTTCAGCATTTGTAGACATTAAGTCAAAAAAAGGAACAGACTATTGGACGTGGAGCCACATCTCAGATTAAAATTAACAACCAGGAAACTAAATTATGACGATCTGTTATCTCAGCACAAACAATTTCATCCTTCTATATAAAAATAATCAAAATCAGTGGGACTTACTAATGCACATAACAAACCTTTCCTATAAGAAAAATTGCACAAAAGCTAAAAATACACAGGTGCCTGGAGAAGCCACTAACTATTAACAAAGTAAGTTGTCTCTGTAATGAAGTGCGGTATATTCACATCATGTCACACCAGACCATCTCACTCCTCACATGATTATCTTGACTTGACTCATGAGAAGATAAAATTAGGTGCAGCTAAGCACTGCATACCCTGACCAAACTCTTCCCATACCCCTGGAAGTATGCATACCACACTTTGGGAAACACTGCTCTAGACCCCTCTTTAAATCTTGAAGTTGTAGAAAAGATGACCACCTACCTGGTTCTAGGAAGTCCTTCATATCATGTCTTCTTCTACCAACAAAACCCAACGCTTAATCTCCATTCTCTATCCTTTGGCCCGAAAATTTCAGCTTTAGTATTTTTCCATCCCTCCCAGCTACCTTGACTCAAACTTTTACTTTACCAAGAAGGAGCATGTGGAATTCAATCCTTCTGTGTCAGCTGTTTCTGAGCTTCTTTGTCAAGGAATTCAAAAGAGAAAAAATGCAGAGACAATTTAATACATGTCAATGGTGCTCTGAAGGCACCCATGATCTCTAAGGAAAGTGAAAGGATAAGGTACTTCTGAACATATAATTTTTTTAAATTTTTTATTTAATAATTACTTTATATTGACACTCGTTTCTGTTCCGATTTTTTTTCCCTCCCTCCCTCCACCCCATCCCCTAGATGGCAAGCAGTCCTTTATATGTTGGATATGTTGCAGTATATCCTAGATACAATATATGTTTGCAGAACCAAACAGTTCTCTTGTTGCATAGGGAGAATTGGATTCAGAAGGTATAAATAACCCGGGAAGAAAAACAAAAATGCAGATAGTTCACATTCGTTTCCCAGTGTTCTTTCTTTGGGTGTAGCTGCTTTTGTCCGTCATTTATCAATTGAAACTCAGGTCTCTTTGTCAAAGAAATCCACTTCCATCAAAATATGTCCTCATACAATATCGTTTGTATTACCCTCATACAATAATGATCTCCTGGTTCTGCTCATTTCACTTAGCATCAGTTCATTTAAGTCTCGCCAGTCCTCTCTGTATTCATCCTGCTGGTCATTTCTTACAGAACAATAATATTCCATAACATTCATATACCACAATTTACCCAGCCATTCTCCAATTGATGGGCATCCATTCATTTTCCAGTTTCTAGCCACTACAAACAGGGCTGCTACAAACATTTTGGCACATACAGGTCCCTTTCCCTTCTTTAGTATTTCTTTGGGATATAAGCCCAATAGAAACACTGCTGGATCAAAGGGTATGCACAATTTGATAATTTTTTGGGCATAATTCCAGATTGCTCTCCAGAATGGTTGGATTCGTTCACAACTCCACCAACAATGCATTAGTGTCCCAGTTTTCCCGCATCCCCTCCAACATTCATCATTATTTTTTCCTGTCATCTTAGCCAATCTGACAGGTGTGTAGTGGTATCTCAGAGTTGTCTTAATTTGCATTTCTCTGATCAATAATGATTTGGAACACTCTTTCATATGAGTGGTAATAGTTTCAATTTCATCCTCTGAAAATTGTCTGTTCATATCCTTTGACCATTTATCAATTGGAGAATGGCTTGATTTCTTATAAATTTGAGTCAGTTCTCTATATATTTTGGAAATGAGGCCTTTATCAGAACCTTTAACTGTGAAAATGTTTTCCCAGTTTGTTGCTTCCCTTCTAATCTTGTTTGCATTAGTTTTATTTGTACAAAGGCTTTTTAATTTGATGTAATCGAAATTTTCTATTTTGTGATCAGTAATGGTCTCTAGTTCATCTTTGGTCACAAATTTCTTTCTCCTCCACAAGTCTGAGAGATAAACTATTCTATGTTCCTCTAATTTATTTATAATCTCGTTCTTTATGCCTAGGTCATAGACCCATTTTGATCTTATCTTGGTATATGGTGTTAAGTGTGGGTCCATGCCTAATTTCTGCCATACTAATTTCCAATTATCCCAGCAGTTTTTATCAAATAATGAATTCTTTTCCCAGAAGTTAGGGGCTTTGGGTTTGTCAAACACTAGATTGCTATAGTTGACTATTCTGTCTTGTGAACCTAGCCTTTTCCACTGATCCACTAATCTATTTCTTAGCCAATACCAAATGGTTTTGGTGACTGCTGCTTTATAATATAATTTTAGATCAGGTACAGCTAGGCCACCTTCATTTGATTTTTTTTTTCATTAATTCCCTTGAGATTCTCGACTTTTTATTGTTCCATATGAATTTTGTTGTTATTTTTTCTAGATCAATAAAATATTTTCTTGGAAGTCTGATTGGTATAGCACTAAATAAATAGATTAGTTTAGGGAGTATTGTCATCTTTATTATGTTCTCTTGGCCGATCCAAGAGCACTTAATATTTTTCCAATTATTTAAGTCTGACTTTATTTGTGTGGAGACTTTTTTATAATTTTGCTCATATAATTCCTGACTTTCCTTTGGTAGATAGATTCCCAAATATTTTATGGTATCAACAGTTATTCTGAATGGAATTTCTCTTTGTATCTCTTGCTGTTGGGTTTTGTTGGTGATGTATAAAAATGCTGAGGATTTATGGGGATTTATTTTGTAGCCAGCTACTTTGCTAAAATTATGAATTATTTCCAATAGCTTTTTAGTAGAATCTCTGGGGTTCTCTAGGTATACCATCATATCATCTGCAAAGAGTGATAGTTTGGTTTCCTCATTGCCTACTCTAATTCCTTTTATATCTTTCTCGACTCTTATTGCCGAGGCTAGTGTTTCTAATACGATATTAAATAATAATGGTGATAGTGGGCAACCTTGCTTCACTCCAGATCTTACTGGGAAAGGTTCCAGTTTTTCCCCATTGCATATGATGCTTACTGATGGTTTTAAATATATGCTCCTGACTATTTTAAGGAAAAGTCCATTTATTCCTATGCTCTCAAGTGTTTTTATTAGGAATGGATGTTGGATTTTATCAAATGCTTTTTCTGCATCTATTGAGATGATCATGTGGTTTTTGTTTGTTTGGTTATTGATATAGTCAATTATGCTAATAGTTTTCCTAATATTGAACCAGCCCTGCATTCCTGGTATAAATCCTACTTGGTCATAGTGTATTATCCTGGTGACAATTTTCTGTAATCTTTTTGCTAATATTTTATTTAAGATTTTAGCATCAATATTCATTAGGGAGATTGGTCTATAATTTTCTTTCTCTGTTTTCAGCCTACCTGGTTTAGGTATCAGTACCATGTCTGTGTCATAAAAGGAGTTTGGTAGGACTCCTTCCATCCCTATTTTTTCAAATAGTTTATATAACATTGGAGTTAATTGTTCTTTAAATGTTTGGTAGAATTCACATGTAAATCCATCTGGTCCTGGGGATTTTTTCTTAGGGAGTTGATTGATAGTTTGTTCTATTTCTTTTTCTGAGATGGGACTGTTTAGGATATTTACTTCTTCCTCTGTTAGTTTGGGCAAGCTATATTTTTGGAGGTATTTTTCTATTTCATTTAAGTTGTCGAATTTATTGGCATAAAGTTGGGCAAAGTAACTCCTAATTATTGCTCTAATTTCCTCTTCGTTAGTGGTGAGTTCTCCCTTTTCATTTTTAAGACTAACAATTTGATTTTCCTCTTTCCTTTTTTTAATCAGATTTACTAAGGGTTTGTCTATTTTGTTGGTTTTTTCATAGAACCAACTCTTAGTTTTATTAATCAATTCAATAGTTTTTTTACTTTCAATTTTATTGATCTCACCTTTTATTTTTAGAATTTCAAGTTTAGTGTTTGACTGGGGGTTTTTAATTTGTTCCTTTTCTAGCATTTTTAGTTGCAAACCCAATTCATTGACCTTCTCTTTCTCTATTTTATACAAATAGGCCTCTAGAGATATGAAATTTCCCCTTATTACCGCTTTGGCTGCATCCCATACATTTTGGTATGATGTCTCATTATTATCGTTTTCTTGGGTGAAGTTATTAATTATGTCTATGATTTGCTGTTTCACCCAATCATTCTTTAGTATGAGATTATTTAGTTTCCAATTATTTTTTGGTCTACTTCCCCCTGGTTTTTTGTTGAATGTAATTTTCATTGCATCGTGGTCTGAAAAGGATGCATTTACTATTTCTGCCTTACTGCATTTGAGTTTGAGGTTTTTATGTCCTAATATATGGTCAATTTTTGTATAGGTTCCATGAACTGCTGAAAAGAAAGTGTATTCCTTTCTGTCTCCATTACATTTTCTCCAGAGATCTATCATATCTAACTTTTCTAGTATTCTATTTACCTCTTTGACTTCTTTCTTATTTATTTTGTGGTTTGATTTATCTAATTCTGAGAGTGCAAGGTTAAGATCTCCCACTATTATAGTTTTACTGTCTATTTCTTCTTGCAGCTCTCTTAGTTTCTCTTTTAAGAATTTAGATGCTACCCCACTTGGTGCATATATGTTTAATATAGATAGTGCTTCATTATCCATGCTACCCTTTAGCAAGATATAGTGCCCTTCCTTATCTCTTTTAATTAGATCAATTTTTGCTTTAGCTTGATCTGAGATCAGGATGGCTACCCCTGCTTTTTTGACTTCACCTGAAGCATAGTAGATTTTGCTCCAACCTTTTACCTTTAACCTGCATGTATCTCCCCGCTTCAGGTGTGTTTCCTGTAAACAACATATTGTAGGATTCTGGCTTTTAATCCATTCTGCTAACCGCTTCCTCTTTATGGGGGAGTTTACCCCGTTCACGTTTATGGTTAGAATGACCAATTCTGTATTACTTGCCATCTTGTTAATCCCGGTTTATGCTTTTCTCCCTTCTTTCCCCTTTCCCCCCTTCCCAGTATTAAGCTTGTGAGCACCACTTGCTTCTCACAGCCCTCCCTTTTTAGTATCCCTCCCCCCGCCTTAGAGTTCCTCCCCCTATCTTACCCCTTTCCCTCCCAGTTCCCGTATTCACTTCCGCTTAGCTTATTCCTTCCCTTTTCACTTTTCCCTTCTCACTTTTCAATGAGGTGGGAGAAGTTTCACCATAGATTGAATATGTCTTAAGATTTTTCACTTAAAGCCAATTCTGAAGGCAGTAAGATACCCACTATATTCTTCCCCCTCCATTCTTTCTCTCAGATATAATAGGTTTCCTATGCCTCTTCATGAAATGTACTACCCCCACTTTACCCTTTTTCTGATACAATGTCCTTTCCACATCAATTTCTAGAACAAGGTATACATGTATTCTTTATACATCTACATAGTCAAAATATAGTTCCCAAGATTAATCTTTACCTTTTTAGATTTCTCTTGAGTTCTATATTTGTAGATCAAACTTTTTGTTAAGTTCTGGTTTTTTCATCAGAAATAGATGAAATTCGCTTACTTCGTTGAATGTCCATCTTCTTCCCTGGAAAAAGATGCTCATTCTCGCTGGGTAAGTTATTTTTGGTTGCATACCAAGTTCCTTAGCCTTTCGGAATATCATATTCCAGGCCCTTCGATCTTTTAATGTGGATGCTGCCAGATCCTGGGTGATCCTTATTGTGGCTCCTTGATACTTGAATTGGGTTTTTCTAGCCGCTTGCAATATTTTTTCCTTCATCTGAGGGTTCTGGCATTTGGCCACTATATTCCTTGGTGTTTTGATTTTAGGATCCCTTTCAGTGGGTGATCGATGAATCCTTTCAATGTTTATTTTTTCCTCTGTTCCTATGACTTCTGGGCAGTTCTCTTTGATAATTTCCTGGAAAATAGTGTCCAGGCTCTTTTTTTCATCATGTTTTTCTGGAAGTCCAATGATTCTCAGATTGTCTCTCCTGGATCTGTTTTCCAGGTCTGTTGTCTTCCCCAGAAGGTATTTCACATTTTTCTCCATTGTTTGATTTTTTTGGATTTGCTTGACTGATTCTTCTTGTCTCCTCGAGTCATTCAATTCCACTTGTTCAATTCTGATTTTCAGTGAAGTATTTTCTTCACTCACTTTTTTAAAATCTTTTTCTAATTGTCCAATTGAGTTATTTTGTTCTGTGGAATTTTTTTCCATTTCGCCAATTTTGTTTTTTAGAGAGCTGTTTTCTGTTTCCAGTTCACTAATCCTATTTTTCAAGGATTTTACTTCTTTATCCACTCTCTCTTTAACTTTCTCCAGGCTCTTTTGCCAAGCCTCCCTCTTATTTTCCCAAGCTTCCCTCTCCTTTTGCCAAGCCTCACTCTGCTTTCCCCATTTTTCTTCTAGCTCCCTTGTGAGAGCCTTTTTAATTACTTCTATGAGGTTCATCTCTGCTGAGGAACAGATGATCTCCTCCTTTGGGGATTCACCTGGAGACAGTCTGTTTTTAGTCTCCTCAGGATTTAGAGTCTGCTCTCTATCTGTATAGAAGCTGTCAAGGGTTAAAGTCCTCTTCAGCTTCTTGCTCATTCTGTCTAATAATCAAAGACAAACTACCAAAGAAAAACAGAAAAAACTGGAGTCTTTCTTTGGGGGAGGGGCTGGGTATGTTATCGAGCTTCCTCTACAGACTGCGTGGGGCAGCAGCGAGGCACTAGCAGGACTGTGTGCGCGTGGGCTCTGAGATCCCAGAGCGTGCTGAGTCACTGTGGGGGGGGAAGGGGGGGGCGGTCAGGTCCCGAGAGACTCCAGCTGTTTGGGGTTGTATTCTTCAGCCCCGGTGTTTTTAGCTTCTCTGCTGGGCTGCTGACTTGCTGCCGGAGCAAAGTATCCAAACCTGTAGTGAAGCTCTCCCCACAGAGACGGCTGCGATCACTCCCCACCCCCTCTCCAGTCTGCTCCCGTGCTCTCACTGCCGCTGCCTGCCGCCTGCGCCCGATCTAAAACCGTCCCAGCCCTTCAGTAAAGACAGACCTTTCTTGGCGAATCTCAAGGATGGCTTCTCTTGGTAACTATTTGTGGTTTTTTTTTCAGTCAAGCATTAATTCAGAGGCTTGTAATGAAATGGATAGTGAGAGAAAGCGTGGAGCTTATGCAGCTGTGTGCCTCCTCTCCGCCATCTTAACCGGAAGTCCCTTCTGAACATATAATTGAGGAAAAACCCACTAAGCTTTAGTATTGGGCTGGATTTTCACAGATTTGCAAATTAGAATGGATATACTAAAGTGAGCAGAAGTCAGGCCAGTTGTGGAATGCTGTGATCTGCTCACTATTGTAGCAAGAATAGAGTAGGCAGGATGGAGGGAGAAAAAATTGGAGTTGGGACAATTTTGGGCTCTTCTGTTACAACTTTTGTGATCTCAGGCAAGTCAGTTAGTCAATGAAAAACATTTATTAAATACTTACTATGTCTCAAGAATTGTGATAAACACTGAAGATGCAAAGACATTTGAATGATAGTCCCTGACCTCAAGGAGCTCCAAATCTAATGGGAAAAACCGTATGCAAATTGTTATTTACAAATAAGCTATATTCATGCTAAATTTGAAGTAATCAATAGAGGGGAGGCACTAGAATTATGGATAGGAAACACTTCCTGTAAAACGTGAGATTTTAGTTAAGACCTAAAAAAAAAGAGAGATTAAGAAGTAGTTAAAAAGAGAGAACATTCTGACATGGGCTATGTAGCCCAAGAAAAAAGATGCCAAAATATTTAAAAAAGAGTAAATGTGGGAGCATCTCATGGAGGGCTAATAAGCTTTTTTTTTTTTAATAGCTTTTTATTTACAAGTTATATGTATGGGTAATTTTACAGCATTGACAATTGCCAAACCTTTTGTTCCAATTTTTCTCCTCCTTCTCCCCACCCCCTCCCCTAGATGGCAGGATGACCAATAGTTGTTAAATATATTAAAGTATAAATTAGATACACAATAAGTATATATAACCAAACCATTATTTTGCTGTACAAAAAGAATCAGACTCTGAAATATTGTGCAATTAGCCTGTGAAGGAAATTCAAAATGCAGGCAGGCAAAAATATAGGGATTGGGAATTCAATGTAATGGTTCTTAGTCATCTCCCAGAGTTCTTTCCCTGGGTGTAGCTGGTTCAGTTCATTACTACTCCATTGGAACTGATTTGATTCATCTCATTGCTGAGGATGGCCAGGTCCATCAAAATTGATCATCATATAGTATTATTGTTGAAGTATATAATGATCTCCTGGCCCTGCTCGTTTCACTCAGCATCAGTTCGTGTAAGTCTCTCCAGGCCTTTCTGAAATCATCCTGTTGGTCATTTATTACCAAATAATAATATTCCATAATATTCATATATCACAATTTATTCAGCCATTCTCCAATTGATGGGCATGTACCCAGTTTCCAGTTTCTGGCCACTACAAAGAGGGCTGCCACAAACATTCGTGCACATACAGATCCCTTTCCCTTCTTTATGATCTCTTTGGGCTGGATCAAAGGGTATACACAGTTTGATAACTTTTTGAACATAGTTCCAAATTGCTCTCCAGAATGGTTGAATGTATTCACAATTCCATGAACAATATATTAGTGTCCCTGTTTTCCCATGTTCCCTCCAGCATTCTGCATTATCTTTCCCTGTCATTCTAGCCACTCTGACAGGTGTGTAGTGGTAAATGTACAGGTGTAGAGAGTTGTCTTAATTTGCATTTCTCTGATTAATAATGACTTGGAGCATCTTTTCTATGGCTAGAAATAGTTTCAATTTCTTCATCTGAGAATTGTCTGTTCATATCCTTTGACCATTTATCAATTGGAGAATGGCTTGATTTCTTATAAATTAGAGTCAATTCTCTATATATTTTGGAAATGAGGCCTTTATCAGAACTTTTGACTGTAAAAATATTTTCCCAGTTTATTGCTTCCCTTCTAATCTTGTCTGCATTAGTTTTGTTTGTACAAAAACTTTTCAGTTTGATATAATCAAAATTTTCTATTTTGTGATCGGTAATGATCTCTAGTTCTTCTTTGGTCATAAATTCCTTCCTCTTCCACAGGTCTGAGAGGTAAACTATCCTGTGTTCTTCTAATTTATTTATAATCTCATTCTTTATCTTTAGGCCATGAACCCATTTTGACCTTATCTTGGTGTACGATGTTAAGTGTGGGTCGATGCCTAGTTTCTGTCATACTAGTTTCCAATTTTCCCAGGAATTTTTGTCAAACAGTAAGTTATTATCCCAAAAGTTGGAGTCTTTGGGTTTGTCAAACACTAGATTGCTATAGTTATTGACTGTTTTGTCCTTTGAACCTAACCTATTCCACTGATCAACTAATCTATTCCTTAGAGGGCTAATAATCTTGAAAGTTATTTCTCAACTGAAACATTCCATGAGTTTATGTCCTCTGTAATCCTCAATTCCCCTATTTGTAAAGTAGGGATGCTAGTCCAAGTGCCCAGTTACTCAGGCTGTACTGAGACATATATGTACCGTCATATGTGTCTAGCTTCAAGAACTCCCATGTGAATATAAACAATTAATTAGGTTAATAAGATGAGAGTTGTCAGAAAAAAACTAGATGGCTTGGAGAACTAGGTGGTAATGGATAGGGAACAAGACAGAGTCAGGAGGAGTCGTTTTAGTTTACTCATGTACAGCTTTAGAAACTTCCTAGCTGTGCAACTCTGATCTAGTCACTTAACCCCTATTTGCTTCAGTTTTCTCAACTACGGAATGAAGTGGGGAAGAAAAGGGCAAACCTCTTGATATTTTTGCCAATAAAATCCCAAATGGGGTGACATAAGAATCAAACATGACTGAAAAATAAATGAACAACAATAATAATTTATTATCCATGCCTAGGAGATGCAGATTACACGATGGAGGATATATGAGTTTTTGAGAAGTGGTCAATTATGATTTGGTAAAGCATGCTGTACTTCCAAGATTTAAAATTAGAAGAGAGCTTTGAAATCACTCCCTCCATCCTTTCATTTTACAGAGTATTTACCTGATGCTTAATGAAATTAAATGGCTTGCTCGAAGATCATCAGGTCACATACTATAAGTGACAGAGCCAAGATTCACATTCAGCTACTCTGACTCTAAATCAACACCTTTCCATTGTATCATGATGCTTCTGCCTTGATAATATTTGATATTGGATTTACTGATTTGGATAAGATTCTCATATACTTATGTCTAATTGAATATTTACTGTATGGTAGACCTCTTCCCCAAATCCAATAATTTGTTGGTAAGTACTTAACATTAAAAAAAAAAAAACTGGTAATGTTAGTGAATTACTTGATTCCCTAGGGAATCTCATGGAAGAAACTTCATCTATTCTGAAACTTAAACCATTTCTGACCAGCTACTTAAAGGATTCTAGAATTAGAGCTGAGAAGGACCATCTTTATGAACTCCTTCGTTTTATCAATGGGTAAATGAGAAGTAGTGCACCTAAAGTCATATAGGCAATAAGCGACAGAGGCAGGATTTGAATCCAGTTCCTCTTAATCCAAAGCTCTATACTGACTCTCTCTTTATTCTCTATTATTTTAGATGCTATAGTTACTTGTCTCTGAAGAATCATAATTGCCAATGCCAATGGAGAGATATTGTATGGAGGAAATCCTACCTAAGGCATCTTACAAATGAAAATAAGTCATTACAAAAATGAAAAGGTACTTGGCTGAAGCAGCCATACAACCACAAGGAAATGAGGGTACAGACTAATCTGCCCTGGTAACCAGTATTTGAGCCCCAGGAGTACATCTGGCATTCCTCTGAGGACTGGCAGAGGGACCTCGGCATGAGCCACACAAGATATAAGATATGAAAGGCCCAAGATCTGCTTTCACACTGCTTTCACAGTGACTTCTAAATAACAATAACAGCTTTAGAGTTTGTAAAACACTTTAAACGCTGTCTCATTTGATCCTCATGAAAATCTTGTGAAACAGATGCTATGGATACCACCATTTTACAGATGAGGAAACTAAGGCTTAAAGATGAAGTAATTTGAGTAGGGGTCTCCTAGCTAGGGAGTATCTTCCTATTTCCAAGCCCACTGTTATATGTACAATGCCCTCAGAAGTAGCATTTTATGTTGTCTAGCTACATAAAGCATCCCTAGGAAAAGACTTAATTAAAAAAATGGTGCTCAATAACCTGGAAAACATCTCAGAATCAGTGGTATCACAGTGGAATTTAACAGATATAGTTCTGAATTCTGTATTCTTTATTTCAGCTCCATTCGTTGAATTGAATTTAGCCTTGCTCATGTTCTATCTGTAGCACTTGTCCAAGATATATGTATTGATTAAATAACTCAGTAGTCAATCCATTGAGCTAGAAACCATAGTTTCAATGTAAGTCTTTCTTTAAATACTTTTCACTTCTTTCATTTATTTATTTATTTATTTTTCTGTGTGTATTGCTTATAAGAACACTTTTTTTGAGGGGCTAAATTTCTCACTCAGGATACCCTGTCCTTTAAGACTGAGTTTTACTATATTGTATCCAATGGTTGGCTGTTTTAATTTTTTTAATTAAAAAAAATAAGATAGAAGATTCAATTCTCTTATATTCTTAGTCAATAATTTGAATATGAAAATGTGACATATCTCTGAGAATCATTTATAAAAACATTATGGTTTATAGCTTGTTTTTTTTTTCCTTTCACCTAAATTACCCTGAATACATCAACTCTTGTCATAATAATACTTTCATAATGGCGTCATCATGTAAGTTAGACACTGTTGTCACTTCTTTCTTGTATAAACTTATGGAGTATTCATAACACTTGAAAATTTTAAGCACTTTCTCTTGGTTTTTTTTTCCAAGCCTTCTTCTCTCCTCTATCTCACTTTCTCTTTTCTTGGTAAATTAAAGAACTGAAGAGAAGTAATTTTATTTTGGAAGGCAACAATCAGATAAGAATCAAGACTTATAGACTCATAACTGATACTTTCCTCATCTATGAACTCTGTGATGGCAAATCTGAAGCTTTGAATTTCTTTGTGTGTGAGAAAGTATGGTGGTCATTGGTCGTGAAGAGGCCAAGAGCCCAGAGGGATGAGGTATTATAAGAGAAGGACAGCAATATGTAAATGAAATCTTTGAGCAAGAGGATAAGAGTTGGACTATAAAGAAAGACTTTGAACTCTGGGAGAAAGGATGAAAAATATTCCCAAGTCAGATAGGTAATATTGATGGTTGGAAGGAACATAAGAGAAGGAAAGACTGCTGAATGACTAAGAAGAGAGTATAGATGGATAGAATAGAGCAAGGAACATTTTTCTTCTTCCTTTTAGACCAGTGTGTTCAGGAAGCTTGGGAGAAGCAGCAATCAATACCGGAGAAGGTATCTAAACCTCCTGGGAGTGCCAGATTTCCTAGAGCACTAATAATTGCAAAAGGTGTGAAGCAAAGATATTTAAGAGGAAGGGAAAGCAAAAATAAACAGGCTAAAAAGAAACAAATAAGAGAAAGAAGAGTATGGGTTAAATTAATTGTTATATAAATTAAAAAAGCAATAAATCAAATATCTTCATTTAAAGACCAAATTAAAGATATTATAGAATATCTTAGAAGATATTTTAGAAGTCAAAACAAAAAAAAAAGAATTAAACCAATAAGATGCAAGACAATTTTGTGTTTTTAAAAGGTAATCTGTCAAACTAACAAAAAGAAAAAATACTTTCCCCCAATTATTTGCCATCAAAACTGATTTTTAAAATGAATACTTACAAAATTAATAAAAATAAACTACCCAATTAACAGAACAAGAAATAAAGAATTTAAAGAATGCTGGAACAAAAACAATCTGTAAAGAAATTCTTTAAAAAGGGGGGAAAAAAACTTCAACTGGAAGCTTTGTATCACATATTCATAGAAGTTAAAACAACATTCTATATACTAATTACAAAAGAAAAAATTAAGGAAAAATGATATATAAATTAGGAAAAGACAAGGAAGGAAAATTATAAACCAATATTCCAAATTTACTCCATTGCAAATTTGAAAAATGAATAAAATATTACTTGATGTGAAAGAGCCTATGGGAATAAAAAAAAGCTTTAACCAATCTTTACCTTCTCCCTCCCTCCATTTCTCCCTTCCTCCCTTCCCTTCTTTCTCTCCCTCCTTCCCCCCTTCCTTTTTGTCTCTTTCCCCTTCTCTCTCTCTCTCTCTCCCTTTTCCCTTCCCCCTCCCATTTCTCTTTAAAAATGGGACTGGTTTATCCCATGACTAAACTGTCCAAGAAACCCTCTGTCAGAAGAAGTTGTTGGCAGTAAGTTTTGATACACTATAACAATGTATAAAATGGTTATAGAGTTTAATGAATTTGGATTTATATCAGAAGTAAAATGCCCATTCAGTAGTAGGAAAGTATAAACATAAAATAATGTGTTAATGACAGAAACAATAATAGAAAACATAGTAATATCAATAGATATAAAAAAATAAAAGTAGCTTTTGATAAAACATAACACTCATTGATTTTAAAAGCATTAAGAAAATATAGTGTACATTCTTAATATGGCAAATAATATCTATCTAAACCAAGAATTAGCATATTTTATCACAGATAAATGCTAAAATCTTTCCAATTAAATCAAACACAAATCAAAAATGTCCATGATCACTGCTATTGTTTGATATAGTTGCAGAAATTCTAGCTGTAGCATATGATAAGAATTGAGGAAATAGCCATAAACAAAGAAGAAACAAAATTATTGCTTTTTGTAGATGACATGACAGTTTACTTAGAGAACTCTTGAGATTTTATTTTCAAGAGTAAAACAATAAAATCAGTAAAGTATTAAGATACAAAATTCACCCACATAAGCCATCAGACATTATGTTTATTTCCAATGACATCCTGCAGAAAGAAAGAAATTCCATTTGAAATAACCATAGAATATATGAAATATATAGAAGTCCACCTATCAAGAATAATGCAGGAATTGCACAAATATATCTATTTGTACTATTTACCCAAATAAAGAGACCATTAAATTCTTGAAGACTTATAAATTTACCATGGTTGCAACACACAACTGGATGTAATAAAGAACTGGAAACTAAGGGGGAGAATGATCCTCCTTCAACTGGAGAATGAATTAAATTATGGCATAAGAATATAATAGAATGTAAATAACTTATAATAATGAGGAAAGACATAGACTCAAGGAAACTTTGGATGACATATAAACTATTGCATAGTGACACAAACAGAAAAGGAATGACTAAACTTTTGCTAAGGAAAGTGACTAAGAGACTAAAGAACTCTGATCAATGCAATGGCTAATTATGGTTTTAAAAGCCTGATTCTCAATCATGCTTGCTAACTCTTGACAAGGAGGTGCTTGAATGGAGGTGCAGATTGAAGCAAACATATACATGAGTAATCAATGGACCTGATTGAGCATGCTTTTTCAATGGAGGGTTATTTTTTGTGGGGGGGAAGGAGGAGGAATATTTAAGAGCAAAGAGTAAGATAAGGAAAAGAATGTCAGTAGTGATGCCAAAATAAAGCCAGAATAATTTCTGTATCACCATGTTAATTTAATAAATAATACAAACAATATAAATTTATGCAATCCATAAATGTATGTTATTTATGCAGTAAAACTAAATTATATGCAATAGACATTTTCATATATTATTTTTATTTTCTATTCACATGTATGTACAAAAATAGAGGGCATTATATATATAACATATATACATGAATATCTCTAAATATCTATAGAAGTGATTTTGTTTATATTTGCCAAATTCCTAATTTAAAAAATAAGCAAAAAAAACCTATAGGATAATTTATATTGACAAATTAATAGATGAGAGGATAATTAATAGATTGACAAATTAATAAATGAAGGGAATGTTGTAGATAGCTTTCATCTAGATTTTAGTAAAGCTTTTGAGAAAGTGTTGCAGGCTCTTTTTGTAGAGATGATAGAGAGATATGGATGAGAAGACAATACAATTAGATAAATTCAGTTCTGATTCTATTGTTGGATTTGAAGTGTAGCAGTTCGATACAGTTTTTTAAAAAGCTCATCAGTTGAGTGCCCTATGAATCCGTATATGGTCTTGTGCTGTTTTAGTCAACTAGGATTTATGAAGTGTCTACTGTGTACCAGGCACTCAGCTATGCACTGGAACACTGTGCTGATAAATGTTAAACATTCTTATCAAGGACTTGAATAAGGGCATAGTCAGATTAATTCAATAGGAGTTCAGACAAAGCTAGGAAATATAGCTAGAATATTGGTTGAGAGTGAGAATACAAAACTTTTGTGATAGTAGACATCATTTGTCTAAGTCTTAAAAGATAAAATTCAGTAGGAAGAAGATTAAAATTTTACATTTGAATTAAAAAGCAAAAAAAAATATGACTAGGAGATGGTAGAGAAAGTATGATTAGATGACAATTATCTAGATCTAGAGATTTCCATGGCTCAAGGTCAAGATGAATAAGCAGGGTAATGTGACAGGACATTACTTTCAGGAAAAGGTATGATTGTTCCATCTTCTGTCCTGGTCAGAGATTAGCTAGAGGATTTTGTTTCACTCTGGGTGATACCTTTTAGGAAGCACACACATAACTTGGAGAGAGTCAAGAACAAGTAATATGGTGAAAGACTTGAAGTTCCTATCTATTTTGGATTAGAAAGAAATGTTTAAATGGAAAAGAGAAGTTCTACGGAGAGAAATAAGAGTTATATTCAAGTCCTTAAAGGGCTGTCAAATGAAGGGACATAAATTTTTATTGAATCAAATTAAATATATAGTTATCTGTATCTGTTGACATTTAGTTTCATGTTAAACAGGCCAGTGTACATTGTATTTGTTTAAATGTACTCAATGTTTCTATTTGTTCAATCTGAATTTAATAAATACCTACTATGGGATAGTTACAGAAAAGATACAAATATTACAATTCTTGCCTTTGAGCAGCATATTGGGAGTAGCATTTTTGAGTAGTATTATTGGGAGACAATAGTTATGTATCTAATTATACACATACACATATAATATAACTGTATATGTGTATATAAAAATATTTCCCATTAACCTCTTTATTCCAAATGTACACGGAACTATGCAAAAATGTTATTGAAAAGTCATTGGATGTCATTGTAAAGTCATTGAGGGGAGAAGAATGAACAATCTGGGGGTTCAACTAGGAGCTGGTATTTGAGTTCATGTACAGTGGAGAAGTACAAAGTACAAAGACCATACACATACATGCATACCAGTGCATGTACTTTTCTAAAAAAAAATCACAACTATCCATTTCACAATGATGAGAATTCAGCACCAATTTGTCTTTGCTTGTGATCTAGAATCATAGCAAAGATAAAAGAAAGCTTAGACCTTTCTCAAATATGGGAAATAGAAATATGGCAGTTTTCTTTTTATTAAATGATCTAGAGTTCTTTATTTTGGTACATTTCTGCTACTATAAAATCTGTAATAAAATTTGTAATGAATGAGTTATAAGGGAATGATTTTTTCCACACAAAGTGCTTTGTCCTATTTTTTCAAACATTAAGATCAGTAGCAAATATCTTTTTTGTTCTGTACCTGGATGTTTGATCCCATCACTATTGAGATGCCCTCCATTATACAGAAAGACAGAAGTCACCCAGATGAAAAAGAATGGCGGGGAGATGTTGGGACCATTCAAAGACGCTCCCACTTGAAAGAAACCATAGATCATTCAAAGTATTTCTTGTATTTCATTTTTTTCTACCTATAGGTCCTCACTGGAAATAACTATAGTCTCCTTGAATCTAATGTTCTTTACCTTAACTTTGCATCCTGTAGAGCAGTGATTTTCACTGGGGATTAATAAGAGTCCTGCAATACCTTCAGGGCATCTACAAAGTCAAAACTGTCTTCATAATAATGCAAAGATTTTTAACTTCTAATGTGATAAAATCAATAGATATAAAATACATTAAAAACTCTTTGGATTTGTCAATTATTTTTAAAAGTTTAAAGAAATCCTGCATCCAAAATTTTTGAGAACTGTTGCTTTAGAAATTGTTGTGTTTGAAAAAAATATAGCTGCTCTTTGAGATAAGAAATACTTTGGGATTGTTAATTACTGTATAAGTGTGCCATGGAAAACTTGCTCTTATTCCCCTATTCTTTTGGGGCTCAATGTGTCATCCATGTTCAGAAACAAATAAGCTCACTGATCTAATGAAATATTTCTTCACCTACAAATCACATTTTTCTTGCATTTATTTTTCCCTACAAGGATTGTGAAACGCATTCTTTTTGAGCCATCCTGGTTTTCAATTTCAATATAAAATACAACAATGGCCTTTGTTCTTAACCTTGATGCAGTCAGAATAGTATACTGAAAAGGGGATACCTGGATTCAAGTCAGAAAGTATTTATTAAATATTTATTATGTGCCAGATACTAGGCTAAATGCTAGAGATTCAAAGTAAAATAAAAAAAAAAAAATCCCAAAACAAACAAACAAACAACCCTCCTCCCCCACAACTTCAGTTCCTGTCCTTAAGGGATTTACAGTCTTATGGGGAGATATGCAAATAGTTAAGTACAAACCAGACAGGGACAGGAGAAATTGGCAATAATCTCAGAAAGAATACACTAGTATTTGGGAGAACTGGGAAAGGCCTCCTGTAGGTGGGATTTTATCTGGAGGACACGTTCAGCTCTAGCTTAGTTCTCTTCCATTAGACCTTAAGGAAGTCATCAACAATGGCAATGGAGAATATTTCTGGGAAACATGCACTGGACTAATTTCTATCTTTCTTGATATTAATGATCAGATGGTCATCGAAGCAATATCTTCATATTTGCATTTATCATCAGTCTTGTGTGACTTTAACACATAAATGCTAGAGAAGATTATTCCCCTCAATAAAGTACATTTCTGAATTCATAGAATTCTGGACTGATTGAGACCCTGTATGCTGTGTGCCTTCTAGTCAATTGCATGGTGCCAGAAATATCATCTACTATAGGGAATCATTCATAAGGTCGTTACTGGGTACAGGCTTCCACCTATATGATTTATGCAAACTGGATAAGATTCTGCAGTTTTCTTTAATGAGTCATTTCTTTTCCTCAATCTTCTTAAAATGCATGTCTATTATTGTCTATAGCCTAGTAACTAACTATTCTGCTCACCCAGCCTCAGAGATCTAATGAAATGAAATCACTGAAAAGGTTTACTTCCTAATCATAAAACTTCTAAGTCAAATACTTCTTTGATATATTTAAGTTGGAAAAAAGCAAGTTTACATCACAAGGGAAAATCCAATATATGTTTCTTCATCATTTATGTACACTTATATTTTGTGAATTAATTTTGTATCATCTAAGCAAGGGATAATGCTTTTGTTCTTTATCATATATTAAAATAAAGATTAGATTTCAGATATAATGTGTATGGCAGAGAGGGGATGGTTTTTATTTTGCCTTATATAATAGTACTGACATTAGTTGAGATGAATTATGGTGAGACTTTTGCAGATAAAATACTTGGGCAGATGAAGAGACTAAAAGTTTTCAATTGTCCTTTATTGGATGAGAAGCCATACCTGACTTAAAATTCATTTCAGTTGCCCAGAAAATGACAGAGTTAATGAATTTGAACATAATTAGAATGGAAGTTAAGAAATGGCCTGATTAACAGATTACACAGCCCAGGGAAGTTGATGGAAAGAAAAAAGATTGTGAATGCACATAGCTCAGGGACCATATCTCATGCTTTGTTTTTTTCTTTCATAGTGCCTAGTATAAAACATCATGCACAGAAAACATTCATTTCCTTCTGGATAACTAACTTAGAATTCATAGGGTTGCAAAATTTGATATTAAAACATTAAATTATTAAAATTATTAAAGTATCGAGAAGAGACTTAGATCTTTGATTTAAAAAAAATAGCTTACAGTTACCATTTGCATAGTGCTTTAAGGATTGCAAGCTCTTTTCAAAATTAATTTTTTTTCATCCTCATAGAAATCCTTAGAGATAGATGCTATTATGATTCCCATTTTCCAAATGGTTCTTAAAAAAAAAAAACTGTTAAACTTCAATCTAGTAATCATGGATTCTCAGGAATCTGAGGTAATTCAAAAGGTTTCTATCTACCTATACCCAACTGAGAATACTCTCTATACCATACTAATATATGGCCATCCAGCTTTTGCTTACAGACACCTGATGAAGGTGAATTCCCTTCTGAAGCAGCCCATTCCAATTTTAAACATTATGTGGAAATGCATAACCTGGAGATGGAATCTTGCTCCAGAAACTGCTAACAGATCATGGTCACTGGATCATAGTTTGAAGAGAAAAGTAAGACATAAGAAAATTGGAAATATAGAAAAGGGCCAGGTTATAAAGGACCTTTAAAAAACTATATATATATATGATCTTGATAATCTAGGCAACTTTAGGAGAATAAAAAAATAGAAGAATGACATAAATAAATAGGGAAGAGCAATCAGCGGCTTTTGCAATAGTCCAAGAGTGAGGTGATAGGGGTCTGTATCAGGAAAGTGGCAGTGCCAGAGGAGAGAAAGAAATCTATTTGAGCGATGTCACAAAGGAAAAATTGACATGCCTTGGTATCAAATTGAATAAAGGAGATTAGAGACAGCGAAGAGTCAAGGATAAATTTTGTGCCTGGGATGATAGAAGGATATCATTCTTGAGAGTAATAGAGAAAGCAAAAGGGGACTCTGTTTGGAGGGAAATAGAATGTGTTTAATTCTCCATTTTTCCATATGTAGTTAGAGATTCAAGACTGGTGCTCTGGAGATAAAGTATGACAGGACAAGAAGATCTGAGAGTCATCTTCAAAGATTTGATGGTTGAATCAATGGGAGTTGATGAGATCACCAAATGAGATAATATAAAAGTAGAAGTAGCAAAAGTAATGCTATCCATTCTCTTCTTACTGAATAATTTAGATTGATTCCAGTTGTGTTTGTCTTTGTTCTTGCAAATAGTGCTTTCAGGAAACCCTTTAGGCATAGTTCTTTCTGCTGATATTCTTTATAACATATAACATACTCTATAACATAGAGTAGAATTATGGGGTTAAGGTAAATAATTTTCATAGATTTTTTTCATGTTTGCAATTCTGGCAGAATGAAGGAATGCACTTACTTCTCTATGGCTCCACTAGCATAGGAGGTGTTTTCTTTTTTCTTTTGCTTTTGTTCAATTTGATGACTAAGATTTTACTTCAAAAACATCTTAATTTGATTATCTAGAAATAAGATTATTTTGCTTTTCTGTTGAGTAATAATGTTTGTATAGTTGTATATAGTTATATAGTTGTATATATCTTGTCTGTCTCTTTTTCTGGGTCTCTCTCTCTCTCTCTGTGTGTGTGTCTCTGTCTTTCTCTGTTTCTTCCTCTTTTTATCTCTGTCTCTTTCTTTGTCTCTGTTTCTGTTTTTGTCATTGTCTCTGTCTCTCTATGTCTCTCTTTTTCTGTGTGTCTTTCTCTGTCTCTATCTCTGTGTCTGTCTCTCTCTTACACACACATGCAAACCCAAAAACTCAAAAAGCAAAAACTAAAACTAAGAGCTAAAGGGGATTATCACCATGACCAATAGTGAGGTTACAAATGCAACCACCTTCCCAGTCCATCTCTGCAAAAAGGACAAAAAAATGAGTCCAAAGAACACATAAATGAGCGTTAGACATTGGCTACTCAACTAAGAATGCCTCTGTTTTATATTCCAAAGATCTCAGCATTTGGAACATAGCAACCTCCTTCCAAATATGAGTTGCATCATTCCCAATACTCTGAAGGAATAAAACATTTTTCCATAAGGAAAGTTTCCTCTCCTCACCCTGGCCATTTCTGGTCCTGTGACTAAGAGGAGCTACTTTCTGTAAAATATGTTTAAAAGGCTTTGAGACTAGTAGAGCATTTGAGAACCCACTCTTTTCAGGAGAAACATAGTATTAGAGTCAGATGCTTGAGCTTAGGCCAGGAGCTGGAAGCAAAGATAAAACCCATAGACAGAAAAGCCATGCCCAACGGCATCAAGGGAAGACTCTGCATGTAACAGAGAAACAATTGGTGAATACATTTCCAGTGGAAACTCATTATCATTCAGGACCTAGAAAAGAAGGCTTGTTGGGAGCCATCTGCTGACACTATCAAAAGACATCAGCCTCTTTGCCATGTTAGGACTCTTGTATGTTTCCTAACTGTGTGCTTCTCCACATCTGGATGTCATCTTTTCTTAGGGATGATATATGCATTTGTGTGAAAGAATTTCTGTTTTGTTGCTACCTTTCTAAAAATGTCATCTTATTAAAAGCTTTTGCTTTGAACTAATTGTGTCCTCTGATGCTTTAAGATAAACATATCATTGCATCTTGTGAGCTATAATCTTACTAGATGTAACTTTACAGAAGTTAAGTAGCCTATTTTGAGACACTAAACCTGATTTTTTTGATGGTGTTGGTGGTGGAAGAGAAGTGACAAGGTGCTAAACTCTAAAGCCTTTGATGATAAATATACACACATGTACACACATACACACACAAACCCAGGCAATTTCCTTTCTAATTCAATCATTATAGCATTAGAGCTTTATATATGTAAGTTTTATGTATTTCTTGGTCAAAACATTTCCTTATCTACCACCCGAGTAATCTTGTGGAAAGAAATGAGATTACTTTGGTGTGACTTTTCTTAATGAAACCACACAAGAATGTAGTGATGGCTTACTTTAAAAAATGCTAATAATAACAACAACAAAAAAAACAATAACAAACCCAAAAACCTCTGTGATCAATATCACTAGATGAGAGTATGAAAAAAAAAATCTTTCCATCTTTGAGCTTTGACTTTGTTATCATCTTCTGAGTGTGTTTCGATCTTCCTTGTCACCATAATAACTTTCAATGGTCAGAAACTTTTTTTTTTGTTTTCTGCTTATTTTTCTAGCCCATTACTCAGTTTTTAACTCTTTGTTAAAACAGGGTTCTGTTTCCAGAGTGGAGAGTGCACTGTCTTAAGCTTCAGGTTTTCAAAAATCCCTCTAGTAATCTGGACTCAAAGCTCTCTTTTCTGCTTTGAAGCTGTTAGGTATGTCCCTGCCCCACTGTAACTGTAAGATCTCGTGTGTTGGCCAAGGCTATACTGGGACTGCACACCAGACTCCCACTTTGTTGCCACTGACCTTTCCACTGCTCTTCCAATTCCTCTGTGGTGTCCCCAACTAATAGGTCCAGAAGCCTCCAGCACTGCTGCTGATTCAGAGATCTAGGAGGGAGGCCTGGGAGAGCCTGTGTTGGGATTGCCTAGTAGACTCTCATTTTGATTCAACAGATCTTTTCTGCTGACCTTTCAGCTCCTCTTTGGTATGGAAGCCACCAGTGCTGCTGCTGATTCAGAGGTCAGGCCCAGACTGGGGTTGGTATGGGGCTGCATCAGGCACCCTGCACAGCAGCACCCTACACTGATATTGTACATTAGATTTACACTGTGGTGTCATAGACATTTTTTGTTGAGCTTTTAAGTTGCCTTCAGTTGGAAAAATGTTCTACTCCATCTTTTGGGTGTGTTCTTATGCTCTAAAATTTGTTTATAGAGTCATTATTTAAAGGAATTTGGAGTAGTTTGGGGGAGAGATCGGGCAAGTTTCTGCCTTTGCTCCACCATTTTGGCTCCATCTCTCTTCATCTTTGAAAGATGGAACATTTTCACAGTAAAAATCTTCCCTATTCCCTTCCCCACTAAATCCAGTACAAAAAATCCAGGTGTCAAGGACACTTTACATTTTGTTCTATTTGGTTATATTGGTTTCTGGAGTCAAAAATGAAATTGAGTCCAAAAATCCAAGCCTTAAAAAAAATTAGCTTATACTTTCTAGCCAGAAAAATTCAAGATTGAACCACACTTTTAAACACCGAATAAAGCTCCTACACAGAGCAGATCTGAAAAGGTAGATGGAGGCTAGAGTTTGTAGGGCTTAAATACTAAAGAAAGGAGTCCATATTTGTTTCTATAGAGTTTGTTAATCAAGGGAGTGATAGATGGATCTGGGCTTTAGTAATATCACATTGATAAAGACAAAATACTACAAGAAAGCAGAAAAAAAGAGAAGATTAAGAGATTAAAAAGAAATAAAGATTAAGAAGCAGTGATTAAGAGTAGGGATGGTGAAGGGAAAGAAAGGGCAATGGAGCAGAAGAAAATCACATATTAAATCTCACTTTTCTTAAGCAAATTACTCTTTCAAAACATTCTTTTCCTCCTCTTCCCCTCCTTTTTCCTTATGGAAAAGTGTTTTATTCCCCCTTTCTGAAAAGGAGAAAGGACAAAGAGATGAAAAGAATGAAATGATAAGCTAAAGAGAAACAGAGAAATATGTAATTGATAGTCTTAGTCATGAATATAAATGGAATGACCTTATCTATAAAATAGAGAATGGAATTAGAATAGAGCATAAAGCAGACTCCAAACATATGGTAGTCACAAAATACTTGACACAAAAATTCATATAGAATTAAAATACAGAACTCAAGCAAAACATATTATACTCTAGGCACTCTGGAGGTATTGCAAACATGATCTCTGCAAAGAATACCACAAAACAGAGGTACATAAGAGATTATAAATAGGAAAATTAAATGGTTAAATTCATCATAATCAACAAATCAATATTTGTAGCTTATATATCTATATAGGTTTTCTATATGTATGTGCTTTGAATGGCATAGCATCTAAATACTTAAACAAAAAAAAATCAAATTGTAGGAACAAATAGACAAAAAATAAAACAGTGTGATTCTTTACTATGAACCTTTCAGATCTAAACAAATATATATTTTTTAAATAACTTAAAAAGGAGAGGGAGAAGTTAGATATGATATATTTCTAGTAATTGTTGAATGGGAACAAAAAGGTTATACATATTTTTCAGATATTTATTGCAAGTAGAATTGGAGGAGGGGAGAGAGAGAAAGAGAGAGAAGGTAGATAGATAGATGTCAGAGTGGACAGCAATAATCTTGGAGTCAAGAAGACCTGAATTTAAATTCTGCTTCCAATTCTTACTAGTATGACCTTGGGCAAACCATGTAACCTCTTTCAACTTCAGTTTCCTTATCTGTAAAATTGGGATAATAATAGTACTAAAGTATTATGGTTGTTATGAGGAATAAAAAGCATTTTAAACACACACACACACACACACACACACACACACAATTGCATTTTATAAATCGTACACAAATGTGAGCTATTGTTAGTATTCCTGACCATATGTAAAGGGAAATAACAATAATCCAAAAATGAATTGAGAAAATTGGAACTATTAAGCACATTCTTTACCAAGTAAATAAAATGAAATTATATTCATTAAAAGACCAATTAAGAAAGGATAGCAAGTAGGTTGAGATTAAATCATTTGTTTCTAAAGAATTGGTGGATCAGAACAAATCATAGAAACAATAGGCAGTTTTGCCTAAGAAAATTACAATGACATACTAAACTTTTGGGATGTAGCCAAATTAGCCCTGTGAGGAAATTTTAAATCTTTAAACATTTTCCTTAACAAAATAGATAAAAAATAGATCAATGAAGGGGACATATAACTAATCAAAACACAAAAAGAGAAAATATTTCAAAACCCAAATAAACATCAAATTAGAAATTCTAAAACCTAAGAAAAAATGACAAAATCAAGAATATAACACAATGATATCAATAATATTAAATTGATAAATGAAATTGAGCTGACTTTTCCAGAAAAATCACCTAGTTATCTACTCTGATTAATGAGAAAAAAAATTATTTGTATTAAAAAATGACAAGGGAGAAATCATGCCAATTAAAAATAAATATATAAAATTATCAGATATTGTTTTGAACAGTTATATTTCAACAACACTGATTATAACTTAGATGAAATGGATGAGCACTCACAAAAACAAAATATCTAAATTAAAATAACAAGAAATAGACAAGAAAACCTTAATCACAAAAAGAAAACTATAAATGAGTATCTTTAATTAATATCTACTTAAATTTGGACAAAATATCATCAAAGAGACTACAACAATTAATTTTAAAAATTATTGTATAACCAGGCTGGATTTATGCCAATAAAATAGAATTGCATCAATATAAAGAAAAATTATAAAAATAAAGTTATCATATACATAAAATAACAAATAATCATATCATTATAAATAAAAAAGGCTTTTAATAAAATTCGTTACTAGTTTCTTTTAAAAGCACTAAAACAGGAATAAATTAGTCTTTACTTATGATAAATAATAAATATCTAAAACTAAATGTCAATATTATATTTAATGGGAAAAGGTCTGATGACTTTCCAATAAGATCAGAATGTCAATCAAAGATGTCCATTATCACTATTATTTGAAATAGTTCCTGAATTGCTTGATATAATCACGAGACAAGAAAACTTGAGGGAACAGAACTTTTTGAAGGGAATGTGATTGTCTATTTAAAGAACTTTAAAGAGAAAACTGATCAAAAAGCAATTGAAACAATGAATAACCTCTATGTAAGAGAGGATATAAAATTAATATACAAAGATTATTAGTATTTCCATATATTACCAACAAAAGTCAACACTAGAAATTAAATGATGACAAAATACACCTTTAGGAAGAAAACATCAAGGATGTCAAGGGAAATAATTAAAATCAAGAATGTTTCAGTTAGTAAATATTTATTAAGTACTTCCTATGTGCCAGATATTAGGTTAAACAATGAAGTTATAATGAATGGCAAAGTATCAAAGTATTGCTACCCTTCCACCACACTCCTATTGGATAGTTACATTTACATGGTTTATACAGAGATGCTCTAAACAATGGAGTTCAATTATTATAGAATAATTTATGTAATAATACTAATGTGAATGGGTTGTTTCTTACTCCCCAATTCCAATTAATGTGACTACAAAGACCCTCTATATCCAGGTATCTTTATTAGCTAACATTTCCTTTGGGAATGAGTTGGAGGATCAATTAGTCACTGATCTCAAATAGGTGACAATCATTCCCAGATACATAAATTGAATCAGTCAATCAAAGATATAAATTAGTTCTAGAAAAACAGAGTTAATCAAAGTAATAAGTGCTTAGAATTACTCCATGATGTCATAGGACAAAATGTACTAGGACTGGTTGAAAGAACTAGTAACATTAGTATCATAGGCTTGTGTGTATCAGAAAAGATTATAGCAGGAGAATCTCAACTTATCTGAGATTCAAGTTTTGATAAGTCTTTGGAGATGAATCATGGAAATAGAGGAAAACAAGGATTTATGGGTAGTGAATCTATTAACTTTATGTACTTGGAGAATGTGACACTTATTTTGGAAGTGATTTTTTTGAAAATAATTGTCATCATTATTCATCATCTCAGTAAAAATAAAACCACACTTCTTTTTAAAACTAATTAACTCTATTTATCTAATTGATAATAAATGGAGAACAGACTATGTTGAACAATACTAGGAACCCCTCAGGGGCTTCTTGAATCCAGAAGGGGCAACATGCCAGAAGAGATGCTGTAACAAACCACCCACAAATATTTCCAAAGACAACTGACTGTGGGTGTCTAACATGCTTCTCTGTGTCCTTTTGCTTTTCCATCTGTTAGAAAAAGGTCACATGTGGAGTTTCAAATGAATGAGAAAATATGTTCATTATAAAATGCAAGGTGCTCAAAATGCCCGAGTATACCCAAGAAGAAATTGTCACTCTAAATTCTTTTTAAATGCACTTCCCACCTTTTTCACAGTATAAAAGTAATCATACTACAGACACAGAGTTCTAAATACAGAGTAGGAAAAAATAAAAGGATAGAAAATTTCAATTATGCTGTTTATAGACATTTTCTCAACTGTCATCAGACTAAGTTTAATTTGATTCAAATTTTTATTTTTACTTTTTATTAATAGCTTTTTATTTTCAAAATACATGCAAAGATAATTTTCAATATTCACTCTTGCAAAACCTTGTGTTCCAAATTTTTCTATCTCTTTTCCCTCCCTTTTACTACCCCTCTCCCTTACACAGCAAGTAATGCAATGTTGGTTAAGCATATGCAATTCTTCTAAACATGCATTATTTAATTTATAGTTTATATATTGTTTGTTCACATAAACATTTATCATGAAATTGCTGTATGCAAGGTATAGTACTAAGCTTTGGGATTTATTTTATAACTTCTATAAAGAGAATATCTAGGGTTTTAAATTTGTTCATGTTTTGTAGATTCCAATGACATAAAGGTTATTTTGTTTCCCTGATGGTTTGTATTATTGATAATAGGTATTTTACATATTCTTCTTAAATGAGGAACATAAGAGGTATGAGATAATACAGGTGAAGTGTTTCGTGAGCCTAAAAGTACTATGTAAATTCCAGTTATCAATATTTGATATTTTGATTTTGTTTTAAGATTTTTTTGTCTTGTGAAATCAGAGTTCTATTTTTTTTTGGTTCTATTTTTCAGGGAGAACAACACAGATAAGGTTTTCCATTTTCTCTTCTGAGCTGTTATATCTCCTTTTTTTTTTCAAGCTCTAGTTTATATTGTAATTTCTTCTTTTTTCTATCTCCTTATGGAGCTCTTGCAAGATCTTATCACTCTCTTCTCTGAAGTTCTAATTTTACTCATAGAGAAGTACTGGGGTTTTCTTTTAAGTTTGCATTTTTGTCATCCCATAAAATTTTGGCATTGGAGTCAGAATAATCTTCTATTTGTTTATATCTCCAGCCTCCACTGCAAAGCCAGATTTCACCTCTCTCACACTCTTGGACATGTCAGTCTGTTCATCTTCTTTCTATGGTCTAGTTGCTATTGCTAATATTTTATAAGGATAGTATAGCTTGAACTAGGTTCACAGATTGACTCTATTCCTGACTTCTTCCATCCCTTTGCAAGACAGCATAGGAGATAGCCTTCCTCCATCTCTGCCTTTTTCTCTGTTGAATCACCAACTAGTAGTAGTTGTTTGCTGTAAGAACAAACTGACTTTCATTCTTCATGGTTTTTTCTTGCTCTGGGCTCAGGCTACAAGGTCCTCTGGCTCATCCCTTCAAGAGAGACTACAGGCTTCTAAAGCTGTCTTCTTGTGATCTTTGGGACTGGATGGACTACTTTACTGGAACTTTTTGGATTTTCAAGATGTCATATATTATATAGGGTTATTTGAAGGTAACACAAAAGAAACAACATGTGTATGCTACTGTATAAACCTCAAATCCCTACATAAATGCTAGTGATGATGGTGATGATGGTGATGATTACATAGAGCTATCAAAGAATGGAAAAGTGAATAAAAACCTGCTGAAGGTATATATATGCATGTGTATGCATTTGTATATACATATGCATATTTGCATATTATGAAATATTAAGCCAAAGGTGATAAAAACAAACATTAAACATATATATATGTGTATATTTTATTTTATTTATTTATACTGACCTAGATGTATGTGATAGATTTCTAATTATCAGGCTATATCCCCCTGATTCCTTAAATTCAAAATCACCCATAAGCAAAATGAGTGGAAGAAATTTAATTATTTTATGACTAGTGAAGGGGGGAAAAAAGCCAGCTGCTTTAGAATTGCTTAGGGTCTAGGATGTGTTAAGCATTAAATGAAGGAAAAAGGCAATTTCCCAGTGATGCTGAAATCCTTAATAGCTTAGATGAAAATCTCTGAATAAACAAGAGTGACCTCCATCTGTTGTTTCAGGGGAGCAGAAAGATGAAGCAAAAAGAATCAAAAAAAGTTTAATGGAAGGAAGGTTATGGAGCATTACTCAGAGGGCTATAATGGATACCCAGAGAACATTAGAGAATGCATTGCAAATGGGCCAGACTCAGATGGTCTTCTTGAAGACTTTTCTGATGGCCTCTCATCATTTTCCTTATCACTCTCTATGCATCTTATCTTCTTACTAAAATGTAAGCTCCTCAAGGGCAGGAATTGTCTCACTTTTATCTTTTTGTCTCTCCCTAGTGTTTAGCGCAGGTCTGGGGACATTGCTGGTCTTTGTTGATTGATTATATGGATAGAAATCAGAAAGTTTCTGAAGGCTGGAAAACTATTTATAGAAGGACTAGGGTGATAGGGAGAATGAATGGACCTGATATTTCATTAGAGCACTCCAAGGTAAGAAAATTCTCTCTACCAATTAACTTTATCAGTAACTTCTCAGCTACTTTGCCTAAAACAGTGAGAAGTGAAGTCATCTAACCCATATGTGTTCAGGCAGACCCAGAAATCAACTCTCTGTGACTCTAAGGCTGAATCCCTATTCATCACACCCCTGCTGATTTAGCAAGTTAAGAAACAGTTAAAATATTTCACAGATTAAGAATAATGATAATCACTTCTAAGAAACAAGCAAGACAAAAAAATTCATGCACATGGGAACATATACCTAATGGTAAAATACAGTCAGTTGCCTTCAGGTAAACCTCAACAGGGTGATTTAGGTGATTCCTTCAGCAACAAAATCCTGGAATACTACCTGAACCATATCTTCTCTGCTAATGCTCATGTTCAATTCTTAGGAATATGGATCCATTGAGTGATGGCAACTCCCTATCTCTCCTTTGTTCATTAAGGAACCAACATCAGCAGTTCAGAGTACATGAAATTCCAAGCCTTGTTACCATGAGGTAAAAATCTAGTGGAACTAACTAAATAACAAAACAAATAATGAACAAATAAAAACAAACGAATAAACCTTTGCTCCTGGGAGGAACTCTCCCAAAGACAATATGGCTCAGTCTCCTTTCTTTGTTCATATCTGGGCTAAGTTCAAAGGCTGTTTGCAATGTCATTTCAAGGCTTTCCAATCTTATTTAAGAGGTCCAGATCTTGAGTTTAATGAAATTACAATGTTATCTGAAAAGAAGAATATTTGAGGCATTTCACCATCTCTAGGAAATCCCTTTTCTATTTGGATCTGGAGCTGGTTATATTCAAGGCCAATGGCATATATCATAGAGAAGCTTGTACCTCTCTTTTTTTGTCACAATCTTAACAATCAAAAGATTTTAGAAGAAAAAGAAGGTCTATATTGCGTGGCCATTTTTATTGAAGGGATCCTAATAATTTTAGCATTATTATTCCTTAATAAAGGAATTTTATTTGCACTTATAATCCTACCAAATTCTGTCTTATATTTGAGCCAGAGTTCTAATCTCTAGAGGTTTTGAGTTCCTACTTTGCTTATACTACAGGGTAACCTGGCATCTGAATTTGGAGTCATCCCTAATCTTCCTATTAGCTTGTCTAACTTTATCTGAGTCAGAGAACAGAACTAAGACTGGGTAACTTGTTAACACTCTATATTTATTGATAAAGCTTCAAAAAGAGAAAGGTAATAAGTATTGATACTTATATCCATTATATGCCAGGCACTCTGTCAAGCACTTTACAATCTTATGATCCTCACAATAACCATGGGAAGTAGGTACAATTATTATCCCCATTTTACCAATGATAAAACTGAGGCAGAGAGAAGCTGAAACTTGTTTAAGGTTATGTAGCTAGCAATGTCTGCGATTGTATTTGAAAATAGGATTAGATTTCAAAAATCCTGACTTTAGGTCTAGTGCTCTGTGCAGTTCAAAGCATTTAATGAAAACAGCACATACTCTTCCCTTCTCCAGAGAGAAGGCATGTGATTAACTTCCTTGTTTATCAAACCTTCAACTTCAATTTCCATGTATTGTACTTATCTGGAACCTTCTAATGGTATCTGTCTAGGCAGGATCAATTATCAGGTGTCCTGATATAGACAGAAGAGAGAATGAGGAAAGAAGATGTATAAAAAGGAACAGTGATGGATCCAAAAATATTTTCTGGTGCGACTTGAAAACATTCCTCTAAAAATTAGAATTGTCTTAAGACATCAATCCAGGTTGCTCACAGTTATAAGTCTGACATTCCCCATTGGGATCATGTCCATCAAAATCTAACACCACTGCCCTGGCAAAACCCTTGCCACCCTGGTCCATGTCCAGCCAGTGAAAGTCACAAAAGTATCAGAGGTAGAAGGAATCACTTTAGGAGGCAGCTGCTATTTTGGAGATACCTGCACATCATTTCCAATTTTAAATGGTACCCATGTGCCTCTGGTCCTTGTTTTACTCCCATTGCTCCTCATCTCTGACATGTCTGCTGTGAGCCTTGGAATCTTCTGATGCATGGTAATCTGCTTAATTAATTGGCTGTGTTTGTCCTTGTCTAGAGCCAGCTCTGTGCTGGCTTCAGAAGACAAGAACGTGTTTAAAGTTTTGGAAATTTTATTCTTCCCTGTCATGGTCTAAATTGATCAGAAACAAAACTACCCTTTGGGTACACAGTCCAGCTGACTCAGGTCTTTATGGTTTTATGTTTCTGGCTAAAAGTCAACAGGAAAATGACTCCCAACAACAAAAAAAGAGGAAAACAAATTGTATTTATTTTAATTTTCAGTTTTGGTGAGACAGGAAAACAAATAATCACTTCCCTTTGAGCAGAGATTGCTGATTGGGCCTGATTTAAATCCATCAGTGAGCACATTGGATATGAAATTTCCATTTTCATTGAGCAAAGGATTTTATTTTATTTATTTATTTATTTTTAAATTTAATTTTATTTAATAATAACTTTGTATTGACAGAATCCATGCCAGGATAATTTTTACACAGCATTATCCCTTGAAATCACTTATGTTTCGTTTTTTCCCCTCCCTCCCTCCTCCCCCCCCCCAAGATGGCAAGCAGTCCTATATATGTTAAATATGTGAGCAAAGGATTTTAACTGATAAGGGGAGAAAAACAAAGTTGCAGAACTTCACCAGGTTTTGAAAAACCTTTCTGTGAGCTGAAGATATTTCCTAGATTTATACATCTGAAAAATTCCACAAATCCAATTACTTTTCCTCCTTTAACTTTGTCTGCCATGGTTCTCTTTTTTTCTTCCTAATGACAATCAGAATTGAAAGCCCTCTAATGACAATTCTACAAGGGTCCTGACAGTGCCCTGAATAAACAGCATCCCAAATTATGTGAATGTCCCAGAGAAGGCCATGTCAAGAGTGCTGGAACCATTCATTATCCAAGTTTCATCTGTTTAGAAAATCAGAAAAACTTGGTATGAAAATCATCTGAGAATTTAATGACCCATTACTATAGATTTTATGATCCCAATGCTATTTTATAAAATTCTTGTCCCTTTTAAAATAACTAGACAGGAATATCTGGATGGTGCAATGCATAGAGAACTGGCTCTGAAGTCAGGAGGACCGGAATTCAATTCCAGTCTCAGACATTTAACACTTCCTAATTACCTCAATCAAAAAACAAACAAAAAAACTCCCAAAACCAAGCAAAATAAAATAAAATAACTAGACAGTATACAATACCTGAGAGCATATCTGCCAAAAAAAGATACAGTAACTATATGAATATAAAAATAAAACCTTGCATACTAATAAATTCAGATCAAAATAATTGAAATAATATATATTGTTCTGGGTAGGTAAAGTCAATATAATTTTTAAATGACAATTCTACCTAACTAATCTATCTATTCAATACCATCCCAATTAAATTACTGATTTGTTTTTTTTTACTGAGTTAGAAAACCACCATAACAGAGTTTATTTAGAAAAATAAAAGATCACAAACTTCAAAGAAACTAGGACAAAATATATAAAAGAAGTAGATTCAGCAATATCAGACCTTAAACTATAAATTGAGAGAATTTTTATAGTGTAAAATGGATAATTTTGATTACTTTAAATTAAAATTTTCTTATATAAATAAAACCTATGTAGCCAAGAATAAAATGAATGGAGAAAATTGGCAAAAAAAATTTCATAGAGAATCTCTCAAATAGGATGAGATTGGGTTGGAATAGAATAAGACTAAGTTGGAATATTGCTGTGGCCTAAGAAATAATGAGTTAATTGATTTAGAAAAACATGGAAAAACTTGGATTTATAAATGAACATGCTTCAGGGAAACAGATGACAGATGAAAAGAAGCACAGTATAATCATATGTATGTATGTATATAAATATAAATGTTTATATAAATCTATGTATATATCTATGTGTGTTTGTGTATGTATGTATATATCCATGTAGCCTTTTTGGGGAGTAAGTATAAAGTAAAAAGTGTACAGCATGGAGAATCAAAGAAAATCAACAAGAAAACAAAATCAAAAAACAAAAACAAAAGAACAAAAAACCCAAAAAACCAAAACTGAGCAACTTTGAAAATGAGATATGGTAGTATATAGGTATTCTTGAAATGAAAATTGTTTTATGTTGAATCCTTTCTTATGTTCTGCTGTGTACATGACAATGCTTTTTCTTTTCCTTTTCTAATTTAGTATTCAAATAATAAAAAAATTACAAAAAGTCAAACTCAAAATGTTGTTGGTTTTCCTGAGCAGTTCTTCAGACTTTGTCAGTGCAGCCTTTCTTTTATTCTACCACTGCTAAAGTATGGTTCTACATTCAATTTGTGGAAAGGATTTTAGTCATATTTCCTTGATTATAGAGAACCATCAAGGGATGACAGCTACAGTTCCTGAAAAACGTGTTTCAAGACAGTGAGCCCTCAAAATTCAGAGACCATATCTTATTTTATTTTGATATTTGCTTAAAGGCTCAGCACAGAATATGGCATGTAGTAGATGCTTTATATGTCAAATGCATGTAGTATGAAAGAATGGATATATGAATGAATGAACAAATAAACAGAAATTTCCAGAATGGATTATATATATATATTCTTTGCCAGTAAACAAGTAGAGAATCTTTTGAGTATCAATGGACCATACTGATTTTCCCTCCATCAAACCAGTCTTTTATGAAAACAAGAAACAAAAGCATTTTGGTGCAAACTGATTAAAAAGAATTCTTCATGTCATAAGCCATAGATGTCAATGAACAGTAATAGGAACCAGATTAGATTATGTCAATTACATTCTCCCCAACTTTAACCCACCCATGAACCATTCCAACTCTATCCATCCTTTCCAATTTAACATCTATAAGTTCTATTTTGGATGAACAAATGTTTCTTTATTCTAGAATTCTTTCTCTAATTCTCTTTCTGACTACTTGCCGGCACTAAGATATAGTTTTCCCTCTGACAACATAGTATCCCCAGCCATCGTTTCCAGGACTGACTGCATCTTCACTCATATCTGATATTCTGGTCCTACACAGGCAGACAGAACATTCTTTGTATGACACATTGAAATCTCCAAAATGCATCCAGGACCAACAGGAAGATACTACCATTGGGGGCACCATCCTCATATGGCTTTGTCTTTCTGCCTAATATTTTGACTGCCCAGAGAGGTTGAATTATATAGGAGTCAACCACTCCATTCCTTCTCTCTGATGACAATTATCAGACCATTTTAATGCCCTACAGTCAAACTACAAATTCAGATAAATATGTCTAGTGTCAACTGGAGACTCACAAGTACAACTTAAGGAACTCTATGCCTTTCTATCAGCCTGGTGGCCGAAACTTCTTACACAGGAGAGTTCCCTGAGAAAAGGTCTGAATCCAGCTTTCTGTTTGCATTCCCAATGTGTAATGCAAGGCTTGGCACATAAAGAATCATTTAATATATTTTCCCTCATTTATTTATTCAATTCCATTTAAATTGCTCATGCTCTATAGATCCTCATAATTGTTGTCTACCAGCTCCTAGGTCCCTCTCCTAGCTTTCTCTCAGGAGCTCTCGTTAACTCTTTATTATGTCCTAAGGAATTTCATCTTTTATGGCAATACTACCTCAAATACGCAAACCTGACAATTCTGCATTCTCTTCAGATTCCACGATCTGCTCATTTCTATTCTATTCTGGCTGGTAGGATGGTTGTACTATGGATCTCATCCTTATCACATCTGTTTACATTTCATTGATCATTCATCTATTTCTGTTACTTCTTCTTCATCCTTGAGATGAGCTACATTTCCTCCCCCTGTATACTGTTTTTTTTTTTTTTTGAAGTGTTGGGTTCACAACTCCTTCTCCCTCTGTTTTCTCCTTTGAAGACTTAACATCTTATTTCACGGGGAAAATATTTTGTATTTCATAGTTAGCATTTACATAGAGCCTTAAGTTTGCAAAGCATCTAACCAAAGTTATCTCATTTGATTTTCACAAAAGCTCCATAGAGTAGGTTTTATTTTGCACATTCTATAGATGAGGAAAACAAGGCTGATAGAGGTTCGATGATTTGCCCAAAGTCATACACACAGCTAGTAAATGTCTGAGATAGGATTTTCCTGACTCCAAATAAAACACTCCATCCACTGCACCACCTAGACTATTCACTATCAGCTCCCGCTCCCACTCTTCTTTTTATATCTTTGCAATAATTTTGTACTTTCTCTTCCTTTATTCTCATATCTGCTACTAAAGTGGCTCTACCCATCAAGTCCAATAATTATATACTTGTTCTTTATGCTCCAACACTTTGTTCTTTCCATCATTGTCTCTTGATGTAATCATAAACTTCTTTTGGTTCATAATAGTTTGTTCCCTAAAAGCCCAAAATCTAGAAGGTGCAGTCAAGATGGAAGGCTATATGACCCCCCATATTTGTGGTCCAAGGAACTGTCTGATGGTATTTGAGAAGCTCATCACCAAGTTAATTGCTGGAATGTGAATTTTGTAACCTGACTATAATTCAGATGAAAGTATTCAGTAGGCAGACATAAAGTGTTTGCATGTTGCCAAGAACAACTCAAAGAAGAGGCTTTTCAGTTTTTAGAAAAGCTCTAAAGATTACAATAGCTATACCTAGCATGGTCCTAAAACACAGTAGACTGGTCTAAAATGAATAATTCCAGAAATAGTTTAGAAAGAATATACATTATCCCATCACTCCTCATGACCTAAGATCTGAGAACCCTAGAATTATATTTCTGTAGTATGACATGATCAACTTTCCAATTTCTTCTTGTTTTCAGTCTTGGAAATTACCAAAATATACACAATAACAATTTGATGAATTTCATTAATTTTTTAAAGGAAAAATCAGGAAATCAAAGTTCATTGAGCTGATGAATTTATTCAGCTAATTTGTCTTTTTTTGTGGGTAGGATTGTTCTTTTAAAGAAACTGCCTATGGAAATTAGGCATGGACCCACACTTAACACCATATACCAAGATAAGATCAAGATGGGTCCATGACCTAGACATAAAGAATGAGATTATAAATAAATTAGAGGAACATGGGATAGTTTATCTCTCAGACTTGTGTAGGAGAAATAAATTTGTGACCAAAGATGAACTAGAGACCATTACTGATCACAAAATAGAAAATTTTGATTATATCAAATTAAAAAGCCTTTGTACAAACAAAACTAATGCATACAAGATTAGAAGGGAAGCAACAAACTGGGAAAACATCTTCACAGTTAAAGGTTCTGATAAAGCCCTCATTTCCAAAATATATAGAGAACTGACTCAAATTTATAAAAAATCAAGCCATTCTCCAATTGATAAATGGTCAAAGGATATGAACAGACAATTTTCAGAGGATGAAATTGAAACTATTACCTCTCATATGAAAGAGTGTTCCAAATCACTATTGATCAGAGAAATGCAAATTAAGACAACTCTGAGATACCACTACACACCTGTCAGATTGGCTAAGATGACAGGAAAAAATAATGATGAATGTTGGAGGGGATGAGGGAAAACTGGGACAATGATGCATTGTTGATGGAGTTGTGAACGAATCCAACCATTCTGGAGAACAATCTGGAATTATGCCCAAAAAGTTATCAAATTGTGCATACCCTTTGTTCCAGCAGTGTTTCTATTGGGCTTATATCCCAAAGAAATACTAAAGAAGGGAAAGGGACCTGTATGTTTGTGGCAGCCCTGTTTGTAGTGGCTAGAAACTGGAAATTGAATGGATGCCCATCAATTGGAGAATGGTTGGGTAAATTGTGGTATATGAATGTTATGGAATATTATTGTTCTGTAAGAAATGACCAGCAGGATGAATACAGAGAGGCTTGGAGAAACATGAACTGATGCTAAGTGAAATGAGCAGAACTAGGAGATCATTGTACACTTCAATAACGATATTGTATGAGGATGTATTCTGATGGAAGTGGATTTCTTTGACAAAGAGACCTAACTCAGTTTCAATTGATAAATGGTAGACAGAAGCAGCTACATCCAAAGAAAGAACACTGGGAAATGAAAGTGAACTATTTGCATTTGTGTTTTTCTTCCCGAGTTATTTTTACCTTCTGAATCCAATTCTCCCTGTGCAACAAGAGAACTGTTTGGTTCTGCACACATATATTGTATCTAGGATATACTGTGACATATTTAACATGTATAGGACTGCCTGCCATCTGGATGAGGGGGTGGAGTGAGGGAAGGGAAAAATCGGAACAGAAGCAAGTGCAAGGGATAATATTGTAAAAAAATTACCCTGGCATGGATTCTGTCAATATAAAGTTATTATAAAATAAAATAAAATATATAATTTTTTAAAAAAAGAAGAAATTGCCTATGAATCAGATTTATTTGCAATTTTAATATTTCAGGCAAAAAAAGGAATCAATGTCTTTAATTCAGAATTTTCTTTCAGAAAAATATAAAAAAGTAATTTGATGCCATATCTTTAGAATCTTCTACCAATGATTAGACAAGGTACCATACCAAAGGATACCTACTGAATTGATGCTATGTGATTAAGAGTAATGCTGCTAACACTGAAGAGGAACTGATATAGAACAGAGAACAAGAAGGAGTATAGTAAATGGATATTTCTGTGGATCACCTATAGGAGATTCCCTTAGGAATCAATCCATGAATTGGTGAGAATGGTAGATGAAGGGTTCCAAGAAATCTACAAATTTATAGTGGTTGCAGGGTACAAACATCAAGAAAAGGGAAGAGAAGGAAGGAAGGAAAAGAAAGAGGGAGGGAGGAAGGAAGGAAAGAAGGAATGAAAGAAAGAATGAAGGGAGGAAGGGAGGAAAGAAGGAAGAGGGAGGAAGAAAAAAGGGAGGGAGGAAGGAAGGAAGGAGAAAAAGAAGGAAGGAAGGAAAGAGGAAAGGAAGGAAAGGATAGAGGAAGGAGGAAGAAAAGGAAGGGAAGGAAGGAGAGAAGGAAGAAAGGGAGGGTGGGAGAAGAAAGAGAAGGAAGGGAGGAAGCAAAGAAGAGAAAAAGGAACAAAGGAGGGAGGAAGGGAGGAAGTTCTGAAGAAGGCACAGAGGGAAGTAAGATAGAGGAAATACAAGCATACTCATCTTTAGTAGGCTATTAAGAGTTGTGGAGAACTATTTTGAGGTTGAACCTCTACTCAAGTCCTACATTAAAGTTTTTTTCCTGCAGCGTAACAGTGACGATATTCTCAAAAGTTGGAAAACAAGCTTTGATAGGTTTTTCTAATTGGAAAGGCCTTGGGTCCAGCTACTAATGGATTTTGCTTGCAATCTGAGGACCTGCCTGGCTGCCTTTGGAGTTGTTCATCATGAGAAAGTTGGTTACATGGGAATGACATATTCTGGGCAACAGTAGCTAATAATGGGCTTCTCAGAAATGAAAGAAGTTGTGATAGGTATAGGAGTAAGAAGATAGTGCACAGAAAAATTACCAATGAGAGCATAAAGAGGACCCTGTAGAGTAAACAATGATTTTTGGTTATAATTAAGTGGCCTAGTGGATAGAGTGTTGAACTTGAAGTCAGGTAGACTTGAGTTTGAATTCTGAACTTACTAGCTACATGATAGTGCATAAATCAGCCTCAGTTTACTCTTTTATAGAATGAAAATAATAATGGCAACTACCTAATAAGGCTATTGTGAGGATGAAATGAGATTATTCATGTAGAGACCTTGTAAACCTTAAAGTGCTATATAAATGTTAGCTATTATTATTGTTTATATAACAATTATTATTCATAAGAAGTGGAATAAAAAGAATTCAACCAAGAGCTCTATGGATCAAGCATATATCAAAAATGGGAGCTAATGGATGGATGGCCATAGACTACAATGGTATATTCCTGCAATGTGCAAAAATGAAAAGGAAGCCCAACTGTGTCTGGGGTGGACACTACACTATCCCATTCTCCAAATGGATGATTGATGGGAGAAGGTGGACAAGATGTGCATTGGATGAGAAGGAATATATAGGAAGCAACCTGCTGGATGGAATACCAATGCTGATAAGAAACCTGAACCATTGAAATGCACATGTCAAACACACACACACACACACACACACACACACACAAACACAAATTGTCTTCTAATGCCATATGTTTCTTCCTGAAATAGAAGTGACCCTGACTTTTAAAACCTGTACCAGCTGAACATGACGGTTGGCTGCCAAGCTAAAATGGCTTCAGATGTAGACCTGAAAAGCTCACCACAAGAAAATGGAGGCCAGCTAATGAATTTTATAGCTATAACTCATAGAGACTGTCAAATGAAGCAAATAAAGTTGTAGATTGTTTCTGTGGAAAGGCTACTCACACATGTAGAATGACATATTATCAAAGTACATATGTATTGAAGTATATGAACACATTTAAGGGAGGGTTATCCTCTCACTTCCCTGACTTCTTTCTACATCACTCTCTAGTCATATGATCTTGGGGCAAATTTCTTCTGGTTTCCAATGTCCAAGACCTGAGAAGATACCCTAGAAGATCAAGGAATAGATCTCACTCACTATTTTGCTTCTCCTTCTACTAGTCAAGATAAATAAAAAATCTCAACAACTAAATGTTGAACATAAAATGAACAAATCATTAACTCATGATTAACTGAAGATTAAGAGTAACACAGGAACAATTAGAAAATGAAGCAATAACAATTATGTTAACTGTTTAGAGAAATGGGCAGTCTGATATGATGGATCTTATATATAGATCATGGAAGCCTGGATGTATCTAAGAAATAACATGAAGGATTTGATCAGCATTAGTTCCTAAACTGGAAATTCCCCATACTAACAAAAATAATACATTTTTTCACATAAATGATTCACACAAAGCAATGACAGGGGCTATATGAATATAGAGATAGAGTCTCTGGAATAGTTTGTGAAGATTTTGAGAGTTCCTTTATGAGTAACCCCAAATCTTAGAATTCTAGTACTGGAAGGACAAGCTCTGAATCCTTTAAGAAAAATGGCTGAATAGTTCAGTTCCTTGGAGAAAGGAGAAAAGGGCCCACATCATAAGCAGGGTCCTACTTAGAAGATAGTCAATCAACTTAAGAAAATAAAATTGTCAAGAAAGGAAAAGAATAACTCATTTCCTTTACCTTTTATCTCTAATTGAATTTTTCCTTTAAAAAAAGGGGGGGAAAGTGTTCAATGGAATCTACTATGGAAGCACAGTGGCTGTACCTAACCATGAATCCCAAAGCTTTTCCTGGATTTTTCTTAGATTCTTTTTTTTTTTTTTTAATCCTGGCCTCCTGGCAATATTTGACATATTTTCTAGCCAGCCTCAACTTCCTCAGCTATACTTCATTGAATTCATCCATACAACCAAGACAGCAGGATTTATCAAAAATTGATTATCTTGCCATTTAAATCTACTACTTTATGGTAACATTAATAAATCCTGTGACAAAATGGATAAATGACCCCTTCCCTGGCTATCCACATCAGATGTTTTATGTCTTCTGAGTAGAAGGTGAGTAAATTTTTTGTGGGTGTGGTTTGATTCCCTTTGGTATTTCTGTAAGAGCTGAAGATAGAATATAGTAGGACATTTAGGTGGCACTAGAGTAAACTGAAAGGCTTATGACCTCTGATCCTTCTTAGCTATGTGATCTCTGCATCAGTTTATTCATCTGTAAAATGGGGAATAACAACAGTATGTACCTTCCAGAGTTGTTGTGAGGATTAAAAGAGATAATTGTAAAAAGCTTAGCACATTACTGCCACACAGGACATACTATATAATATGTACAAGAGGAAGGGCTTAAACCCAAATCTTTCTGTCTCCTATTCCTATTTACCATGCTTCCTCCCCCTTTATGAGTTAGTGAAGATCATATCCTTTTTTTTTCCCCATAATGAATATCTTTGGAGATTTTCCTTGCTGTGAGTTATTGCTGTGACCCACTTTGTTAAGCAACTCAGGGGCAATTTGTTCTCTTTATCTGAAAGACTTCATCACTTTTATCTATGAGGAACAAATTGTTTTGTCTCAAAATTAAAATGATTTGAAATAAGTGTTATTCTCAAATTATTTCAAATATCATTTGAAACAAATATTATCCAATCTCTTGTGTATATGAGAATCATTTTATATGCTAGGATTATAAGGATAGAACATATGTACTTATTGTCTTACCTTAAGTGAGCCTAAGGGAGTCACAGAAACTCACATAAGAGGCCTTGAAGGAGGGAGACTCCTTATATGAGTGACTTACCTATTAATTTATAAAGTTCATGCTTTACAATTAATTCTCAAGAAGCCAAGAAACTAGGAAGATCAGATCATCAGTATCAGAAGACTCTCTAATGCTGGTACTTATCTGCTCAGATTAACTGCTTAAATCGATGGTGAACATTCTAAATCTTCAGAGAGATTCATTTTTAGGAGCTATATTAAAAAAGAGAAATGTCACCAATTTTTTAATATTCATTTTTATTTCACCCAAGAGTTAAAGCAATATTTTTCATAGAATCTATTATCTTCCATGGAAATGATACTACAGTGTATTTGAGGCATAGAGATGACCTAAGGTCCTTAATAAAATTGAAGTTCATGTAGACTATTCCAGGATGGTATAGTTCAACTAAGCTCAGAAACTGACTGAACATCTAGTGTCCAAGACTGGCCTAGTCAAGGAACCCTCACTAGTTCCTAGATCAATCCTGCTATGGGCAAAGTTAACTCAACATGACCCAGATCCATATCATCTTGTTTAAAACAGTTCCAGCTGGTGTGATGGAAATGATGATGGTTCACTCTTATACTCTTCCCCATGATGTCTACCAATAGCCATAGTAAGATAACCTTCACAAAATTTTAATAGATAAACGAAACTGAAGAAAATATAAAGGCAAAACCCCCCAGATTTAAACTCTGTTTTTGGGTTGAAAAGAAGTAAGATCAAGATTGACTAAAAATGATATAAAAATATGGAGGAGAGACAAAGTTGGATGGGGAGATGAAGCTGAAGAGATAAACTCAAGAAGGATAAACAGACGGTACCAGGGAAAATAAGTAGGGAAAATTAAGTGGAAAAATAGAACATATTTAAAAACTGAGTGAAGTGGTGGGGAGCAACAAATCAGTAAATAAAATTATCTTTTAAAATTAATAATTGATTAAATTTTTTGTAAAGTCCTGAAGGTAAACATAAAATCATTAGTAATCATTAAGCCTTTCTGGAATGGAATCCACAACTAGAGTATATTTCTGGATGCATTTACTTTATTCAAAAGAAATAGAACAGGTAAAGAGGACAAGGATTTTATGTTAAGAAGATATGCCAATATAGGAAAATCCAGGAACCAGAGAGGAAAGTTTGATGGAGAGAAATCAAGTAAATGTCAAATGAGGAAGAAATGGAAGTAATTATATCAATTATACTACAGACTACCTTAGACCCCCCTTCCCCCCCAAAAAAGAAATAGATGAGGAATCTGGAAAAATGAATCACAAGCATGACAAAGGGATGTGATATAATAATGATGGAGGGGGCTTTAATTATTCAATAATCTGCACGGGTTCTCTCTGACAAAAGAATCATAGCTATTGACTTTATGCTTTAAAAGATAAAATAACTAAGGGCATAAATGTCTTTTCTGGATCTGATTCTTAGCAAGAGTGAGAAGCCACCAAGTTATTATTAATCAGAGAAATGCAAATTAAGACAACTCTGAGATACCACTAGATTGGCTAGAATGACAGGGAAAGATAATATGGAATGTTGAAGGGGATGTGGGAAAACTGGGACACTGATAAATTGTTGGTGGAATTGTGACTACATCCAGCCATTCTGGATAGCAATTTGGAACTATGCTCAAAAAGCTATCAAACTGTGCATACCCTTTGACCCAGCAGTGTTACTACTGGGGTTATATCCCAAAGAGATTTTAAAAAAGGGAAAGGGACCTGTATATGCAAGAATGTTCATGGCAGCCCTCTTTGTAGTGGCCAGAAACTGGAAACTGAGGGGATGCCTATCAATTGGAGAATGGCTGAATAAATTGTGGTATATGAATATTATTATTCTATAAGAAATGACCAACAGGATGATTTCAGAAAGGCCTGAAGAGACTTACATGAACTGATGCTGAGTGAAATGAGCAGGACCAGAACAGCATTATTTACTTCAACAGCAATACTATATGATGATCAATTATGATGGACGTGGCCCATTTCAACAATGAGATGAACCAAATCAGTTCCAATAGAGCAGTAAACCAGCTACACCCATGGAGAAGAACTCTGGGAGGTGACTATAAACCACTACATAGAATTCCCAATCCCTTTATTTCTGTCCACCTGCATTTTTGATTTTCTTCACAGGCTAATTGTATAGTACTATTTCAAAGTCCGACTCTTTTTATACAGCAAAATAACTGTTTGGACATATATACATATATTGTATTTAACTTATACTTTAACATATTCAACATGTATTGGTCAATCTGACATCTGGGGGAGGGGTTGGGAGGAAGGAGGGAAAAAGTTGGAACAAAAGGATTTGCAACTGTCAATGCTGAAAAATTACCTATGCATATATTTGTAAATAAAAAAAGCTATTAAAAAAAAGAGTGAGAAGCCAGTTGTTGGAGTGGAGATAGTAGGAAAGTAAGGAATATTTGAATCCTGGTGTCTGTGAAAGCAAAGGAGAGAATCTTGAAAAACAAATATTTCAAAGAGTGTAAAGAAAAGCCAGGTAGGTTCTCATGAAAGAAAATATTTCAGGGGAAATCATTTCCAGGAGGAATGAGAGATTGTCAGGAATAAATTTTTGAAGAAACAATGACAATGGAACTTGTCTGCAGACACTAATATACCTCAACAATAACATATTTTTTAAATGTATGATCAGATAGTAAATTACATAGAAGTAATGAAGGATAGGTAACAGAAGGTTAAGAATATAACATCATTTTATAAAAAGTCAAAATGCCATAGATGAGAATCAGCTGAGGTTGGTAAGGGAAGCTAGACAAGAAACAGGTGTTATTTTTCATTTAGGTTTATTGGTTTATTTTAAAAATCTATATTAGGAGGAAAAAGAAAATCAAAGAAAAGATACAACTTTTATTTAAGGTGAATAGGACAATGATAACTGACAAAGTAGTAAAGACAAGAATTGCTTAATCCTATTTGGTTTCTGATTTTTCTGCAAATGATGATGAAAGAATAAATTTCTAGTTCAATGCAAATAATAAAAAATGACCAATGTGGAATTGATATACAAAAAAATAGAAGGGAATAAAGAACAGTTTGATACCTTTGAAAAATGGCCCTGATGAACTATATCCTTAGACTATGAAAGTCTGGCAGATTTAATAACAAAAACACTTAAAGTGATTTTAAAAAGAACATGGAAAATAAGAGAAGTTCCAGAAGGTGGAAGAAAGACAGATGTCCCATTTTTTTTTTTAAAGAAGAAAAAGGAAGAAAGAAAGAAAAAGAATTAGGATAGTCTATAACCTATAGGAGAGTGCACTTGACTTCCTGGTAAAATTCCAGAATCAATAAACAGATGGATGGCAAATACAAAGAAAGGGGAAGTGGTGACAATGAAGATTCTGTATAGCTTCACCAAGAATTGGTCATGCCAGACTAACTGCATTTTCTCTTATTAAGAAGATTGCTACAGTACTAGGAAAAGAAAGGGTGACTGCCATCACTATAGTTTACCTAGATTTTAACAAGGGTTTTCACAAAATATTTATGACTCTTCTCATGTAGAAGATGGAGTGATATTTGGCAGAGATGAAGTCAGGTAGATTCATAATGGGTTGAATAGCTGGTAGTTGTTGGTTCTCCAAAGTCAATATGGTGCTGTATTCCAACCTTTGCTTGAGTTTTTGTGGTTCAATGTTAAATAAAAGCATAGATGATATGTTCATCAACTAGTGAAATAATTCAAAGTTAAGAAGGATAGCCAAAACATTGGATGACATAGCCAAGATCCAAATGGATATTAACAGGTTAGACCATTAGGATGTATCTTTGAGATAACAAATATCATCTAATAAGAATACTATAAGGATTCCCTATAAAATCTTATAGTTGGGTATGAAAAGTCAATTTGATAAGTTCAAGTTGAGGCAGCAATAGTGAAACAACAGTTGTCCTGAAAAAGATTTGGTACTTTTAGTGAGCCCTGCAAGTTTTTTTGTCATACTGCTTTTTTTTTTCCTTTTAGGAGATGGTCCTACTCACAACTATGTATCATTCTTCTTAAAATTTTGCAGTATATATATGTTATGCTTGTGTTGCCTTTGGTAGCCTTCTCTCTTCATTGTACAAAAAAAATCAAATGATGTCTGGCTGAGGTGATTTCTGGGTCAAGTTGTTGTAGCAATTCATTTATATTATTTTAACTTCTGGATGAAATTATAATCAAAATAATGTAATTTTTATTGTCCATGTCTCATTTTAATAGCTTTCTAAAACTAATTCTGGAATAATCTTTTTTTTTTTGGCCTTACCTTTCACTCTGAACTCAACACTGAGCAGTTGAGAGTATGAAGATTTGCAGAAGAGTCAATCAGGGGTGTTAGGCTACTCCTAACCAGACGGTATCTTTCCCTACCTAGTTGCCTCTACAACTCTTTGGATGTCTCCAGATACACCCAATGAAGGTTGCAACAGGCACACTTTATTTGGTACAGCTCACGATGTCTCTCTTTCTCCCTCATCCCTTATCCCTTATATCTTCCTCCCAACTGTCCTCCATTTCCCCAAGGTCACATACCTCGGCAACAGTCTTTGCAATGGAGGGGAGTGCTTACCCCATTTTTGGCACATACTCGATGCATGACTCTTTGTGACTTATTTCTCTTGCTGGAATACCTAGTACACATGTCAGCAGAATACATGCCTGGGTGCCTCAACCACATCCTGGTTTGTACTGTTAGCCAAAGCATTATGTTATAGGGGAGATGGAAAACAGGTGGGGTATAAGGTTTCAGGGCCTAACAAGGGGTAATTCCTACATCTTTAGAACTGACTGATAAAACATAGATGCACTGAACTCTTTGTCATGGTCTCCATGCCTATCATATAGCAATTAATGATTTTTTAAAAAAAATTATAATGTAGAAGCATAATTCTTATGAATAATAACCAAGTTTACTAGAGTTTCTCATATATTTTTCATGTGATGTACTTTCCAATACATTTCTCTATCATATATTTTTCTACCTTTCCACTGAAGCCATCAAATATACAAACGTATATTGATTTGTTTGAGAGCATCTTATATTAAAATCTTCATGAAATTTCCCTACCATTTCATCTTCAACAACTGATATTGGCCCACAAAATTTATTATGTTCATAGTTGTTTTTTGGCAAACAATTATTATTAGTACAACAATACTACAATATGTGAACTGAATGTCCCATTGACATATTTCTTGTAGCTATGGGGTGTAATGGGCTAAGGCTTGAGTTGATGCACTGAGGTCCCAAGCACATGAGGCTAAATAGTAATCCATTCTCTATTAATATATATTCTCTATTATCCATACTCTATTAATATATCATAATATAACATAAAATATCCATACTCTATTAATATATATGCTTGGAGAAAGAATGGCCCCCTCCCACTCTTTGTGCAAGTCCTGATGTGTTGTATAGGAAATGACATTTTTGTTGGATGGAGGCAGGGGAGTGGAAAGGGAAGTGGAAAGAGAGACTGCTGGCTGGCTTCTTGTCACAGCTGCTCACATTGCTATCACGATCCCCCTTCACCTCCGATCCCCCTTTCACCTGCACTCCCCCTTCACCTCTGCTGGCTGGCTTCTCCTCAAAAAGAATAAAGATTGAAGATTTTTCCCTTAACTTGAATTCCTGACTCTGACTGATTTTAAATACGTGATCATCACAATGGGGCATGTAAAAAAAAATCATTTGCTAATACATTTTTCTTCTCCAAATAATACTACTTAACCAGTTTGATGGCAGCTTCCTTTTTACTTCTGGTTAGGATTCTAGCAAGAATGTCATGATTACTATAATTCAGTCTTCTTGGCACCATATCCATCCATTGGTCATTGGGTGAGGATTTCATACTTAAAGTTCTTACTATAAATGAAAGTCTGTTAATAGTCTGAAAATTGTGTGAACTTTAGCATCTTCTTCTCCCATCACTGCAGGATTTGAAAAGGGTCTCCTAGCACAAAAAATAATATAATATTTTTTCTACTTTGTTTTCATTTCACTAATTATTATACCAAAAAAATTACCATGTAGTCAACTTTTCAAACCAGGGCTTCTTAAACTTTTTCCACTTATGAGCTCTGTTTACCTGAGAATTTTTTATATGACTCTGGATACATAGGTATTTAAAATAGGCATACAAATAAAACATCTACTTTTTTTATTTTTTATTTAAGTTTTTTATTTTATGTAATATGTATATTACTTATACATGATAATTTTCAACATTCATCCTTGAAAACCTTGTATTCCAATTTTTCCCCTCCCTTCCCTGCACCTCCTCCCTTAGATGGCAAGTAATTCAATATAAAACATTTACTTTTAATAAATAATAATTTCATGACCCCTACATCTGGTCATGTGATCCCAACAGGGTCATGGCCCACCATCTAAGAAGCTTTGTTTTAGACCAATTAAAATAACAACAAAAAAGATGATTGGGAAAACAAAAGGTATTTCTTGTTTGCATTATAAAATAGATACCCTTTAAAGTCCTTCAAAAACAAATATGCAAATTCTAAAGAAGAAGTTCTTGCTAGAATCATTTTAGGAAAACAGCAAGGTAAAAAAAGCGGACAAATAGAAGTACACTAGTGATGTAGTGAAGTCCTATTATCTCAAGAACCAGCCTGAACCACAATAGAGGAGGTACAACTAGGATACAGTCACCATACTGTAGATGAATAATCCAGAGTAGAGATGAAAGGGTAGATACATCTAAACATCAGGGAAGAAAGGCACAAACCTTGTCTAGAATGATTCTGGGAATCCATAGGATCTGGGTCTCCTTATGACAACTAACAGTATAGGAAGTAGGGGAGGGGTGCTGAATTTGGCTAGGGTTCTAATCCAAGTTCTAAGACTGAAGATACAAGCAAACAAAAGAAAGCTCCTAATGCAATAAAGAAACATGACAAAATGTCAAGATAAAATCCAAGAAGTATAGATTTACAATCACTACAACTAGAAAACCCAGGGTAAAAAAAAAAAAAAAAAGAATAGATTGGTCATGACAGTGGATAGAAAAACAAACAAAAAAATGAGTTGAAATAAGGAATGAAGAATAGAAGTAGAACATTGGGGAAAAGAATATAAAGCTTAAAACAGAAAATGAAAAAAAAAAAACTTACCAAGTGGTGGATACCAATAAAAGTAGAATGAAGCATGCATAATTCAGTGTTTCATTAAGTAACCAAGAATTACTAAGACAAAATTCTGAGACATTATAAAATCATGTAAGTTATTTAGTATCAAAACATTTAACCTAGTAAGTAAGGTGGGGAGAGTCATTTATACATTTTTAGACATTTTACCCTATCCTGCCCTCTTTCCCCAATATTTACTAAAAAACTCTTGAATACTCTGTTTCAGAAAATCACCAAAAAAAAATGGCTTAGAAAAATAAAGTGAAAATATGAGTATTCCAGGGCCACCAACCTAAAAGTATCCCCATATTAAACATACCTAGAAATTTCTAATAATATTTGAAGTCAAAGAAAAAATTCCACAAGTAGCCAAAAGGAAAAGAAGACCAAATTTCAAGGAACTCTAGGCAGAATCACACAGGATCAAAGGAAAAAAATATGGTACAGGAAAATGAATGCAAGTAGGTGAAATGAAGATCTCTCATAACCATGGACTAACGTAGATCAAACCTATAGGTCTAAGTTTTAATTTCTTGAAACCATGGACTAAAGTAGATCAAGCCTAGGCCTAAGTTTCGGTTTCTTGAAAATCCTATGGTAAGGGGGGGAAAGAAAGATTTATAACATTCCAACTGTCAACATTTCAGTTCCTAAACAGGGAACACAATCTATATAGCCAATCAAAATGTATATGAAGGGTACTGGGGGTGGGTCTGGTTTTTTCTTGGGGTACTCTGTATAAAAGTTGCAAGGGGGAACTGGGTGGCGGTCTCTCCTGGCTCCAAACATATCCCTTTGCTCAGAGTTTGGATGATCTCCTGGCCCTAATGAGGTGCTAATAAAGCTTTTGTTCTATACCTTGAGACACCCCTGAGAGTTTAATTTTGGATAAAATTGTCCCAACCAAAAGGAAAATTTATTTTAGGATATCCTATGCCAAAAACAAACAACAAAAAAGAAGAAGGAAAGGAAAAGGAAAAGATAGAAGAAAAAGACTTCCAATTAGAAACAATTTTTTTGGCAAAAGTTAGAATAAATCCTTTAACATGTTTAACATGTATGGGGCTGCCTGCCATTTAGGGATGGGGGTAGAGGGAAGGAGGGGAAAAGTTGGAACATAATTGTTTGCAAGGATCAATGTTGAAAAATATGTTTTGTCAATAAACATCTATAATAATAATAAACAAAAAGTTTAATAAACCTAATGGGAAAAATGAATCTTTTAGAGAATAAAGGATTTACAACAATTCCTATTGAGAAAACCAGAGTTGAGTAAAGGCTTAAATTTTAAATACAGGATTCATGAGAAAACTAGCTGAGTATAAATGTATTTGAACAGTTTGAATGGGCTAAATAATAATCAAGTGTTTCTGTTCTCATAGGGAGAGATCAGACAATTTTTCCCCATCAGAAACCTACTGTTAAGAGTCAAAGAGGGAGCCAAGAAGAAACTGGGAATAATTTTGTGGGTTTTTTTGTTTATTTTGTTTTGTATAAGAGAGTGAAGAAAAGGAAAAGATATATAATATAAAACAAATGAGAAAGAAGAAGGAAATTACTATTTCTCCAAAGAATATAAAATTACTGAGGTATGGATGGGGGCAGGGAACACATGAACCTCAAGCTCTTATCTGAGGAAGATTGAACACACCCAAAAAAATTTATGTTTGGACTCCTAAGTGAGTGGATATCATCACTCAAAGATTTTAATGTACAAATGTGTGAAAATTTTCCAGGAAACTAGGCAACCATGGAGAAGGAAGAGTTGGGATTTGAGAGAAGGAAAGATAAGGTCCATTGATATTGGTGTAGGTTAAGGAAACAGAGGAAGAGCAAAAAAGCAGGAGCAAATGCTAATTATATTACTATATATATAGTAAAATGTATTATTATAGAAGTAAATGAGGATGCTCTTTCCACCACTCCAAACTTGAAGGATAAATCTTTTAAAAACTGGTTTGACTGAAAATAAAAATAATATGTTTTGTCTCATATCTGTTAAACTGGTTCCCAAAAGTTAAAATAGGTCAATTTTAAAGGGTTATGGTAAGACAGACACATTGATACACTGCTAGTATAGCTCCTCAATGTATCTGGAAAAAAAGAACTGCTTAGTAAATTTCTCTTTCTCTCTGCCTCTCTGTCTTTCTCTCTGACTCCTTGTCCCAGTTTTTCCATTACTGAAAAAAATTGAAATTATATTTAAGAATCATATATCTGTTAACCCAATGATACCACTGTTAAATATATGTACATATTCACACAAAAAATAAGGTTTTTTTGTCATAACAAAGAATAAGAAGGAAATGGGTACATATTAATTAGGAAATTGATGGGGAAAATGTGGCATGTGGATACAAGGCAATGTTATTATATTTTAAGAAATAACTTGAAATAAAACATTCAGAAACAAAACATGAAGATACATTAACTGGAAAAAAAAGAAAATCAGGAGAGAAACTTACATTCGAATCACAATAATACAAAGGAAAAATTTATCATACTGAATTATTTCAGAGTCCTGATTAGTGTAGAATCTGATTTCAACTTTAAAAGGACTAACAGTGAAATGTGTTCCATATTTCTCCATAAAGAAATGGTAATGCTTTATTTCTTCTGCTTCTTTGTCAGTCACTAGTTGACACAGATTTAATAAACACTATGTGCCAGTCACTGTCCTAAGGTCTGGAGTTACCAAAAAACCCTATTCTGACCTCAAGGAACTCACATTATAATGTAGGAGACAAAATGCAAACATCTTTACACAAAATATATATCCAATTAAAAGTGAAAGGCAATGATACAGTCAGAAGGAATTTACATTAGAGGCACCAGGAAAGGCTTCTTGTGGAAGATTATATTTGAGCTGAGACTTGAAGAAAGCCAGGAAAGGTAGGAGGCAGAGGTAAGTGGAGAGAAGATTCTAGAAATAGGTTCTCAATAGTAAAAATTTATAGAATGAAGAGATAGAATGTCTGGTGCAAGGAGTAGTAAGGAAGGTAATGATGTTGAGCTATAGAATCCCAAACTGCAAAATTATGAAGGGGCTAAGCTGTGAAGGGTTTCAAGTTCTAGAGTATCTTATATAACATCCATTTGGAGATGTCCAATACCCATTTGGAGATGTCAACATCCATTTGGAGATGTCCAATATCCAGTTAGTTGGAGATGTCCAACATCCAATTAGTTGGAGATGTCCAACATCCAGTTAGTTGGAAATGCCCATCATCCAAATGGCAATATAGAACCGGACTCCAGAAGAGCGATTAAGACTGCATATATCAATATGGAATCCTCTATATAGAAATGACTGATGAACCTACGGCAACTGATGAGATCTCCAAGTGAAAGTACAGAGGAAGAAGAGAAAATAGCTCAGGACAGAACTATGGGGCACCTCTATAAAGAAGAAAACTATTAGTCCCCATTAAAACACGCATATAATAAAGGCATTATCTTTCTCCTAAGGATTTGCCTTTTTAAAAACATTAACATAGTCTCTTAGATTATAAAGTATGGCTATATGTGTGTGTATCCATACACATATGTGGATATATATATATACATATATATGTGTGTGTGTGTGTGTGTGTGTGTGTGACAACATGAGATGGGAATGGTGTGGAACATTACTGAACCCCTAATGGCTTACTCCTGGATTGAGTTCCAATGGACTGACTATAAGCTCTACCTGAGTTAAAAAGGTTTTTCATGGGGACCTAGAGACAGATCACCAGAAGAACTGATTTGGCCTACAGAAACAGGGCCTCATCTGCAGGGGACTGAGCTCCAGGCAATGGATTTTCTTCTGCCCCATAAAATCATGTACATTGCCCACTAAAGAGTGACACATTTGTAATTTATGCTAGATCAGGACATGCTCATATTGCTAAATTAATAGGTCATGGAGATGTGTAAGAAAAAATTGATTAAATGTTAAAATTTAAAACCAGAAAAGACTCTTGGGATAATCTAGTCCGAGCTCATTTGAGAAATGAGAACACTTGCTCAACAAAGTGGACTGCAGAAGCACAGCTGGAAAGAATGTCTTCATCTGGGAGCTCTCTACACTGATCACTGATGGAATCACTAGTCTGGTATCTCTTCACAAAGACCTGTCAGAGCACACATTTGGGAGGAGGGAGATGGGGGGGTGCTATGGTGTACAGCATGTAGCTTTCAAAAATTCAGAAGCATTATGACACTCTGATGAGACATATGATTACCTGGGAAAGCAGGTAGAATTAAAAGCAACAGCAAAGAAGTAGAAAAGACACCTTCCATCTGCTTAGCTACCTTTGGTAAAATTGCAGCAAAATGCTTTCTAATTGTTTGAAATGAGGGTCAGTTGGGGTGCACCTGCTTCACCTTTTCCCTACTAACATTCAGCTGGAACAGGTAGCAGAATTTTGGATCCAACAAGAGTCTTAGGACCTGATAGAGGAAGTGGTTTTCAATTTGTTAAAAGGGAAGGATAGCCTTGATTCAACACTGAGCTCTACCCTGAAATGAAGGAAAACCTATTGTCATTCAATTTGGTCCTCTCAGAGGTAAGAATGCAGCCCTGAGTGCATCTAGAACTAAAAAAGAAAGACTATGACTAAGAATAGTATGGGAGCTCTACGGAAGGAGGAGAGAAGTCATGGAGGAACCAGGTAATAGATCCTGACAGTTACTAGTCTCTTCCTTCCTCTTTATCTCCTTCCTGTTGTGTAGAGTAGAGTAGAGTAGAGGGTATGAAAGTTTTTTTTTTTTTTCTTTCTTCTTCTTGGAAGAGGAGAGTGGCTTCTTGTCTTCTTGTCTTCTTTCAGAGAATGGAGCAATAGAAACATCTTTAGTTTTTCTGTGGGAATCAAGTGTATAGAAAATTGTTCTTTTCATGGCAGATCACTGATGATCAAGCAATCTTTAAAGAGTGAATACTTAAATATTCTGTCTCTCTCTATCTCTGTCTCTCTCTCCTCCGCTCCCTCTCTCCCTTCTCCCTCTTCCCTCCCCCTCCTCCCTCTCTCTCCTTCTCTCTCTCTCTCTCTCTCTCTCTCTCTCTCTCTCTCTCTGTCTCTTTGTTTCTCTCTGTCCCTCTCTGTCTCTCCCTCACTCTCCCCCCTTTTCTTTTTCTATTTTTTGCTCTCTGACTCTCTCTCCTCTCATTTCTCTCTCTATCCTTTCTCTTCCTCCTCTCTGTGTCTGTATCCCTCTCTGTATGTTTCTCTGTCTCTGGGTGTTTCTCTCTCCTTTCCTTCTGCTCCCCCTTTCTCCTTTCTGCTGTCTGTCTCTGTCTCTGTCTGTCTCTCTGCTCTTCTTCCCTCCCTCTTGCTCCCCCCCCACAAGTAACAAGAGCCTCACCCCACATCTTCTGAACTGCCCGTTGAATCTCACCTGAAGCATCCTGGTTACGGCAATCCACCAGACGTGCTTCCCAGGGACTCCAGCTGGTTGCAAACCCAAGGTCCCGTGAGGCCAAAGGCTAGGACACTTGCTCTTTCTGACCAGCCAGTGATGTGGCTGTTCCATGTCTGCCCAAAGCCACAATCACCTTCTGATCTGAGGAGCAGGTGACTTTGGAGCTTCTGCTGTGTCTTCAGCAAATATGCAGAAGTATTGTCAAAGGCATACATAGGTTATACCCAGAAAGTTACTGAAAGGTTTCAGGTACCCTATGAAGCATTGATCCCATGTATCCTATTAGCACCAGCAACAGGATATCCTAAAGGAAGAATACTCAAAGTTCAGAGTTGTGAATAGCAAAACCTGAATTATTAGTGAAATATGTGTGAAAGGAGGGAGGGAAAAGGAGCCAGAGGTATAAATATCCTTCTAATCATACTCAGCATTTATTTTCCTTAACCCCTTGTTTCAGATAGCAGATAAGTATTGTCATATGGACAAGGAAGACAGAACACAGACTAATGGATGGCTCTTACAAAGACATGTGTTCAGCTCTTTATAAAGAGTCACTTACCAACATTTAGAGAAATCCCAAAATGGCTGTTTTTTCTGACATAGTATGTTTACATCTCTTGAGAACTACTAAAGGAAACAGAATGACTACATGCAAAGGATGATATGGAGGAAAACTGATGGATGGGACTCAAGTCCAAGTCAATATTTTTCGAGGCCTATGATTTTATTTTATTTATTTATTTTGCTGAGGCAATTGGGGTTAAGTGACTTGTCCGGAATCACACAGCTAGAAAGTGTTAGGTGTCTGAAGAGATCTATGATTTTAATTTAAATTTTAATTTAATAGTAATTAATTAACAAATTAATATCAATATTAGTATTGATTAATTTAATATTAAAGTAATATTAATGAGGTTGGTCATTAGCTTATCTTAATTTTTGATAATTAGTGGGAAACTATTCACTTTTATGTTCTCCCTAAGTAATGCTGTATACTTTAAAATAGCTCTAAAAATTAGAAGGATGTTTTTACATTGAACTAGAAATGGAAAGCCAGCAACCACCACATCATGTTTTCAAAGAGCCATACAACATGAATTTAAGGCATCCCAAAGAATAGCTATCTGAGAAAGTTTAAACCCAGGTATTCTAATTTCAATCATTGTTCTTATATCAGAATCCAGTAAAGTTTCTGTTTCTCTAATTATCTCAGTACCTTGCTCTGGTGGTTGGCCATCTATTACTTAGTTCACTCACAGGTTGTTGGTCGTCCATCACTCTTGAAGAGGAACATTACATAGGAAGGTGATGTTATGACATGCAAATGAATTGGATTGAAGTGAGGAAAGGTTGTGCAAAGTGACTAGCCTCACTCTTTCCTCTGGAGCCATTTGGGACCAGTGACAAGATGCAGATCAGGACAAACAGAGATGGCCCTACATGCAATGGAAGACTCTGGCATTCTAAAATTAAGGTGTTGTCCAAGTCTCAGTTTGACTTAGTTCATTCAGTGATTAAGACAATAAAGTAAGAATTAAGAGAAAGGAGTTTAATTAATAAGAAGATTGATAAATGAGGCAAAGTATGACCTCTTTTATAATTCCAAAAGACTCATAATGGAAAATGTTATCCATATCCAGATAAAGAACTATGAAGTCTGAATATAGATTCAAGTATACTATTTTCACTTTTTGCCCTTTTTTGTCTTTTTCCAGAACCTTTTATTCTTATTCTTGTTTTACAGCATGACTATTTTGGAAAGATGCTCAATATGATTGTATATGTATAACCTGTAAAATTTATATCAGATTGCTTGATGTATTAGGGAAGGGAATGGGGAGAGAGGCAGGGAGAAGAAAATGGAAATCAAAATCTTGTAAAAGTAAATGTTGAGGCGGATCCAAGATGGCAGAGAGTAGATGGATCTTTGTCAGAGCTCTTCCTGACTTCCCTTAGATCTACACCAGATCAAGCCTCTGATGGGTTTTGTAGTGACAGAACCCATAAATATTTGGTGGAGAGGGCTTTATGCAGGGGAAACCTAGTCTAAATTATAGCAGAATTTGCTACTCTATCCTGGTTTTGAAGTCAGTGAATAAGCAGATTAGCTATGAGATCTCCAACACAATTATAGGAGGCAAATAGTGAGCCCCTGAACCTCAGCATAACAAGCAGGATTAGGCCACGCTCACTCAGCATGAGAAGAATGCCAGCAGCACTGGTCCCAGGCAAGTATGAATCCACTGTTACCTATAGAGGAAGTTTAGAACAATCTCCCCTTTGCCCTAACATCAGACTTCAACCTTTAAAAATGAGCAAAAAAGCAAAAAGAACTTTGACCATAGACATAGCTTTTATGGACACTGGGAAGAATAGACCTTGAACCCTGGGACCCTAAAGGCAAAACATCTCTAGATGAAGCCTCAAAAGGTGCTATGTTGATATCCATCCCAAAAGTATCTCTTAGAAGAATTCAAAAGGGATCTTAAAAGAGAGTTAGAAGAAAAATGGGAGTAGATTTGCAATTCATATGTAGTCATCCTTTTTATTGTACTGTGTTTTAGAAATGCTTGTTTCATTCCATGAAATAAAAAAAAAGAAAAAAAGAAGAAAAATGGGAAAAGGAAATGAGAGCTCTAGAAAAGAAAACACAGCAATTGTTTGAAGAAAATCACTCCTTAAAATAATTTTAGTGAAATGGAAAAGGAAAACAACTCCTTGAAAAATACAATTTATGAAATGGAAAAAAATCCAATGGATAAAACAACTCATTTAAAAGTTCAATAGGCCAAATGCAAAAGGAGATTAAAAAGTTAACAGAAGAAAATAATTCACTAAAAATTAAAATTGAATAAATGGAAGTGAATGGTTCAATGAGACATGGGAATCAAAAAACAAACAAAACACAAAAAATTTAAAAAAAAGAAGAAGAAAATGTAAAGTACCTTTTCAGGAAAAACAACTGACCTGGAAAAAATAGGTCCAGGAGAGTCAAAGAGCCTAGACAATGTCTTTCAAGAAATCATCAAGTAAAATTGCTCTGATGTCTTAGAAATAGCATGAAAAATAGCCATTGAAAGAATTCACCGATCACCTCCTGAGACCCCAAAATGAAAACTTTTTTCATAAAAAAAAATTGTGCTTTTAGAGGTTAAAATGTTTACATCCCCATATGGCAAGATAATATATTTATCTCTTGAGAACTGTATTTTTGTTAGGGATATACTTAGAGGGTGCAGGTATAATTTGGCTTTACTCTGATGATATAAGAAAGAAACTAGTGGTAGAAAAAGGATTGTACTGGAATAAGAAGGAAGGAGAGGTAAAAGAAATTGAACAAATTATGAACTCCCTAAGGAAAAAATCTCCAGGGCCAGATGGATTTACATGTGAATTCTACCAAACATTGAAATGTTTGGATTTATAACAGGAATGCAGGACTGTTTCAAAATTAGGAAAATTAGCAAAATTGACTATATCAATAACCAAACTAACAGAAATCATATGATTATCTTAATAAATGCAGAAAAAATCATTTGACAAAGCCCAACACCCATTGTTACTAAAAATACCAGAGAGTTTAGGAATAAATTGAGTTTTCCTTAAAATGATCAGTAGCATCCATTTAAAACTATCAGCAAGCATCATATGTAAAGGAGATGAACTAGAACCATTCTCAGTAAGATCATGGGTGAAACATAGTTGCCCACTATCGCCATTACTATTCAATATTGTATTAGAAATATTAGTTTTAGCAATAAGAGAAGAAAAAGAGATTAAAGGAATTAGAATAGGTAATGAGGAAACCAAATTATCATTCTTTGCAGATGATATGATGATATACTTAGAGAAATGTAGAGAATCAACTAAAAAGCTACTAGAAACAAATCACAATTTTAGTAAAGTTGCAAGATACAAAATAAACCTGTACAAATCATCAGTATTTCTACTTGCTACCAACAAAATCCAGCAGCAAGAGATACAAAAAGAAATTCCATTTAAAATTATTGTCAATAATATAAAATATTTGGGAGTCTACATGTCAAGCAAACTCAGGAACTATATGAACACAGCTACAAAATATTCTTCACACAAATAAAGTTAGATCTAAACAATTGGAATAATATCATTTGCTCATGGGTTGGCCAAGCTAATATGATAAAAATAACAATTCAACCTAAATTAATCCATTTATTCAGTGTCATACCAATCAAACTGTGAAGAAATTACTGAGCTAGAAAAAAGAGCAATAAAATTCATCTGGAAGAACAAAAGGTCAAGAATTTCAAGGGAATTCCTTAAAAACTGCAAATAAGATGGCCTAGCTGTTTTAGACGTAAAACTATATTATAAAACAGCAGGTCATCAAAACCATTTGGTCCTGGCCTAAGAAATAGAGTAGCTGATCAGTGGAATAGGTTAGATTCACAGACAAAACAGTCAATGACTATAGCACTCTAGTGTTTGATAAACCCAAAGACCCTATCTTCTGGGATAAGAACTCACTATTTGACAAAAATTGTTTGGAAAATTAGAAAATAGTATGGCAGAAACTAGGCATTGACCACATCTAACACTCTATACCAAAGTAAGGCTGAAACAGGGTGATACTATATATACTATAAATGGTGATACTATAAACAAATTAGAAGAATAAAGGTTAGTCTACCTTTCAGATCTGTGAAGAAGGAAGGAATTTATGGTCAAAGAAGAACTAGGGTATATTATGGGATGCAAAATGTATAATTTTGATTATATTAAGTTGAAAAGTTTTTGTACAAACAAAATTAGTGCAGACTAGATTAGAAAGAAAAAAAATACACCAAAGGGTTCTGATAAAGCCCTCATTTCTAAAATACATAATAAATTGACTCAAATTTATAAGAATATAAACCATTCTCCAACTGACAAATGGTCAAAGAATATAAACAGATAATTTTCAGATGAAGAAATTAAAACCATTTCTAGTTATATGAACAAATGCTATAAATCACTATTAGAGTAATGCAAACTAAGACAATTCTAAGGTACCACTACATACTTCTCTATTGGCTAAGATGGCAGGAAAAGATAATGATAAATGTTGGAGAGGATGTGGGAAAACTGGAACATTAATACATTTTTGGTGGAGTTGTGAACTTATCCAACAATACTGATGAGCAATTTGGACCTATATCCAAAGGGCTATTAAACTGTACATATCCTGTACAAGTTTATACGATGATCAATTCTGATGGATATGGCTCTTTTCAACTATGAGATGATTCAGGTCAGTTCCAATGGTTTTGTGGTGGGGAGAGCCATCTGTACCCAGAGAGAGGAGTATGGAGACTGAATGTAGATCACAACATAGTATTTTCATCTTTTGTGTTGTTGTTTCCTTGCTTGCTTTTTGTTTTCCTTCTCATTTTTCTCTTTTTGTATTACATATATTGTATTACTTGCTATCTAGAGGAAGAAGTGGGGGGAAGGGAGGGAGAGAAAATTTGGAACATAAGGTTTTGTAAGGATGAATGTTGAAAACTGTTTGCATATATTTTGAAAATAAAAACTATTATTTAAAAAAAAGTAAATGTTGACACCTGGGGGAAAATAATTTTTTAAATTTTTTTTGTTATTTTTTTAAAGAACTTTTTATTAACAGAACATATGACTGGATAATTTTTTACAACATTATCCCTTGCGCTCGCTTCTGTTCCGACTTTTCCCTTCCCTCCCTCCATCCCCTCCCCTAGATGGCAAGCAGTCTTATACATGTTAAATATGTTACAGTATATGCTAGATACAATATATGTGTGCAGAACCAAGTCCTGTTGCACAGGGAGAATTGGATTCAGAAGGTAAAAATAGCCTGGGAAGAAAAACAAAAATGCAAACAGTTTACACTCATTTCCCAATGTTCCTTCTCTGGGTGTAGCTGTTTCTGTCCATCATTGATCAATTGGAACTGAGTTAGATCTTCTCTTTGTCAAAGATATCCATTTCCATCAGAATACATCCTCATACAGTATTGTTGTTGAAGTGTATAATGATCTCCTGGTTCTGCTCATGGGAAAAGAATTTTTTTAAAGAATGTTTTATTTTGCCTAATAAAAAAAATATTAGCCTGGGAGGGGAAGACCTTCAGGGTTTCTGGTCAAAACAGAAACAGTTGGTACTTAAACTCTCTCTGAGTCATCAAAGTCCAAACAAGGACCAAACAAGGCTTGGCCTGAAACCTGTCATTGGCCAATCAATAGTAGTCAAAGTGATTTGGATTTAAGGCATGGTCCTTGGGAAAAAATTAACTTAGTCCACTACTGCCTTGCTGGACCAACAAGCCTTAGATGATGCTGTTTAAATGGAAATGTTCTGAGCCATTTCCAAAGGCAAGCATTTATCCTTCACATGTTTAGATCTGTTTGTAAAAACAAAAGTCAAGATCCCAATTAAATCAACTTTCCTACCTCCAGGTTCTTTTGCTAAATGGAACACTTGAGGCATTACCAGCAGTGTTACTCTTCTCTCAGATACAATGACAACTATCTCTGAAAGTTTAGCTGTGACAATTCTAGCACTGTTTTTCCTCCAGATGTATGGATTGCTGAATATAGTTCTTTTCCTTACAAAAATTCTGTTTCTTATAATGAGTTCCTTTTAGACTCACAGAGCTTTGCCCAAAATAAGCCCTTCACTAGAGAATAAATTTCTAATCTTCTGATCTTAAGACATCCCTGCAAGTACTGAATATATATGCTATATAATATATATTTATATAATGTCATACCTACACAATATACATATATAACATACATATGTATGTATATATTTTTCTTTTTTCTCCAATGAAGTAGCTGAAGAAAATCCTGAGAAGTTATAAGGAAAAAAAAACTGAAGGAGAATATATGGGGAGATTGTAGATTGTAAAAACATTATAGAAAGTGTCCAAAATCATATAAGCTTCAGGAATTTTCACCTGAAACAACCTCTTTCTAGTTTTCTAGATTTGTAGGCAGAATGCAACCAGCAACATAATGCTAAAGTTAAGCACAAAGAAAGAGCCTCATCTCCTTTCTGCCACCTTACAAAGCATTTGGTACCACACTGAAGTTCTAAGATCTTCATTGCTCACGACTCACAGTAGTGGTAATGAGATAAGGCAGGGCACCAATCTGGGAAAATGTAAGATAAAACTCCTTTCTATATCCTTACCCATGTAACCAAGGCTTTCCCAAGATAAACAATTCTGTTTTATCATAGCTAATGACAACAATTTCAGCATTGCTTTCCCCTAATAATTTTACTTTCTATATTACTTGTGAATGATCTTTTTATTTAAAGGAAAATATTATGGATTAAGCAGTTACACAACTAGTAAGAAGGTAGATGAGTCACTTTCTCCAAATCACTTCATTACTCCAACTTTTCCCTCCCACCTCCATCCCACAAAAGGAATTAGACACCAAATATAGAGTAATTACAGCTAAACCTACAGGAGAAAGAAAACAAAAACTAAATGAGGTCAAATCCTTCAAAATTAATACCAAAGAACCCTCATCCTTAAAGCACTCAATCAATAGCACACATTCCCACTGGGATCCACATACAACTCCCAGGAGCACAAACTAACTCTCAGGTTTGTTCAAGGGTACATTTAAAATCCCCCTGTTGCTGCTGCTGCTATTATGACTGGTGGAAAATTTACTAACTTACTCCAACTGTGCAAGATACATACTGATTCTGCCTGGACATTTTAAGTGGAGGTAGAGGAAGGACCAAAGTAGGTGACTCACTTGACCAGAATGAATAGAGACTCAAATGCAGTGAGGGACAGTGTATTCTCTCAGGAAAAAAAAAAGAGCAGAAAAGAATGGCAGAGGAGTATAAAATAAGATAAAAACAACAAAGATTTCAGAGAAAATGCATCAATAAAAGAGCAGAATCCAAGCTGGCAAGTCAATAAAGAAAATCCTAAAACAAAAGGCAGGATGAATAGAAAAAAAAAACCCCACAAAGCTTTTTTAACAAATATCAAGAAAATTGACTCAGTGATTAACAACATTCAATCTCCTGTAGATTCCCATCAAAGTAAAGAATTGTTAATAGCATGAAATTATGGTTCAACTGAGAAAAGAAAGACATTAAAAAAGAAATTAGGAATGAAAAAAGTATTATATAATGTATAATTTAATTTTTAAAAACTTCATTTAGCAGATGAGGAAAATAAAGCCATAACAGAAACATTCTCTAAAAGAGTGGAAGATGAACAGATTTGAAATACAGAAGTGATTCAGTGGGGGTTAATTCAATTAGAAGACGAATAAGGATCAACAAAATTAAAAGAATTCCATACACACTCAAGTGATTGACTATGAAGATAAAATATACAGAAAGAATTTAAGAATAAGAGATGTTTAAGAAGAAAATGAAAAATTAGTAACGTAACGCAAGAAATAAAAGAAATCATTCAGAACTATTACATACAGCCAACAACAAAAGACAATAATTTAAATAATCCATAGATCATCTCTAGAATCCAATCTCTGTCTCTTACACATTCATGGATTGATCACATTTACTTCAGTGATAAAACTTAACAACTTCAATTTCCAACCCTGTACTAGACAATCAAATCTGTCAACATGGTTGTAATAATGCTTCTGTAGACACTACTGTCCCAGGAATTTAAATTTCTAAGAGCAAGGCACAACAGAAAAAAGAGAGCAGAAATTATTTAAAGGACATTGAATAGAAATTGTTCAGAAGATAAAATTAATAATTAGTATTTTAGAAACATTTAATACATGAGCCACGCAGAGGCTAAAAGATAAATAAAAATTATAAAGATCAAATATATGTTAATGGAAAGGGAAGAAAATGAGAATAACCAGACAAATAAATCATTTTTCAGAAAAAAAAATGAAAAGAATTAATAGAATTAGTTGAAGAGGAGGAGAGAGGATTTAAATGAATTACTTGAGAAGAAAAAGAGAGGAGAGAATAACATAACTTTTTTTAAAGGAAGAAAGAAAAAGAAATCAATAATTTAAATTATTTAAATTAAATTAAATTAATCTAAAATTGGCAACAAGAGGAAGGGGAGAATATGTGGGAATTGAAGATGAGCACAAAAGAGTATATGGGAAGAGAATTATTTTAAAATAGACAAAGCCAAAACAACTGAAGGCATAATGTACTATTGTAAAATAAGCTGACAATGAAAAATACTAATTTAGGAAAAAATAATGTTAGAAACACAAATAGAGAAAAATGTAAACAAGTTTTCATAACTTTAACTGCAAATGGATTAAATAATCTAAGAAAAGCAATGTGACAATTTGAATGAAAAAAACAAAACCTCATAATATGTCAATTATAAGAAACTTACCTAAAGTTCAGACATATAGAGAATAAATATGAAAGGCTGGAACAAAGTTTATTATTCATCAGGTGAATTCCCTAAACCAAAAGTTTTTATCATATTATCTATCAGAACAAAACAAAAAATGTACAACAAAAATAGATTTAAAGAAATTATCTATATCAGATTATATGCTCTCTAGGTGAAGGGGGGAGGGAGGGAGAAAAATTTGGAACACAAAGTTTTGCAAGGGTGAATGTTGAAAACTATCTTCGTATATATTTTGAGATAAAAACTATTGTTATTTAAAAAAAGAAATTATGTTAAAAGAAATCACAGACAAAAAAGCAGTATCAATATTAAATATATAATAATTAATTAACATGCTTTGAGGTTGTTGAAGGTGAAAATGTCAAATATAATTCTTTTACATTTTATTCTTTCATGATACAAGATTATTATTAATATTTAGAATGGCTTTCATCTCTGAAAGAAGCATGCTATTTCAGTGTTTAGGACAGTGTTTTCTCTTTATTAGGCAATTAAGAAATATTGTTCAATTGATTTAGCTAGAGATTCTGATCACTTAAAAATGTCTTGGATAGGTGAAAGAATGGCGGAAAATTAGAGTTGGAAGGGAATTCAGAGGCATATTGTACGTAAACAGACTATCTTCTATAACATTTCCCTGAAGTTTCCCATCTAACCTTAAAGACCTTTATAGTAGGGGAAGCTACTATCTCAGGTAATGAATAAATGAGTGAATGAATGAATGAATGATCTACGTAAGAAAATACTTTATTGTGACCTTACTATATGGTGAAAGTTGTGTTATGGCCTGGGGGTATAAAATCAAGCAAGTCAGACATTTACTGATGTCAAGGAGCTTACATGGAAGGTAATACATGGAGGAGGTAGTTAGAGGTGAAATATGGGTACAAATACTGCAGCAAAACTTAGAAATTGTTGAAAATTGTGACATGGACTAGGGATTGTATTAAAGGGAAAGTTTCAAAATAAGAATCCAGGTGCCAGAGATTGGTATCTGAAATTCATTTAGGAATAGGAATATGCCAGAAAACAGATGACACACACCGGAGAAACCAGAAAGATTCATGATTGGCATAAAATAAAACACTCAGTCCACTTGATTATTAACCAAAGAAGGTTCACTGAGCCACACCTGGGTAAGGACATTCAGGAAGGAGATGGTACTCAGCTGTGCATAGCCCAAACCCCAGGGAGGAGTCCTGTGTGCTGACTTTTCTACTCCTGAAATCAGAAGCTAAATCAGTGACCTGAGTTTCAGTTCTCTGAATAAATCAAGAATTGAAAATGCTTGTGAAGTCTTTTAAATGGAAAAAAAATGAAAACAACAAAAACTAGTTTAAAAATTCTTGGGATATTTCCTTAAGAAAAACTAATACATGCCATTTTACTGGGTCTCTGAGAGTTAAACTCCAAAGACCACATCTAAACTGTGGAAAACTCACTATCTCAAAAGCTATTCCATTTGTTATTCCTCTCCCCCCAAAATTTATGGCATTGAAAGCATTTAGGAGGAGCTTAAATCTGCTCTTTTGCAAATTCCATCCATTTCTCTGAGTTCTCCCTCTCTGAGACTAAGCATATCATGAATTTCTCTAATCCCACTTCTATTTCTTTCAGATATGTCTTCATGAAATCTTATTAAGAGCCTTTTCCATGTTGATCAGTGAAAGACCATCCTGATGGCCTGGGTATTTCCACATATCTCTGAAGGAGAGAATAATTTTGAGTAGGTTCCATGTACTGACATGAAGAAAAGTGTTTTCCCTTCTGTTCCTATTCAATTTTCTCCAGAGGTCTATCATATCAAGATTTTCTAGAATGCTATTAACTCCCCCAGTTTCTTTCCTGTTTATTTTAGATTTGTCTGATTCTGAAAAAGGAAGGTTGAGATCTCCCACCAGAATAGTTTTGCTGTCTATTTCTTCCTGTAACTGGCTTAAAATTTCTAGGAATTTGCCTGCTCTACCACTTAGTGCATACACATTTAGTATCATTACTACTTCATTACCCTTTATTAAGCTGTACTTTCCCAAGGTGGGAATAATTTGAGGGAGTCCTGGAATCCATAATTTTGGAGTAAGAATCTAAAGTTGGTCATTTCACCTGGTCCTCTCTTGGTATTTTGATAAAGAGACTAAAAGGAGCTTCAGATTACAATGCTCCATAGAGCACAGTATCTCCTGAGGATGTTAAGGCACGATCCAGAAATGTCCATCTCTTCTCGAGTGTCCTTCTGCTCAGCACTGGGTGAAATCTTGTCAGTATCAGTCATTCCAAAGGATGTGTTTCTATAAGTACCTTTGAAACAGTACAAAGCTAAGGATGGGGATATGGCTAATTATATATATACATCCATCATCCATAAATATATAAATGTATGTGTTTAATAAATTCTTGATTATGTATATATATATATATATATATATGCATTTTCTATATATGTACACAGGTGAAAATTTATTAAGTATATGTACATATATAGACATATTATATATTTGCACATAAACAAGAATTTATTAAACATATTCTCTGAAACAAACACTTGCTAAGCACTTTACAAATATTAGCTCATTTGATCCTTCTAGAAACCCTGAGAAATAGCTCAATTTTTTATTTCACTTCATAGATGATGAAATATAGACAAACAGATTAGATAACTTGCCCAAGATCACACAACTATGTATCTGAAACCAGATTTTAGCTGAAGTTCTCCTGACTCCAAGCCCCACATACTGGCTTCTGTGACAGTTGCATTTAATGAAAAACAACATTCAGAAAACGATGCCTTCTATATGCAAAGCTCAACTGCTAGGAATTGTGAGTTTAAATTAAATGTGGATGCTGCTCTATAGTAGTTTATCAAAGGAATAGAGCTAATGCCTTCCCTCTGTTGATCAATTCCAATTTATCTTGTATAGGATAAATTTTTACTTAGTTTTTTATAAGCTGTCTCCTCCATTAATCTGAAAGCAGGGACTATGTTTTACGTTTCTTTGTATTCCCAGAGCTTTAAGTGATACCTGGCACACAATAGGTACTTAATAAATGCTTATTGCCTGACTGAATGCTTACATTCCATATATATATATGTATATATATATATGTGTGTGTGTGTGTGTGTATGTGTGCATTTATATATGTATACACACATTCATATATATGCATATACATATATATGTCCTTATATGTGTATATATGTGTGTGTCCAAACACATATACATCAATATATGTATATATATGCACACATATGTACACAAATACACACATCCATATGTGTATATGTGCCATATATACATACACATCTATCTATATCTATATCTATCTATACACACACACACTATTTATACTAATAACTCTTATACAAAATAGAATAAAAATCTGAAAAGTAGGAGGGGGTGTTCTGAGAGTCCATCATGGGAGAGAATGTGTCTCCCTGAGAACATCAGGGAAGGTTTCACAATGACATAGACTTTTCTGGGATTCAAAGATTCCAGTAGACATGAATGGCAAGACTAAGGACATAGGATGGAAAATAAGGTCTATGCCAGACAACAGAGTGGGCTTTAGCTCTATTTGACTGCTGGCTTTCTCTCAGGACCCCTAGGAACATGGCAGTCATACATCATGGAAATAAAATGTGGAAAGTTGGGAACGAGCTGTGGCTTTAGCCAAGGCTAGGAAAAATCCCACGATCTTGCAAGCCTATGGATCACCACAGGGGTCAGAGAAGGCAGGAAGTACACTATTGTTGGTGTCTGGGATTAGTGAAAAGAAAGACTAAAAGATGAGCAGTAATAAAAATGATGGCACTTAACTGACATTGTTCCTTAGCCTCAAAGACCTTCTGGCTTCATTTTTTTCTGAGGTACAAAGGAAAAAAATGGGACTTTGTTGCTGTCCCTGGGGAGAGAGAGTTCCTCCACTCTTGTTGGATGGCTTCCTGAGGGAGAGCAGTTCATTAGCGTCAGCTCAGAAGAGTGCCATGTCTCTAATCAGTCACGATGAGTTTCTTCCCTTAGTGTGTCAAGTGCCTGGCAGGGACGGGGCTGCAGTGACTCTCCTGGGCATGCTAATTGTCCACTGGCTTTTCCTACCAGTATATCATGGTGGATCCTTCTTTAATGATCATTTCTGTAAAGGGAATTTGTCACAGAGGACTGAGGGACCCTCGTTGGGGGGTATGTGTGTGAAAAACTAGCAGTAAACTTACTCACAAAATATCGGATATACTAAACCACAATGAAGGCTTAGATCTGTCACTAATGAGGAAGGGAAAAAGTGACTCCTTAGCACAGGTACCACCTCCACCCCTTTATCTTCCCCCTCCAGTCTTTGTATGTGCCCTCTCTGAGTCAGCTGGAGATAGCTCCTTATCCGCTATTTAGTACTTCTCAGGGGCTCAGTCACTGCCAGCCACAGCTAATTTGGCACCCAACTCTCTCTTCCTTAGCTATAAAAAGAGAACACAAGGTCTGTTAGCATTTTCTGAAAGCTGCAGCAGATTGTCCAATGGGTTAAAAGATACTTCCTGGACAAGGCATTTTTCCTAGGTTTCAAAGCCCCTCTGAGGCAACCAGTCTTATCAGCTTGCTGCAGTCTTATAGAAAAATAGTGGGAGGGGGGATAGGGCAATTGGAAAAAAAATAGGATTCAGAGTAGAAGAGGCCTTAGCAATCACGAGAATTTAGAGCAGGAAGGTACTCTTCTATGTAGCAATTGTTCCATGCAAGAAACCGAGACCAAGAACTTGTATGATTTTCTCACTCACCAAAGGAAAAAGCAACAGAACTTCTATTTACACTCTGGTTTGAATTCGAGGCCATCTTTCTCCCAGAATCTGATTCCCCTTTCTGTCTGGCACTGTCTCAAAAAATATTGCCAGTGAATGTGAGAAAAATACAAATGAGTTCATTTAGTAGTATATGATTGGAGGTGAAAGGATGTGACTTGCCAGTGTGACCTAAAGACATCACAAGTAAAGGGAAATGAAACCTTCTGTGGGTTCAAGCATGACTTTAAATGGAATTCCACATCAGGGCAAGCTTGAAGGGGGTACAAGGAAACCTCAGAAACCATGCTCAGGAATGCTTCATCCATTGGAGCCTCTAGTTTTCAGCAGATTCTGGGAAACCTGATTGATGATTGACTTCTATCATATCATCTAAAGGATTCAGAAAGACCTGAATTGAAATCTGGGTTTAGACACTCACCGATTGTGTGACACTGGACAAATATGTAGCTTCTCTCGGTCTCAGTTTCTTACCTACAGAATGGAAGGTAGCAGTTCTCTCACAGGGTTAGTTTGAGGATTAAATAAAATAATGTTTGTAATGTGTGCAATACAGTTCCACGCACATAATAGGTTGATTTTGTTCTTGTGAGACAGTTGGAATTATGTGACTTGCCCAGGGTCACACAACTTATAAATATTGAGTGTCTGAGGCCAAATTTGAACTCAGGTACTCCTGACTTCAGGAGCTGATTTTATGGTTTAGTATATCCACATGAAACTTTGAGCTGACCCTGATGTAGAACCTGACTGGTTTTCTATCCACTGCATCAATAATAGGTTCTTAATAAGTGTGTTTTCTCTCTCCTAAATGAATTATGCAATATGCATATGTATATGTATACATACACAAATACATCTGTGTATATACATATAATTAAATATATATATACGCATATATTGATCTTATTATAGTTGACAACACCTATATATATAGATTTCTCTCATGTATCTATACATATATATATATATACATATAATTTTATACATTTTATGTATCTTATAGCTAAATTTCAAATATTTCCCTTTTCATTTCTAACCTAATTGTGATTATTTTCATTCCATTTAAATATTACCATTTGATTATTGATTTATCATATGTAAAATGAAGGCCGGGCAACAGGAGCACAGTACCAATAGCATGTTCAATCTGTTCCATGTGGTACTGATTCACTTGAATGCCCAGGGAGTGTATGATGATGTGGAATGAAGGGCCAAATGCTCCACTTCAGACCATGTACAGCTATTCTGTGACTGCTGCCTGTCTGCTTACTGTTAGTGATAGAAAGCTTTTTAATTGGCTGCAGAGCCAGATCTGAGTGTGTATTTAAAAGACTACCTGGGAAAAATATCATCTTTTCTTGATGGCCTTGATGGAGATCTAGGGATGACTTTGAACTCTTGAAGGTCAGTGGAGGGATATCTTTCTCTCTATCACCTATGATACATTGGCTTCCAAAGAATAGCTAGTGTTTCTATGACATTTTAAATTTTGCCAAGTACTTTACAGATAACTCACTTTATCCTTATAATGACTTTGGGAGGTAGGTGCTATTCCTATATCCCTTTTGCAGATGAGGAAACTGAGGCAGGGAAAGGTTAAGTGTCTAGTTTAGGACTTAACAGCTAGCCAGTATCTAAGATTAGATTTGAATTTAGGAAAATTTGAGCTCGAAGTTTCATGGTACAAGAAGGCCTCAGAAAACATGCTCAGGAATGCTTGGACCATCGAAGACTCTAGTTTTCAACAGATTCTGCAATATTGTAAACTGATTTTTATCATGTCATCTAAAGGATTCAGGAAGACCCAAGCTGAAATCTGGGTTCAGACACTCACTAACTTCTCTCTGCCTCAGAACAGTTCATTAGCTTTAGCCCAGAAAAGGACTATGTCTCTAATCAGACAAAAGGAGTTAACAAAGTGCTTTGTCTGAGGAGGATATTAGGAAGATCCAATCAAAGGAGAAAAAAAAAAAACTTATAGAGTTGAGAACTGGAGAGTCTCTGCCTTGCTACTTGTTTTCCTCAATGCATTTCTCTCACTTTTTATCTAAGCCCGTGTCCTCAGGGAATTGTGTGTACAAGCGGGAAGTATACCTCTAGGTCAGAGGAATATTCTGTATTCTGTCTCTGGTAGCTCTTTAGTAAATACACTTTTGTATTTGTAAAGCCAATCAAATTCTACGCCTTGATCAATAAGCTAGTGGGTGGGGAATGACATACCAGAAGTGGGATTGTGATGGACAGTAACAGAAGCCACAGCATCTCAAGGTTACCTCTGGTACCCAAGAGGAGAGCTCATATTTCTCCCACAGGAACTCAAACTTGCGTATTTTAAGTTGGGTGAGTGGCCCAAATGTGTTTTTATAAAGCACCTTGGTATTTTCCACATTGCTCTCTCTTCAAAAACAAAATTAATTTCACTGCCCCAGCTCTGATTTGAGCTTGCTTTTGGCCTCTACTATGACTTTTGATTAGCTGGCATGTAGACAACAATACTCTATCTGCAAAAGAAAGTAGCAACATTAGAAAATTCTGCTGATTTAGGAAAGCTGTGCCTATGGGCTAATTTTGCAGAACACCTACTGTTTAAAAAAAAAGGCACAACAATTAAGACTTCTCTCAGAAATGGGACTTTACACAGTATCTTAAAATGTTTAAACCAAGGGACAAAAAAAGGAAATAGACAAAGTCTAGAAGAGCTTGATTTTTATAATAGCATCTATGAAAAGGGCAATTTTACTTCAATAAATGGGAACACTGTTTCAGGGCATATGGGGAAAAAACTAATAAGAATATGTTAATAAGGTATATGACCTAAATATCGAAGATCACATGAGAAAATAATAGAGACCCTTACCTAATTATGGCTAGAGGAAGACTTGTTAGTCAAATATTTCTAAAACAGAACTTATTTTCCCTGCTCATCCATCAGCCCTCCCATTTTGCTATATCCTCTGCATTGGAGACAGCTAACTGGTGCTAAAAGGTCTTCCTTTTAGAGCTCAGGGTCTGGAGAATATCTGAATTTAAATCAGACATCAGACACTTACTGGCTGTATAACCTTAGGCAAGTCACTTAATCTTATTTGTCTCAGTTTCCTCATTTGTAAAAATGAGTCAGAGAAGGAAAAGGCACACTACCCCATTATCCTTGCCAAGAAAACTCTAAATGGGATTATGAAGAGTCAGACACAAATGAAATTGAACATTTCTGTTCAAGGTACTTATGTACATTTATATGTACATATGCATTTATATGCACACATTATATATCATCCTCAAGGTTTTCTTCTCCCTCATCTCTTATATCTAAGAGCCAGCTCCTACTTCTCTCTCATCACCTCTCATCTGGATTACTACAGGAACCACTTACTTGTTCTCCTTGTCTCAAATCCCTTTCCATTTTCCGTCACAAATCTGCCAAAGTGATTTTTGAAAATTGGGAATCTGACAATTGTCATTCTCCTAATGAGAAAGTTCCATTGATTCTCTTTTACTTCTAGCATGAAATACTGACTTCTCTTTGGAGGCATTTAGAGCCCTTCAAAATCTAACTGACCTGTTTTAAACTTACCTTTGACTTTTAAAGTTCTTCCTGTCTTTTCAGTCTTCTTTTACCTTACTTTACCCATCATGTATTAGTGGTCTAGGGTTACTGGTTTCTTGGCTATACCTCCCCCAGGATACTATAATACCTAGGTGTTTCCCTGGTTGTCTTCCATGTCTGGAATGATCCCTTCCTCATGTCCACATTTCTGGCTTTCTTTGCTTTCTTCAGATGTCAGCTAAAGTTCTACTTCTTGCAATAAGTCTCTCTGAATCTTTAATTTGCATTTTTCCTCTAAGCTTACTCCCAATTTATCCCTTATATATCTTGTTCTATGAATGTTTTCTCCCTCAGTAGATTGGTACTCCTTGAGAATAAGCAGTGTTTGTTTTTGGTTTTTTTGCTTTTATTGTTGTTTGTTTTATATTTGACTTTCTTTGTAATCTCAGCACTTTGCACAGTGTCTATATGTTTGCTATAGCAAAATTTTAACAAATAGTAGTAGAGTGACTGACTGACCCTTGGGAGATGGGGACAGGGAGAAAGGCATTTGGGATTAAATGACTTGCCCACAGACACACAATTACTCAGTGCCTGAGACTGAATTTGAACTCAGATTCACCTAAGGACTTATACTCTGACCACTGTACCAACTAGCTTCCCATTGAAGAATCTTTCTAAACTTAATTATACTTTACTACATTTCCTACCCTATTTTTTCCCCAGATAAATGAGCCTACTATGTGTTATATAAAAAGACAATCCATCTTCTGCCCATATTCTTTCATCATGACCTGCACAGACTTCATACTCAAACAAATTCCTCTCTTCCTATATGAGCCAGTGAAACTACTTCTTCCCACAAAAATTGTTTCCATCACCCAATTTTCTAATGCCTTTCCTCCACATATTCTATTTATATTTACTTTGTATAGATTTTGAATTCCACTGTCTATACTTATGTTGGTTCCTTCTATCCCCCCCACCCTCATCCTATATGAGTTTCTTCGGACAAGAATTGTTTGGTACCTGGCATTTAATGGGTCTTGTGGAATCAATTGAACAACAGATATAGATGATCATGAAAGATTAGAGACAAAGTTAAGAAACTTTTTTTTTACATGAACACAATCAAAACAGAATAAAAATAGAAACTAATGATTGGAGAGAAAGAACTTTATAACAAATTTCTAACAAAGGTCTTATAACTCTGTCTAGGGGAAGTCTATGGGAATACAAAAGATCACAAAGCACTTCCTAGAAGATAAAGGGTCAAATAATATGAACAGGTAGTTTTAGAAGAAGCAATTCAAACAATAATTATATAAAAGAAGGCTCTAAATATCAAATATGATGACAAACAAAAACTAAATTAACCCTGAGGTTTCACTTGAAACCTCTCAGATTGTAAAAAAGAACAAAATGATGAAACTGAGAAATGTGGGAGGGATTGTAGAAAGGGAAGCATACTACAAACTGCTAGATTGTATTCTGCTATAATCTGGAAACAGGAAGACAAGAGATTAAATACAACCTCAAACATTTTTAGTCGGATGACCCTAGGCAAGTTAATGAAGGGTTCTGAATCATAATTCCCTCATCTATTTAAAAAAAACCCAAAAAACAACAACAATGATAGCACTTACCTCCCAAAGTTGATGTGAGGATAAAATGAAATAATATTTGTAAAGTACTTGGAAAATCTTAAAATACTAGAAAATGTTAGCTGTTGCTGTTGGTGATGTTGGACTCTAGGTGGAACTATGATAGAATCATTACAGAAAATATTTTAATATTTTAAGAGTCACGAAATAAAATATTCATATCTTTTAATCTAGCAATTCAATTCACAGACATATAACCCCCAAGACTGAAAATATTGTTGCATATGGAGAAGAAAAATTGTGCTCTATGTTTTATGCAATGCCAGAGATTTTAAAACTATGAACAAACATTCCTTCTTGTACTGAGATCCAAATCAACAAGGTTCTCCCATCAGCTTGAAATTTTCTCTGGCCAAGCAGATCATATATATTTGAAAGCTACACTAAAACAAACAAAGGAACAAGAAAAAAAAAAGAATTCCATAGTCAAGAAAACCCAGGATAGATGGGTGCTGTCATTGGTGGTGGGTTGACTGTGTGTGTGTGTGTGTTATCAAATAAAAGAACAGAGAAGTTAATGCAGACATATCTTCCAGAAACCACCCACTCCACCATCTTCTCCTAAGATTTTTTTTTTTTTATTTGTTGTTTCTGCTCACTGACTGAACTGGATTCTTTCCAATTCAAGGAAGACCAATTTAGTCTTTTGATTCATACAAGATCAGGGATTTTATGCTGGGAAAAATATGCCATGACATAATTTCACAATATTAAATAAATAGAACTTAGTGGATTACAGTTCCACATATATACTAAAATATTTTAGTCACACTTTTTGTAATGGCAAAGTAGGAAAGAAATGCTCATTAAGTGGATAATGATTGAATTAATTATGTTGTATAAATATATGAAATATTTTGACCTATAAGAGTGATGGATATTAGGAATACAGAGAAATTTGAAAAAATAATATATGAATTGATGTCATGCCAAATAACTTGGGGAAAAAAGGTATATAATGAACAGGAAAACAATATTGAAAAAATATAAGAATTCTGAACAAAGTGGTATGAAATCATGACTTTTATGTTAATTTAACTTATTTTTAAGACAAAAACAATTTCTCTCTCTCCTACCATCATAAAAAAATAATCCTACTAAATCATATAAGTAAACAAAAAAAGGAAAACTGACAGCCTTGCAATGCTATACACATCCTTCATTAGCCTTGTCCAATAATGTTGGAGGACTCACTCCTTACCTAGAAACCATCTCTTGCTGTCAGGAGGTGAGAATATGCCTCATCATTGATTCTCTGGAACTGTCATTCAGGATTTCAGAGGATAAATGACTCTTTGGAGGACTAATCCAAAGCTGGATTATCCCAGCCATCCTTCACTTCTATTAATATATTGCTAAATGGAATTGGAGAAGTTCAGGGAAAAAAAATAATGTTTGGGTCCTCTACAAATTTATGTTATGTAATCTCAGATGGGCCCTCCATGGGCCTCCATGGGACAAGGGAATAAATGTAAGCATCTAACTCTGCACCAATGAAAGCTAGGAACTGAAGACTTCAAGGTGGAAGGCAGAGATCTACTTGAACAATGAGTGAAGGGGACAGCTACAAATATCTTGGTCTCCCTAGGTAACAGTCATAGAATGTAGATTATTAAAGGATAAGTTGTGGTTAAATAAATTAAGACACTTACTGGAACCCAAAATCAAAATGTATTGGAAAGATCATTTTAAAAATAATTAAACAATTGTGGCCATTGATACCCTTCTTAATGTATGCTTAAAGAAATATAAAATGGACCATTGAAAATTTGGAAAGTTTCTCAACAAAACTTTATACTTAATTTTTTTTTTGATTTACTCAAGGAACTAATTCATACCACAAAAAGGAATCACATGATAAATTTCTTGTTTGCATACTGCCATCTCACAATTTGGGCACTACATCAACTGAGTGGAGGGAAGGGTCCTATACATCCTCCTTTACACAGGAAGTATTAGAAACAGTGAAAACTATCATTGCAGACTGAAACATAAACACCTACCAAATATCTTGCCATAATGACTGTTGCATGGAGATTACAGTATCTTTCTAAGACTGACAAACAGATCCCCATGCTATGAATAGAGACTTCAACATATCCTTGAGAACTCAACCAATAGACTAACTTGGAACTGGACTATTACACAGATGAATTATTCCTCACAACCACCCAGATTTAACTCTAACATAAAATATATCATGGTACAATATAAATAATTCTGAATATGGTGTCAGAAAATGTGGTTTCAGTCTGTGCTGCCATCAATTATTAATAGTGCAACTTACGTGTCAGCCATTGAGCTAAGTGTTATGGCAAAAAAACTGGAAATTAAGCAGTTATCAATCAACTGGGGAATATCTGAATATATTCTGATATATGAATATAATAGATTACTATTATGCTGTAAGAAATTAAAAGGCAAATGGTTTCAGAGAAACCAAGAAGAATTTCTTTTTTTTTTTATTTACAAGATATATGCATGGGTAATTTTTCAGCATTGACAATTGAAAAACCTTTTATTTCATTTTTCCCCTCATACGGCAGGTAGATCAATACACGTTAAATATGTTAAAGTATATGTTAAATACAATATATGTATACATATCAAACAGTTATTTTGCTTCACAAGAAGAATCGGACTTTGAATAATGCACACTTAACTTGTGAAGGAAATCAAAAATGCAGGTGGACAAAAATAGAGGGATTGGAAATGCTATATAGTGGTTCACACTCATTTCCCAGAGTTCTTTCGCTGGGTGTAGCTGGTAAAGAAGAATTTCTATGAATTGATACAGAATGAAATGAGCCGAACTAGGAGAACAATTCATATAACAACATTGAAAAAATGAATAATTTTGAAGTCTAAGATGTATGATCAACACAATGACCAACCTGTATTTCTTAGGAACAGTGATGGAGAATTATTCCTACATCCTGATATAGAGGGGAGGGACTCAAGATTGAAAAGGAGATACTTATTTTTGGACATGGTCAACAAGTGAATGCTTTGATTGATTTATACATATTTGTTACAAAGGATTTGCCTTCTCTTTTTTTCCCTTTTCTTTTCCTTCTCATTTTTATATTCCCAAGATAGGGAAATTAGGAAGTGTGAAAATAAATCTTTGTAAGCTGAAAAATAAGAATTAATTTTAAAGATAAGAGACCAAAAATGCCCTCTCCCTCCAAATGCATAATAAACATTAACATTCTTCATCTTCCACACAGTTGACGCTATTATGTCACCAAATAAAATGTACATTAAAGATAAGATTATGGCATGTTGTCATATAATACACATGATAGGGTTGCATATGGCAAAATTTAATTCAGCAATACATATGACAATAAAGATAACATATAGAGCTAGTAAAACACAGGTACCTATAGCAAAGGTATATGTCAAAGAACCACATATGTCAGATATCAGAATAAACAGCCCACCTGCTTTCCCAGTAAGGAAGCCTTACTCAGTAGCAGCAATTCTTGAAATATTTAATATTTTGATGGAATTAAGAAAAAATATAGATATCATCCATGAATAGTATTTGGCTATATGAATCACCACCTCTTCTTTTTATATTGATGTATCTTAAGCAGGTCTATAATAAAGACATCTTAAGCTTGTGAATAGTTGACTAACAACCTCTATAGTCCCCTTCCTGAGCTTGGAGATTATGCAGACTGAACATCCAAATCGTCTATGGTTATCTTCTGTTCCCTTGGAGTTCCATTAATTGAGTGTTTTTTCTGGAATCAGGATTCATTCTCTCTAATCCCCTGAAGTTTTTTTTTGTTGTTGTTGTTCGTTTTTTTTTTTTTTTTTGTTTGTTTGTTTGTTTGTTTTTTTGGAGCTAATATAGACCACAATTGGGTATCAATATCCAAGGCCATCAGAATCATCCATTATTGAGCTGTTAACTAAATCTTCATTTCTCTTTGATAGATGAGCTCTCCTCAGTCTGCTAAATTGGTTGTCCATCATTACATTCTAATGGTTTCAGAGGGAGTTGGGATAGCTTCTCAGTTAGAAATAGATATTTCCAGAGAATTGTGTTTTTAGATACCTGACTAATATCTCAAATTTCATTGTAAACTAGCAAAGTCCCTAGGTGCTCCATGACTTGCTAGAATGTGACTTTCCAATTGTTTGCTATCTTACATGTTATCTGTATAGTGAGATTTCTTAGCAGTACTTTACAACCAAAATACAGAATACTATAACATTGTGTGGCTATTTGTTTCTTTCAAAGCTTTGAGAGAACCAGCTAAAAAAACTACTAGAAACAATTTACAACTTTATCAAAGTTACAAGATACAAAATAATCTATGTAAATCACCAGCATTTTTATATGTTACCAATAAAGTCTAATAGCAAGAGATACAAAGAGAAATTTCATTTAAAATTACTGTAGATGATATAAAGTATTTGGGAGTTATCTGCCAAGACAAAGCCAGGAAGTATAAAAACACAATTACAAAACATTTTCCACATAAATAAAGTCAGATCTAATCAATTGGAAGAATATCAAATGCTCATGGGGAGGCCATAATAAAAATGACAATTCTGCCTACTTTTATTAATCTACTTCTCCAGTACCATACCAATTAAACTTTTTTTTAACAGAGCTAGAAAAAAATAATAGCAAAGTTCATGTGAAAGAACAAAAGGGAATTAATGAAAAATATGCAAATGAAGGTGACCTAACTGTACCAGACTTAAATCTATATTTTAGAGATAATAGAAGAAAGAAAATTTTTGAATGATGAGAAGGAAAAAGAAGAAGAAAAAGGTGAACTCTCAATAAATGGTTTTAATTTTTTGGTGATGTATGGGACAAGATCATAGAGGAGATAAGACATAGGAATCCTAAAGAACATGATTTGAAACAGTTACTATGAGGAGGACCATAGTAAAAATGAACAAGGAGGAATCTGTTGTTTACCTTACTTAAATGAGGGTTCGGATAAGATAAGATAACATGAATTTGTCCTGGACTCACAGGGTTAGCACAGATTGATGACTTTTCTGTATCTCTATTTATCAACTTGTAAGTAGGAACAGGAAGTCCCAAATTAGATGTCCCACAGACATTCTTTTCAACATCTACTTCCAAAACTGAGATCCAAAAGTGGATTTTCTGCAAAACCAGATCTTTTCAAGAATTTCTTAGTTGCATCAAAGTCACTACCATTTGTGTTACTCTGACTCCTTACATTTTAACCTCACATATGGCAGTCAAATCTTATCATTCCTCCATCCACAACATGTCTCTTATTTGATGCCTACTTTCTGCTCATGTAACAGCCACCATGTTAGTTCAGACTCCCATCACCTTATGCTTGAAGTACTGTAATGACCTAATCATGGTCTACTTGATTCTAATATTTCACAACTCTAGCACATCCTCTGCATTAGTGCAAAGTGTCTTAAGTATAGATCTATCTCTCAGTAAACTCCAATGGTTCCCCATTTTCTCTGGGAAAAAATATAAAATCCTCTGTTTAGTTTTTAATTATTTCCCAAGCTGGACTAAGCCTCAAAGAACATAATTTTCCCTGAAAAACTCTCATGTAGCCAGACAAATGATGAACTCATCTCTTACTATCTGAGAGGGAATTGTTAAATTATCTGTGAAGGTTTTGCTGCCCTGAAAATCATCAAATGCTACAAAGCAGGGTTTGAATGATTATTTAGATCATTATCTAGAGTTTTAAAAAGTGATGGTGAAAATATTAATAATTCATATTAAATGTAATATTATATGTTGTCAGAGAATTGGTTAAACATTTACCAGCACATATGTGGATATAATTATACTGGCTTTCACTCTGCTTCTGGCATACATAACACTCTATCTTCCATCTCTGTGCCTTCATGTTGCTTATCCCCTATGTCTAAAACACATTACCTCCTTACCTTTACCCTATTATCAAGACTATGTTTATATAATATACACTGTATGTAAAGTACTATGCTAAGTGCTTAATAAATATCTTATTTGATCTTTACAACAAGAAGGGACAAGGCAACCCATATTAGAAATAAAGCAGATCATGGTTCCTTGGAGAAGGAGGAATGGGAGAGAGCCCATAAGTAATCACTAGACTTTCAGATAAATAAAAATAAAAAAGGTTAAAATCATATAAATAAGAAATAAAGCAAACTATAAGAACCTCCTATAAACAATTAAAAATTGGGATCTAAAAAGAAATGATTACTTTAAAAATACATATATGCTCAAATGGGTAGAACATGATATCAAAATCTCTTAAAATTTAATAAAGCAAGTCAGAAATAAACAGCCAACCTAAGGTCAAGTGGAGACACTGGTCAATGGATTATTTATTTTTATCAAATGCTTTAAGAAAAAAAATCATATTGATTCCATATAATTTAGTCTCAAAAATTAAAAAAAACAGTATTCTAATTTTTTCAGAAAAATATAATATTTTTTCTAAATTCTAAGCCAGGGAAAGATAAATATAATCTCTAAATCTATGGCTAAAATTGTTCATGAATATGAATGTATCAATTTTAAATAAAATCCTGGCAAAGAGTATAGCAATGCAGCCAAATTTTTTTTTTCCTATGCCCTATGTTGGATTTTTTTCCCAGGAATTCAAGAAGGATTCAACATTAAGAAAGCAATACAATTAATCATATTAGCAATAAAAATACCCTAAATCATGAGATTATATCAATAGATGCATGAAAATCCTTTGGAAATTTATAAGTCATTTATGTCAGAGCCATACAAAGCACAAGCATAGTAAGGATTATATTACATATAATTAAAAAGCACATATTTCAAATTAAAAACTGCCATAATTTGCAATGATGAAAACCATAAAACTTGATGCATACAGGAACAAAACAAGGACATTACCTTTTCTTACTGATATTTGACATAACAATGTTTGTGTTATCCAAAATGACTAATATGGAAATATGTTTTGCATGACTGCTCATGCAGAATCCATATTAAATTGCTTATTGTCTCAGGGAAGGAGGATGGAAAGGAGGATGAAACAAAATTTGGAACTCAGAATTAAAAAATATTTACATATAGACAAAATGAAATGTTAAAAAAAAGGAAATTTATTTAAAAATAAAACAAGAGAAATAAATTCATGACTAAGCCAGAAGACATACCATTACCATGCTGGATATGGTGGTTTGCATAATCAACCATAGAGAACAAGAAGATATTTTATATGATGAAAAGCTTCAAAAAGTAAGCAGCAAAATATAGTAACATTTCTAAATAACAATTTCAAAATTCAAGGAAAATTTAAAGAATTACATTCAAAATAACTAAATTGCATCAAATATTTTGGAGTAAGTCTAATCTATCATTACAAAATATTTCTAACATTTATTTATTCTTTTTAAAATTCATGATAATATATTATTATCATAATTATTATATATCATGTAATATAATAATAATAATTTATCATTTAAATGAATGAGTTAATGAAATGAATAAAAAATGAAAGTAAAAACATTGGCATAGTTTCATGCTAACAAAAAATTATATTACCTAAATTCTTAAAGATTTGATGCTAGCCATTAAAATTACCAATTACTATATTTTATAGTTATAAAATAATAACAAAATTTACTTGGAGGAAACAAAAGACTTGGAATCTCAAGAGAACAAAAATGAAGAAGAAAAAAATAAATGAAAGGGGAATTACATTGTTCCTATTTCAAATTCATTCATAAAGGAATAATCATCATAATTACTTGGTACTGGTAAAAAAAATAGAAAAGCAAATTAGTGAACCGTACTAGGTAAGGAAGAATCATAAATAATAGAATTCAAAAACATAATGATCAATAAAAGCAAGAATATGAATTACTTAGTAAAGAACTCCCCTTTTAGATAAGCACAGTAGGGGGAAATGGAAATCAATAAGATAGAAATGAAGTTTAGACCAACATCTGTGAGCATGTAATACAATATGTTCAAAAGTGATAAGATACTGAAATATTAAAGATAAAACCATTTTTAAAAAGATGAAACCAATATCAGGTGCTATTAATAATTGTGACATAAGAGTTAATTTGTGACCAAGCAGTGGATAGAAGTGATCATTAAAACTAAAACAAGTTCAATTACATAAAATGTAAAAGCTTTTGCAAGAACAAAATCAATGAAACTAGGATTCCCTGACCCATTCCATGATGCCTTCTCTGCTCAGATCATCACTTCTTCCTCCTCCTCACCAGTAAAATGAATTCAACACTCGGGTCCCTCTTCTCTTGATAGGTCAGCTTTTGACTTATCTTACCAAGATGCATGCCTCTACTCCGCTCTTCCTATTTCTTAATCCATAGTATGCTGAAGTATCTCTTCCTCATGTTTACCACCTACCTTCCAGAACCACTCTATTTGTTGCCTTTTCCATTAGGATGTAAGCTCTTGATGTAAGATCCTAGATAGTGCTTGATTTTTTAAAAATTCCCAGAACTTAGTATAGTGTGTGAGATGTAATCAATACTTAATAAATATTTTACTTCTCTGAGAGGGAAAGTCATTGATTAGATATAAAAATCATTGCATTAGCTCTCACTAATAAAGTTCTTATATCAAAGATATACAGAAAATTAACATAAATGTATAAGAACAAGAACTATTTCCTAATTACTAGGTAATCGAAGAAAATTATTAAAAATGTGAACAATTTTATGAAAGACTACTTTTACTTACTAATAAGAGGACAAAAAATAACTCTAAGCTTCTACCTAGATTAAGAAAAAAAATTAACCTCTATTATCTGCCTTATCTGTTTTCTTACTGTATTTTATAAATGCTTATAATAATTTAAGCTTAGCACAAAAATATTTTTTAATTAGAAATGGTAAAAAAATTTGATAAATTTTATGTTGAAGAAAAAGAAATAGATAAGCAAGTGCATATATGTAAAGCTGGCAAACCTAATTTTCTGAAATATGCCAAATCACTATTTATTTGGTCTACATAGATGCTGTGGGTCTTTTAAGAGATAAGTCCATTGAATACAGAGAGATCTGCAAAGACTTACATGAACTGATACTAAATGAAATGTGCAGGACTAGGAGATCATTATACATTTCAACAACAATACTATATGAGGATCAATTCAGATGGAAGTGGCTCTCTTCAACAATGAGAGGATCCAAATCAGTTCCAACTGATCAGTAATGAACAGAACCAGATACACCCAAGGAAAGAACACTGGGAAATGAGTGTGGACCACAACATAGCATTTGTACTCTTTCTGTTATTGTTTGCTTACCTTTTTGTTTTTCTTCCCAGGTTATTTTTACCTTCTTTCTAAAACTGATTTTTCTTGTGCAGCAAGACAACTGTATAAATATGTGTGTGTGTGTGTGTGTGTATATGTGTGTGTGTGTATACATATATATATATATATACTTTAACATATTTAACATGTATGGGACTACCTGACATCTAGGGTAGGAGGTGGAGGGAAGGAGGAGGAACAGAAATTTTTGCAAGGGTCAGTGTAGAAAAATTACACATACATATATTTTGTCAATAAAAAGCTATAACAAATAAATAAATATTTTTTTAAAAAATCATATATTCAACATATTATATGTATATATATGCAACATACATATGTAAGTCTTTTCAGAAAGCCTATTCAATAATCATTGAATTGATAACAAATTGATTTCTATTTCCTTGAAAAAAAAGAGGTGGGTCCATGACAAAAAACTGAAATGAGGGATTGCTCATCAATTGAGGAATGTAGTTATGTATATGATTATAATAGGATATAATTTTTCTATAAGAAATGATGAAAGGGGAGGATTCAGAAAAATCTGAAAAGTCTCATATGAATGAATGCAAAATGAAATGAGCAGAATCAGAACACCGTATACAGTAACAGTAATATTGCAATGATGCTACCTATAAAAGATTTAGCTACTCTCTTCAATACAATGATCCATAACATTTTCAAAGGACTCATGATATAAAATGCTATTTAACTCCAAAGAGAGAACTAAAACCTGAATGCAGGGTGAAAGATATTTTTTTTTGCTTTCTCCTTTCCCCTTCCTTCCTCCCTCTCTTCCTCCATCTCTCTCTCTTTCTCTTCTCCCCATTCTTTTTCTCTGTTTCTCTCTCCCTCTCTCTCTGTGTGTGTGTGTCTATCTCTGCAACATAGCTATTATGGAAATGTTTGCATGACTTCACATATTTAATTGGTAATGGGTTGCTTGCCTTTCAATCAGTGGGGAAGTGGCTGTAGAGAAGGGGAGAATTTGGAACTCTAAATAAAAATAATGCTAATAAATTGAAAAAAAAGAAGGGGGGGAGTCTCTTTCTTTCAGAGGTAACTGCAACTCACAGTGGCTCCCAAGAAAATAGTCTTCCAGGCATCGTTTTCTTCTCAAGGTAGTTAAAATGTGTCTGTGTTTCTGTGTATGTGGGGGGCTATTTTTTCTTCACCAAATTCTTTTGCTGCTCCTCAATTTCTATATACCTCTATATTAATATTTAATCTGTTCTTGAAGACTCTTCCCCTCTTCTGAATCTCACTAAAGCTTCCTAAGTTTCATATTCCTGACACAGCTCCTTTTTGTAAGTAACTAAATCAATTGTCATTATTTTCCCTTATACTTTGGTAGCCATAATTCTAAAAATAGTGAAGAAATCTACAGCTGTTCAGGGCTAAATAAACTTTGTGAGAAATAAATCTCGAATTACCTGCTTGATATCTAGAATGTTGTGTATATCCAGAAAATGGACCATAATAACAAAATATAGAAATAGCAAAAGTCAGAATTGCCATTGAAAGAAAAGCCTACAACAATACTTCTGATGGAACCATTAATCCCTTCAACTGTTTTTGAAAACAATTAGGAATGATGCAAAAAAGGGTGAGTGTATATCTAAAATTCCCTTATCCTTGGATGCAGAAATGCCAAACATTTCCCTTTTTGATCTCCAACATCTTACTTTTTGTTTTTGATAGTGTTGTTGTTTTGCACCCATGATATTTTATTTTAAAACATTTGGGATTGATTCTTTCCCCACATTGACACCATATACATCTATTTTGCCCAAACAAAAGCAAAAATGGCCATCTGCAGGACTCTCTGTGAAAAGAGCCAAAGAAACTGAGAAGAACAGATAATGCAGCAAGCTTATCTCCCACCATGGTTCACCAACAACTGTAATGGTTTTCATGGCTCTCACCCAGATTAATTCCAGGACTACCAGAAAAAGCTAATTAACTCTATCATTAAAGTAGGACTCTGTATCTCTGGGGAGAATTGATTCATATCATTATTTATAATAAATTCATATTTTTACCACTTATCCTGAATGTCGAGTCACTTCAAATGCTTGTGGACAGTGAGCATGTCTCTGAACAGAAATCTGAAAGAAAAAAAAAAACATCATTTTTTGGTATTTTTCCCAAGTTCAAATGATTAAAAACTACTTTTCTTAAGACACATTCTGTTTTTAATGTCTCCACTGAAATAGAATTTTTAAATGATCAAAAGAAAACATTGGGTTCCCCTCAGAGAATCATAGAAATATGAAAATGTGAATTGGAACAAATCTTGAACATTCAATTAGCTAATTAAAAATGTTACCTACACATACTTTTTGAATTTCATGTTGCATGAAAATAAAGGTTCATATAAGTTTGTTTATCTTCAGGATATATGATAATTTGGAAAGGCTTCCACATCAAAATTGGCTAAGAAGTAAATTGTCACAACTGTAACTGAAATTGGGCATTCTGAGTTCAAATTCAGCTTAAAAACACTGATTAGCTATGTGACCCTATGGAAGTCATCTAAACTCAGTCAATTTCCTCATCTGTTAAGCAGAAATAATGATGGCATCTTCCTCTCAGATTTGTTGTGAGGATCAAATAAAATAATATTTGTAAAAAACTTGCCAAACCTTAAAGTGCTATTATTACCTAAAGAATCATGTTCTATATTCACAAATATTATATCTGTATGTAGTTCAAAATCAAGAAATCATTTATTTTATATAATGCATGCTTCAACAACATATCATTCATTCGTGATTCATAATTCACATATACATGCACACACACCATTTAATCCAGTGAATAATTAATTGTGTCTTCAGCCAGGGAACCACAGACTCCCAGAATGGAGCAGACTGTAGTGATCTATACTATGACCAGCCGAGATAACATCTACAGCTCCTGCTAAGGACTTGCTCCCAATACAGAGCTGCCTGAATTCTGCATATTCTGCTGCTTTCTAAAGCATGCTATATTTTCAAGGATCAGAAACAGCTGAATGAGAGGTTAGGTATAAGGCAAACTCCCTCTCATTAACCAAAAATAGCAAGAATGGACTAAAAGAGAAAGAACAAACACTAAAATGAGGGAAATATGAAAACTTCCCAAGGAATTTCTCATAGTTTGAAGAAAAGATTAGTAGAATTAAGAAATTCTAATTTAATTCAATTCACTAAGAATCCATTAATTTGAAAGTATAGGCAGAGCACAGAGCTATATACTGGGTAAGTAAAGACAAAAACAAAAGAAAGGAAAATGAAATAGCCCCTGCCCTCAAAGAGTTTATGTTCTACTTGAGTAGAAGATGAGAAAACTTATAGAAGAAGAGAATAATTTGGAAATCACCATAATCAAAGAGTCTTTGATTGAAAAAGAAGAATAGGAAGAGGTAAAGAGTAAAATTAAAGATAATTAAGGGAAAATTATGGGGGGGGAACCTTTAGACTGATTTTGCCTATTGTAATATTCCAGTGCTCAGCAAAGTGCCAGGAACATAGTGATAATTAATGTTTGTTGACTTCATTTTAACATCCCAAAAGGGATTATGTACTATATGTATAGTAATTATAAATAAATACACAAGAGAAGAAAGAATTCACTTGCAAAATAAAATAAAACAAAACAACTACAATAATAAAGTCTTACCCAGCATTCCACCTGCTCTGGGCTTATTGGATCCTGCACATCTGTAGGTAGTAGGTACCTATATAGTACCCTGATGGGTGCAGTGGAATAAAATAAATAAAATTAAGGAAGATTAACCATATAAAGGGAAAGAAAAGAGTAGAAGAATAATTATGAATACTGAAAACTGAATAGTTCTTTTGACTTCAAAGATTATTTAAAACTCACTAAGCAAATATAATATGAAGGAAGTTGAAGCAGTCATTCTTGAAAAAAGACCAAAAATTGTGACATCCCTTGAAATCACAGCATAATACCAAAAAAAAAAGACCAGGAAGGTACAAAGCCAAAATAAAATTCAAAATAGGAGACAATGGGAATGGATATAAGTTAAAAAATGAAAGCTCTTCAAATGGAACTCTCAAAAGAGTTTCATTTAACACATACACAAACATAATTAGCAGAACAGGAAAAATGGAATCAATAATAGAGACTTTCTCTAAGAAGTAGAATCTGGGAGAGACAGATTAGCAGATTTGGAACACCAAAAAAAAAAAAAAAAAAAAAGAAAAAAAGAAAAGAAAGGAAATGGAGGATAATTTGGCAGAAGAAAAGAAACGGGTCACAATACTCCATCATTTTGATACAAGCCAAAACAATTGACTTTGAGGACAGGATGCAGAGAGATAAGTCAAGGATTAGAAGCCTCTCAGAAGAATATGAAAAATTAAAACAAAAAACCCCAAAACCATGAATAACAATAAAGCAGGAAACAATACAAGAAAACAGCTGGGAAAGTCTGAATAAGACAGCAAAGCATCAATCAAAAGAATGCACATATTATGGCCAGAATAAAACCTCACAATTCAAACTCCAAAGCTGTAGTGGTTAAATTCAATAATTTTAAAGATAAATAACCAATTGTGCAGGCAGTTAGAAAATAGACCTTCAAGAATGAAGTAAAGGAAATTTGAATAACATACCATTAGTTTTCATGTGTGAAAAACTGCAGAAGCTGAAAGCATGGTATATTCCACAAAGCAAAAAAAAAAAAAAAAAAAAACAAAAAAAAAAAACAAAACAAACAAACAAAAAAACCTCAAGTTGCAACACAGAATACAACCCCTTAACTATTATTGACAAAAAAGGGATGTTTAAGAAAAGATGCATTCCTATCAAACAAAATCTAAATTAGAGCATAATATTCAGCTTGTAAACAACTAAAACAGAAAGGCAAAAAGGGAATTAATAATAATTTTTATATAGAGTTCTAAGGTTTGCAAAGTGCTTTACATTTATTATCTCATTTGATCTTTCCTAAATAACATTGGGAGTGAGGTGTTATTATTATGATATACATTTTGCTGAAGAATAAATTGAGGCTGAGAGATTTATCCATGGTGACATTGAGCAAAAGACTGAGGGAGGATTCATATTCAAGTCTCCTTGGCGCTAAATCTGGTATTCTAGCCAATACTTTACATAATTATGAATAAGTAATTAAGTAAATGATTTTTTATTAAAGCTTTTTTTTCAATATTTTATTTTATTTTAGTTTATTTTATTTAATAATAACTTTATATCGACAGACTCCATGCCAGGGTAATTTTTTTACAACATTATCCCTTGCACTCGTTTCTGTTCAGATTTTTCTCCTCCCTCTCTCCACTCCCTCCCCCACATGGCAAGCAGTCCTATATATGTTAGATATGTTGCAGTATTTCCTAGATACAGTATATGTTTGCAGAACCAAACAATTCTCTTGTTGCACAGGGATAATTGGATTCAGAAGGTAAAAATAACCCGGGAAGAAAAACAAAAATGCAAATAGTTCACATTCTTTTCCCAGTGTTCTTTCTTTGGGTGTAGCTGCTTCAATCCATCATTTATCAATTGAAACTCAGTTAGGTCTCTTTGTCAAAGAAATCCACTTCCATCAGAATACATCCTCATATGATATCATTGTCGAAGTGTATAATGATCTCCTGGTTCTGCTCATTTCACTTGGCATTAGTTCATGTAAGTCTCTCCAAGCGTCTCTGTAGTCATCCTGCTGGTCATTTCTTACCGCACAATAATATTCCATAACATTCATAAACCACAATTTACCCAGCCATTCTCCAATTGATGGACATCCATTCAATTTCCAGTTTCTAGACACTACAAACAGGGCTGCCACAAACATTTTGGCACATACAGGTCCCTTTCCCTTCTTTAGTATCTCTTTGGGGTATAAGCCCAGTAGTAGCACTGCTGGATCAAATGGTATGCACAGTTTGATAACTTTTGGGGCATAATTCCAGATTGCTAAAGCTTTTTATTTTCAAAACATATGCATGGATAATTTTTCAACACTGATCCTTACAAAACCTTGTGTTTCAAATTTTCCCTTCCTTCTCCCCATTTCCTCCCCTAGATAGCAAGTAATCCGATATATATTAAACATGTTAAAATATTTTTTAAATCCAAAAAGTATGCATAAGTAAATTATTTTCTACTTAGAAGTTATTGTTGAAGAGAAGGAAGGAGGGGGATGGAGAACATAAGAAAGGCAAGTAGAAGAGGAGATTCAGTAGGGCAAAGCAAAATTAGCAGAGAAAAGGCTCACCTGACGTTTCCTAAGTTCCCCTCCAAACAATTTTAAATAATACGTCAAAACTAATTTTGGAGAGGCAGAGCCCATAAAAGAACAGGGTGAAAGAATTTTCCAGGGTAAGACAACTTAGACGATTTGCAGGATAGGTTTGTTGCACAGTACTGAGAATGGAGTGCAGTCCATTGCAGGCCAAGCAAGAACTAGCAAGAAACCTTGGGGGAAACTGAATCAGCAGCTGTGACAGTGGCTTCTAGAGCTCTGAGTCCACAGATCATAGGGGAACTGATCAGAAGGAGATCACAGGGATCCCTTTGTGGGTAATGGTAGCAGAACTTGGTTGCATTGCCTGCCCATGCCACTGAAATAAGGTCAGAGTCCATGAAGTAGCACTCCTGGGGCAAAGTCCCATGGCAAGATAGAGAATCAACACACCAGATCTTGGGTCTATAGGGGAGTAGGGGAACCTGGTCACAATTGTAGGGTTGAAAACTGCTCATAGTCACTCACAGAACAGAATACAGGTCAGGATGATAGGAAACATTCCTTTCTTTAGACCATACCATCTTAGAATAACTGAAAACTTAAGGCCCCTCACACTAACTCTGAAAGCTGCTATACAAAAAACTTGGATCTGGAGCAGCACCCTCTAAACTGCAGGACAAGAGCTCAATTTTAACATACGTATGTTGTATGTATTTTATATACATACATTAACAAACTTGGAGTATTTGGAGTTGAAAGAATCTTTTAAATGGTAGCATTAAAGTAACTGTTTCTCAGAACTACAGAGTACTTTTACAAAAATGGATTATGGCCTGGGACAATTTTTTTTAAAGTAGAAATATTAAACACAATTCTTTATAAACCATTATGTAATAAATGGCAATTAACAGAGCAGAATATGCAAACAAAATGAAGATAAAATAATGGCATAGTGAATAAATAATAATAAAATGTAGAAACAATTTTTATTGTTTCTCAGTCTTTCAGTTGTATCTGACTCTTCATGACTTCATTTGGGGTTTTCTTGGCAAATATAGTAGAATGGTTTGTCATTTCTTTCTCCACCTTATTTTATATTGAGAAAACTGAGGAAAGAGAGGATTAAGTGAATTGTCCTGGGTCACAGAACTAGTAAAGTTCTGAAGTTGTGTTTGAACTAAAGCCTTCCTGATTTTAGGTCTGGTGCTCTCTCTACTGCACCACTGAGCTGCCACTTAGAAATGATAAATGTGTGAAAAAGAATGGTTATTAAGAGAAAACCTACCAATATTTCCAGAACATAGCCAAAGCTGTTTGCAGAGAGGGAAAAAAAAATTCCCTGAGAACATACATGAGCAAAATACCAAAAAAAGGAAAAAAAAAAAGGCTTAATCAGCAAAATTTTAAAACTAAAGAAATAAATAAGAATGTAGGATCCTAAGCAGCTAAATTGAAATACATTATTGAAATACAAAGTAAACAAGCATCATGAAATAAGGAGAGAAGAAAAAATAAACTTAGAAATTAAAGATAAATGTGAAATTTGAAAGTCCAGAAAATTATAAGCAATAAGCAAAGTTGTTTTTTTTAAAGATGAACAAAATAAAAAAAAAGTCATAATCAGAATTTTTGAAAGCAGCAGCTTTTGCATTTCATGTAATCAAAAATATCTATATTCTATTTCATTGCCTCTATCATTTTTTGGTTAAATATTCTCTGCTTTAAAATCAGTTAACGGTGAAAGGCTCCTGATCTTACTCTCCTGTTTGTTTGTACTTTTTTATTTGCTTGTTTTGTAACCTAATCTTCAATATTGAGGCTGCATATTCTACCCATGTTGAAATTGTTGTGGTTCCTGGGGCAAAAGGCTGGTCAGAACAAAGTGACAAATTGCTTTCCAGTTTTTCAGCAGTTCTAGCTACATAAGATTAGGTTTGGATGGCTCATCCCCAAGTAAATTAGGTTATCAGGCCTTTGAAACATTGAGTAGTTGAGTTCAATTATTTCTGATTCATCCTTATTGAGTCTATTCAACTGGATTACTTTCTATGTTTTACCCAGTACACATAGTTTTGATGAATGCAGCTCTATAATATAATTTGAAGTCTGGAAACGCTATCACCCTACATTCCTATTTATTTTCAACATTCCCCTTTAGATTTTAGACCTTTTGTTGCTCCAAATTAATTTTCACTAACAAAACAAATGCAATTACAATAAGTGAACTATTCAATTGGGGGAAACATTTTTTTTATTACAAATAAAGATGTGATATCTAGGCTACACAAGAACCTAATATAAATATGTAAGACCCCAATGGGTGAGGAGACAAAAGATATGAACAAACAGTTACCAAGAGAAAAACTAACAAATATTGATGGATTTTTGGTTAAATCTTTTTTATTACATTCTACTCATGACTATATATATATATATAGAGCCTTCCTTTCCCCTTTAATATCTATATATTGGTTCTTACTCTGCACCTCATTTGTATAACAATTACTATTTTTACCTTTTCCTAGACATCATTGCTTTGTAGAATTAGCTCATACTCAACTCTGCCCCAATCTTTTTTTTTTTTTTTGAAGCTACCCAATTATGGATATCAATCTTAAATATGCACAATACATAAATGATTTGTCCATATTGAGTTCATTGAAATTAATCTTTGATATTGACTCATATATTAAGTCATCTATTAAGTTCAGGTTTGATTGAAACAAAGTTCTGAAAATCTTCAAGTTCTTTGAATCTCTTTTTTTTTTCATTCAATATTATGGACAATTTTGCTGAATATGATATTTTTGGCTACAAGCTTAGTTCTTTTGATTGCTGGTATATATTATTCCAGGACCTGCAGTCTTTTATAGTGGCTGCTAAATTCTGTTCAATTCTAATTTTAGTTCCAGCATATTTGAATTGTTTTTTTGTTTGTTTCTTGTAAAATTTTCTCTGTGATCTGGGGATTTTGAAATTTGGCAATAATGTCCTATGTGTTTTCCAGAAAGCATCTCTTTGAGGTGATGATTAGTAGATTTTTTTCTACTTCTATTTTTCCCTTGTGTTTTTATCACTCCAGGACAATTTTATTTATTTCTTGCATTATTGTGTCAAGATTCTTCTTCTTCTTCTTTTTTGGACACAGATTTCAGAGAGTCCAATTATTTTTATATATTCTCTTCTTGACATATTCTCCAGATCTATTTTTTTAATAAGATATTTCACATTCTGTTCTATTTTTTCATTCTTTATATTTTGCTTTGTTACTTTTTTGGTCTCTTAGAGCTTCACAGGATTCCCATTGTCCAGTTCTAATTTTTTAAAAAAATATTTTCTTCTTTAAGACTTTGTATCTCCTTTTCTAATTGGTTAACTTTTTTTATCATCTTCTTGTTTTTCTTGGATTTTTAAGTTCTTTTGCAATTGAAGTTTTGCAAACTTCAACTTACACTCAGTAAATTAGTGATAAAGACAAAAGATGAGAATATTTAGAGGTACTGTGAAGTGACAGGCAAACTAGAACATTATAGTTGTGAATCAATAGAACCACTTTAAAATGTAGTAATTAGCTGCAGAAAGAGTTAATCCCATTTGTTCCAACTACAAATCCAGCTTTCTAGCAATTAGGGTATGCTGGCCCTTTACAAAATACAAATACAATACAAAATTTTAATCAATTTATGATTATTTGTAAATTAGCTTCCCTATTTTAATGATGAAAGTCCCTCACAATCATGTTTGTGCCCCTCTCTGGGCTGTTTCCTACCTAATTAACAGGTCTGACCAGGCCATTATATAGGAAAATAGTACCCTACTGACCCACCCCAACTTAGTCCTTGGGCTGTCCATCTTACTAAAAGCAAATAAAAAACCAGAGTTGTTTTCTAATTATATTGCTTGAAAGGATTATGCTCCATGATGAAGCTGCTGCATCCCTCAGGAATCACACAACCAAAATGAATACCACTTGTCCTGACCCAGGCTGGCCAAACTTCTGCCTGTTTACTTGGAATTCTTTGTCCTGGCATACAGAACATCATCCACTGAAAATTCATTCTGGTATCAGGGATACAGACATTAAAGATGGATATCACTGTTCTCATGAGCAAGAGCTATCCAGTCCCTAGGAAGCTGGCCATCAGGGGTGTAGGGGAAGGGGAAAGTATTGGTCCAGGCTTTTAAAAATACAGAAAAAAAGGGGCGCTAGCTATATAGAATTAGCTTTCCTCTAGTCATAAGAATTAAATGTCTACAGGAGACAACTTCAGGATTAGGAATACAAAATCAGTCAGGGAAGGTATGGAGAGCCAGTTAAAATGGGATTTTGGAAGATTATCTGGAGATGGGCTGAGGCAGAAAGAGAACCTAGTAGGGAATTCTCCATTATTAATATTCTTCAAGAATATGTGGAGTGACTATTCATCTTAAATAATGTAGAGGAAACTCTAGTCTCCTCTGTGCTGTATCCCCCACAGTCTTAATACATGCTTCTCTAGCCCATTACAAGTTAGGTAGATATTGAATCACAAGATCTTTAAGACCCCCTTCAACTTTTAAGATTTCAGGTTTCCGTAGGAAGGGGAAATGTAAGATTGGAAACACCTACTATCTTTTTGAGTCTTCCCTTAGGTTCATCATCCACACTCTTATAGTAAGCTCATAATTAGGTCAATATGTGGTGACTACCTCCCACAGTTTGATGCTATGGCCTTCCAAATCATATGAATGAACTAGTTCAAAGGCTTGCTCTCATGTTATCCTTTGAATATGGAACATGTACAAGAAATAAAAGGAGCTGTTTGTTATGTGTTGCCTGTGAGCCTCTCAGTCCACAAAGGCACTGTGGGACAAGGTGACCCTTACTAGAGAGGGAAGCCATTGCTCCTGACTCACAAATATTGAAACTAATGGCACATCCCCTGATTTCATGAAACCCTAAAAGCTTTAAATCTAGCATGTTCCTTCAAATTTCTGAAAACTGGTTCTTAGATCCAATTTGAAACTAAAATTGCTTCTAGTTCAATTCTTTTCTAGTTCCACTTTTTTCCTTTGCCTCACATTCTCACAGATTTAAAAACACATTCTCAAAATTCATTTTTGATATTTCAAAAACAAAACAAAACAAAAAAAAAAAGAATTTGATGTTAAAAAGATATCCCTTTAAACAACTGACATAAAGAAATTAGGCTTCCCCAAATTATGAATCTCTGTCTTTCCAAGATTACTTTCCTTCAGGAATATCAAAAAGTTAATGAACCCATATAAACAGAATCTGTTGAATGGAGTGTCAAGACTGCTGAGTTTGAGTTCCCAACATCCCTAAAGAATTATATTTTCCTAGATGTTATATCTCTCTGTGGCTTGACTTTCTGATTTGTGAAATGGGCACAACAAGGTTGTGTTTCTCCATTTCAGGGAGCTTTTAGGAGAAATGAATGAGCTCTTAGATGGGGAAGGATTTTAGAAAGGTTCAAATAATCCTAGTCCTGGTTTAGACATGCAAAAGACTATGACTATGTAGAAGAGATTCCCTGAGGTTATGTCAGAGGGTCAGCATGATGCTGCACATTGTATGTCAGTATTTGGAGAGTGTGTGCTTCCGTGAGACCCCACCAAAAGCTTAGTTTGAGGTACAAACACATCAAATGACTTGCCCATGGCTTCATGGCTAGTGAATGCCAAGGGGAGATTGTAAACCACATCTTCCTGATTGTAGTATCAGAACCTATGGCCTCTCTCATCCATATTCAGGCTCCCATTTGGGCTTAAAGCAAGGCTGATGGCTCTGGCTAGAAGGTTGCAATATTAAGTCAATTGCATATAAGATTCCCTGTTGGGGCAGGATTTGTCCAAACCTCCCACCATCAGAGCCTTTGCCCCAGAGCAGTTGCTTCTTGATGACTGTCAGATATGGCACCTTTACTATGCATGTCAGCTTTTACCTGCAGGACACATAACTCAATTTGGGGGAATGTTATTTAGAAAGCAAAAGATTTAAGGTCAGTAACAGAAATTGCTTTAAGAAGAATGAAATATACTTTAATATACTAGCCAAAAAAAAAACATGCCCATGGAATCACAAGATTTACTGCTGGAAGGAATCTTTAAAATGATCGACTCACCCCAAAATTTTACCGAAGGGAAAACTGAAGTTCAGAGATATGGACACATAGCAAGCATGTGTCAGAGACTGGACAAAATCACAGACTTTCAGAACTGTAAGAAAGCTTCCTTACAAACCAGAGTTCAATGGAAATGAAATGAAATAAAATAAAATAAAATAAAAGCTTCATTTTACAGATGAGAAAACTAAGGCTATAGAGGCTTAATTATTTGATCAGGATCATCCATATGCAAACTCAAAATTTGTGATCCCACGTCCAATGCTTGGGACCCTAAATACATTACCCACAACTGAGGCAACAAGCTGTCTACAAGTCCTTTCATACAATATGCAGCATAGTTGGAACTCATATCAAAACAACTGATATCATGTAAGACATGGGTCAAATAGGAAAAGATGACCAGGGATGTGTCTGAGCAAGGGATGAAGGCTCCAAAATTATTGTGTGGACCCTGGGGAATAATTATGGAATGACATGGGCAAGAATCATCAATGGTGAGAAACTAAGAAAGGTTTTGAATCTACCCTGGGGAAGAAGAACCCCCAACAGAGAAAAGATAGGAATAGCTCCCATACATAAGGCATTTAAAGTTTTTATTTGTTTTTTTACAGCCAACCTATGGGATCAGCAAGGCAAGCATCACTGCTTAAAGAGATAGGCTTTGAAAGATCAAGGTCACAGAACTGGGAAGTGTCAGGGTCATGCCTCCATCCCAAGTTTCTCTGGGTTTTGGGGTGATTGATTGCTCTCTCCATAATAAAAGACAGTTTCTCGGCATCATAAAAATCATCTACTCATGGAAATGACAAGAGTACCTTTGAAGTGTTATAAACTCTAATATATTCTGAACTTTTTCCTGGAGAAGATAGAATCCTAGAAGGCCAAGGACATCTTTAATCACTACTGAAAGAGAGAATAAAAGTTAAAGGAGTCCACCGGAGTTTCCCACTGACTGCCACTTTATTTTTATATGGGGAATCATAGATAATGTTAGTGCTATCAACTTCATAGCCAAAGGTGAAATGAAAGTGTTGAAGTTTCATTTAATCTAAAAGGAAAAAAAAAATATTCTACTTGGACCTGAACTTCAAAGGAGAAAGGCACACACACAGAAAGGTTTAAGGATATATATGGTCACATTGTAAATGACCTTCCTTGATGCAATAAATGAGTCACCATCCAATCATTCGTTTACATGAGGTGAAATATGGACTTGTGGGATTTAGTTAATCAGATTCTGAGGAGTCTGTAGTTTAAAAACATGAAGGAGTTCCTTCAGAATTGAGGACAAATGGACAATATCATCCAAAGAGAAGGGAATGAGTATCTATGTACAAATAGAACTTGATTATGCAGAATCTCTTTAGCCTTTCTAAGGAATCCAAAATTGGGACTCAAAAAGAAATGTTCCCCTTTAAGTAGGAATCAAACATACATATATATGTGTGTGTGTGTGTGTGTGTGTGTGTGTGTGTGTGTGTGTGTATTTAATAACTTTTTATTGACAGAACCATGCCAGGGTAATTTTTTACAACATTATCCCTTGCACTCACTTCTGTTCTGATTTTTCCCCTCCCTCCTTCCACCTCCTCCCCAAGATGGCAAGCAGTCCTTTACATGGTAAATAGGTTACAGTATATCCTAGATACAATATATGTGTGCAGAACCGAACAGTTTTCTTGTTGCACAGGGAGAACTGGATTCAGAAGATAGAAATAACCCGGGAAGAAAAACAAAAATGCAAGCAGTTTATATTCATTTCCCAGTGTTCTTTCTTTGGGTGTAGCTGCTTCTGTCCATCCTTGATCAAATGAAACTGAATTAGCTCTCTTTATCGAAGAGATCCACTTCCATCAGAATACATCCTCAAACAATATCATTGTTGAGGTATATAATGATCTCCTGGTTCTGCTCATTTCACTTAGCATCAGTTCATGTAAGTCTCGCCAGTCCTCTCTGTATTCATCCTGCTGGTCATTTCTTACAGAACAATAATATTCCATAATGTTCATATACCACAATTTATTCAACCATTCTCCAACTGATGGGCATCCATTCATTTTCCAGGTTCTAGCCACTACAAACAGGCCTGCCACAAACATTTTGGCACATACAGGTCCCTTTCCCTTCTTTAGTATCTCTTTGGGGTATAAGCCCAGTAGAAACGCTGCTGGATCAAAGGGTATGCACAGTTTGATAACTTTTTGAGCATAGTTCCAAATTGCTCTCCAGAATGGCTAGATGTGTTCACAATTCCACCAACAATGTATCAGTGTCCCTGTTTTCCCACATCCTCTCCAACATTCTGCATTATTTTTCCCTGTCATTCTAGACAATCTGACAGGTGTGTAGTGGTATCTCAGAGTTGTCTTAATTCACATTTCTCTGAAAAATAATGTTTTGGAGCATATTTTCATATGGCTATAAATAGTTTTAATTTCTTCATCTGAGAATTGTCTGTCCATATCCTTTGACCATTTATCAATTGGAGAATGGCTTGATTTCTTATAAATTAGAGTCAATTCTCTATATATTTTGGAAATGAGGCCTTTATCAGAACCTTTGATTGTAAAAATGTTTTCCCACTTTATTGTTTCCCTTCTAATCTTGTCTGTATTTGTTTTGTTTGTACAAAAACTTTTCAATTTGATATAATCAAAATTTTCTATTTTGTGGTCAATAGTGATCTCTAGTTCTTCTTTGGTAATAGATTCCTTCCTCTTCCACAAGTCTGAGAAGTAAACTATCCTATGCTCTTCCAATTTTATTTATAATCTCATTCTTTATGCCTAGATCATGAACCCATTTTGACCTTATCTTGGTGTATGGTGTTAAGTGTGGGTCAATGCCTAGTTTCTGCCATACTAATTTCCAATTTTCCCAGCAATTTTTGTCAAATAATGCATTCTTATCTCCAAAACTAGGGTCTTTGGGTTTGTCAAATACTAGATTATTAAAGTTATTGGCTGTTTTGTCCTTTGAACCTAACCTGTTCCATTGATCAACTAGTCTATTTCTTAGCCAATACCAGATGGTTTTAGTAACTGCGTTTTATAATATAATTTTAGATCTGGTACAGCTAGGCCACCTTCATTTGATTTTTTCCCATTAATTCCCTTGAAATTCCTGACCTTTTGTTTTTCATATGAACTTTGTTGTTATTTTTTCTAAGTCATCAAAATAGTTTTTTGGGAGTCTGATTGGTATAGTGCTAAATAAATAGATTAGTTTAGGTAGTATTGTCATCTTTATTATATTTGCTCGCCCAATCCAAAAGCATTTAATATTTTTCCAGTTGGTTAGATCAGACTTAATTTGTGTGGAAAGTGTTTTGTAGTTTTGCTCATAAAGTTTCTGATTTTCCCTTAGCAGATAGATTCCTAAATATTTTATACAATCAGTAGTTACTTTAAATGGAATTTCTCTTTGTAACTCTTAACTGTTGGGTTTTGTTGGTGACATATAAGAATGCTGATGACTTATGTGGGTTTATTTTGTATCCTGCAAACATATATATATATATATATATATATATATATATATATATATATATACATATATATATTTTAAATTTAAACCTTTTTATTTTCAAAACATAAGCATGGATAATTTTTCAACATTGACTCTTGCCAGATCTTGTGTTCCAAATTTTCCCCCCACCCCTTTCTCCAGATGGCAGGTAATCCAATATACAAACATAATGTTTTTAAAAAGAGAGCTACAATACCATTTGATTCAGCAGTGTCTCTACTGGGCCTGTATCACTAAGAGATCATAAAGGAGGGAAAGGGAGCTACATGTGCAAAAATGTTTGTGGCAGCTCTTTTTGTAGTGGCAAGAAACTGGAAACTGAGTGCATGCCCATCAGTTGGAGAATGGCTGAATAAGTTATGGTATATGAATTTTGTGGAATATTATTGTTCTGTAAGAAATGACCAGCAGGATGATTTCAGAAACACCTAGAGAGACTTACATGAACTGATGCTAAGTAAAATGAGCAGAACCAGGAGATCATTGTACATGGCAACATCAAGATTATATAATTATAGCAATTTGGCTCTAACAATTTAGGCCAGTTCCAATGATCTTGTGATGGAGAGAGCCATCTACATCCAGAGAGAGGACTGTGGGGACTGAATGTGGATCACAACATAGTATTTTCACTTTTTTTGTTTTTGCTTGCATTTTGTTTTCCTTCTCATTTTTTTTTTTCTTTTTGATCTGATTTTCTTATGTAGCATTATAATTGTGCAAATGTATATAGAAGAATTGCACATGTTTAACAAATACTGGATTACTTGCTGTCTGGGGGAGAGGGTAGAGAGAAGGGTGGGAAAAATTTGGAACACAAGGTTTTGTATGGGTGAATGTTGAAAATTATCTATGCATATGTTGAAAATAAAAAAAAATTAATAAAAGCAAAGAAAAAAAAAAGAATAAGGGAAAATGTCTCTCATTTTCTCTGTCACTTCCCTTTCTCCTAATGTATCTATCTTTCTCACTCTTTTATTTTACTGAAATCATCTCAACATAATTGACTCACATCTATGTCCTCTTTTTATGTAGTCTCTTTTTTAACTACCTTAATAATGTTAAATTCTTAGGAGCAACATGTATCATCTTCCCACATAGGAATATAAATAGTTTAATTTTATTGAATCCTTTATGATTACTCTCTCATGTTTACATTTTTCTGTTTTTATTCAGTCTTCTGTTTGAATGTCAAATACTCTTTTTTAATTCTAATCTTTTAATGATTGAAATTCCTCTATTTCATCAAATATCCATCCCTACCTCCAAAGGATTATACTCATTTTTGTTCTTTTAATGTAGAAGCTGCTAAATCTTTTATTATCCTGACTGTAGATTACAATATTGACATTTTGTTCTTTTTGATTGCTCTCATTATTTTCTTGTGGGACCTCTGAAATTTGGGGAAACTTCCGTGACCTTTCATTTTAGGACTTTTTTCAGCAGTGTTTGGTAGATTGTTTCAATATCTATTTTATCCTCCATAAATTTTGTTTTCCTTGTTAATTTTTTAATTATAATATTTAGGCTCTTTTTTCTTGATCATTGTTTTCAGGTAGTCCAATAATTCTTAATTTATTTGCTCCTCACAGTAGAACATAATTCTAGAATCAGGAAGACTTGGATTCAATGTAGTCTCAGATACTTACTAGCTATGTGACTCATGATAAGTCACTTAATTCCTATCTCCCTCAGTTTCCCAAAGTATAAAATGAGAATAATTATATCAGCAAACTCAGAGAGTTGTTGTGAGGATAAAATGAGATATTTGAAAAATGATTACCACAGTGCCTGCCACATAGCAATTGCTTAATAAATATTTTCTTCATTTGTTTTTGTTCTTTGCAACTAGGCTTGATTTATAGAAAATTGAAGGACTAATTTAATATTAGGGGGGAAAATCTATAAACTTAATTGACCACATTAATAATGAAAATTACTATAATTATGGTTACTTCAACAGATGCAAGCAAAGCTTTTTAATAAAATTTAACATCCATTTTTATTTTTTAATAGAAAATATAAGAATAAATGAATTTTTTTCAATATGATGAGCAAAAAAAATATAATTTGCTCTTCATCTATTTTCCAATTCAGTAGTTTTTAAGATATTTCACATTTTTTTATTGTTTCTTTTTTTTGTATGTATTATTATTTTATGAGGTTTCATGAAATAATTATTTTCAACTAGCCCTATTTTTAAGGAATTATTTTCTTCAGTGAGTTTTTAATCTCTTTATCCACAAGGCCAATTATGTTTCTCAGTTGTTCTCTGGAGTATTATTTCGTATTTCCTTTTCCATTTTGCATATTTTGCTTTTTAAGATGTTCTTTTTTTTTTTTTTCAGTGACATTAGGCCAGTTCTTTTTATTAAGGTGTTATCTTTTAAAATATTTTTGTGTCTCTTTACCAAGCTGATAATTCTTTTTATAATTTTATTTTCCTTTTTTAAATTTTCCTTTCCCCCCTCTACCGCTCTCATCTATCTTTTTTTTTTTTTAATGCTTTCAGGGATTATTTTGAGTTTGGGTCCATTTAACATTTTACTTTGAGAGTCTGTTTATACCTGTTTTCACATTGTTTTCTCCTGAATTTATGTCATCCCATCATGGTAATAGTCTTCTACATTCAATTTTTTTTAATTAATCATTTTTCATCCTATTTTTGACTTTGAACTTTATGTTAAAATTGGGTCATTGTCACTTTGGGTGGAAAAACACTGGCCCAAACTTTAGACTTTTTTGTGTGTGCCTTTCAGAGCTAGTTTTTCATCCTTCCAAGGTAGGATGATTCTGGGAGAGGTGTGGTTCCTGATCTCCTGGTCACTACTTTAGTCTTACACAGAAAGAGCCTCTGCTTCTCTGAGCCACAAGTGCTACAGCTCCACTTTGCTTTGGAACTGTGACGAGGAACCCTATTCCTTTGTTACTGTTATTGTTCTCCACTCTTGGACAGTGAATCAGAATTGTTGATGGACAATATTATTGCCAATCAGTAATAGCTGTACCCCGTTCCAGCAAAGAGTCAGTGCTCTATAATCTCTTCCCATTACAATCTCTGTGTTAAGAGCTCCCAAAGTTGCTGCCACTGAGTGTGGGCTCCACACAGGTACCAACTTCAGTGTCACAAAGATTTTGTCCTAATCTTTTAGGTTTTATTAAGTCCGAAAAATACCTCATCCTTACCTCTTGTTGGATCTATCACTCTAAGAGATGAGTTGAAGAATTATTTTTTTAGTTCTTTAGAGTAGAATGTTAGCATTTCATCTAATCCACACTGTGACTCCAATCCTTCCCCATTGCTGAAATGATTTTTAACATGAGTGCCAGAATCTGGTATAACATGATATAATTTTTTTTTAATAGCTAAATCCTAGCGGGATAGGTTTTAGGCATTTAGTTTGAAATACACTCAAAAGAAATTAAAATCCCAGGGAAAGGTTCCTATAATCCCAGGCATTATTCAAACAAAAGACTCAGCCAAAGGGGCAAAGAGAATCTCACCACTCAATTACTGTAACTCTTAATTTGAAGTTAGATGTATCACAATGATCACAAATGAAGGCTAAAGGAATTAAGTTTCTAAGAAAAATGTATCAAAGGGAGTTATGTAACCTAAAACTGGAAAGACAGATACAAACTAGATTTTAGAGGACTGGAAATTGTAGAGTGGTTGCTTATACTTAAAAAAAAAAAAGAATTCAACAGAATCTGGGTTGTAAAAAAAAAAATGATAGCTAGAGAATTAGAATGTTTTCTTTAAAAAAAAAGAGAGAAAATTTAGGACCTTTAGTGGCTCTAGGAAACATACATGCAAGGCATTCCTCTTTTATCTATGGGACAGTTTTATTTGTGGGATGGGCAGAAACATGGACAAAAAGGTAAGAGAAAACTGAGAGGAAAGAGAGCAGGCCATCAGAGAAAAATCTTTGAGGAACAATGCAGTTACTTCTGAGAGGATCAGAGTAGAAATCAAAAGGGGGCAGTACCTCAGAGACTTAAATTTCACAGGAAATGGATATTCTGCCATCACATAATGTGCAAGATGCCAAGAACTCACTGACCCTAACTCATAACAAGGTTACCAGAATTGTCCTTCTTTCCTCCTTGTCTCACAGAACAAAACTGACTCATAGAATACCACTACATATTCCATCTCTTTCCCTTAAGAGTTTTTTCTTTGGGAAACTATTATTTCAAACATTTTTTTTTAGAGAACTTGGGGATAGAGTAGGACTATTGCTTCTTGGATCTCCCCCATACTATTATCCTCTCAGTACATGAGCAGGGTGAAGATCAAAGGATCTCAGTATGAAATATTTTAGAGCACATCTAGTCCAACCTTCTGTTGGACCTGCTGGTTCTCTGAAACCTGGATTCTTTTACACTACTTTCACCTTATACTTATGAGCATTCATCATTCCTTTGCCCCCATCTTAAAAGCAATGAGGTTTTTGTTTGTTTTGGTATAGTGAGACATCTTTAAAAAAAACTCCTTTGAGTCCATATTTGCACATTATCAATTACTAAAGATTAAATTTGGGGGTATATATGTTGTATGTTTTGTATGTGTGTGTGCAGACATATATGGATATATATACACATTTACATGAGTATAGATGTTTGTATATGCCATGTGTATGTACATATGTATGTGTTTTTCCCCAGATTGAATAAGATACATAGCATGAAATCCACATACTTGGAAATAACACTCTCTTTAAAATATTAAATAAGATTTTAAGATAATCTTTTCTACAATAATTGCATATTTTGTTGATATTAAGTATCATAAGTTATGTTTCCAAAACAATTCAGGAGTTGTGAATTCCCATCATTCATTTATTCATAGATGTATGCTTTCATTCAGTACCCACCATATGAAAGGATCTGGCCAATATTCTATTAAGAGAGAGGGAGAGAGAGAGGGGAAGGGAGGGAAAGAGGAAAAAAGGGAGAGGGAAAGAGGGAGAGAAAGAATATATATTATATATTAAGTTCTCAGACTATGAAAATTAAAAAAAATAATAGTGGGATCTCTTCACTCAAATAGTTTATATTCTCATAGAGAAAAATAAGACATAATGAGGATCACTATTTGACGAAAACTGCTGAGAGAACTACAAAACAATAAGCATAAACTAACATCTTACACCATATACCAAGATAAGGTCAAAATGGGTACATGATTTAGACACAAAGGGTGATACCATAAGCAAATTAGGAGAGCAAGGAATAATCTACCTGTCAAATTTATGCAGAAGGGAAGAATTTATGATTAAACAAAAGGTAGAGAACATTATGAAATGGAAAATGAACAAAACATTAAATTTGAAAGGTTTTACACAAACAAAACCAATGCAATCAAAATTAGAAGGAAAATTGAAATATGGGAAACAATGTTTACAGCTAATGTTTCTGAGAAAAATCTCATTTCTCAAATATTTAGAGAACTGAGCTGAATTTATAAGAGTCAAATCATTTTTCAGTTGCTAAATTGTCAAAAGATATGAACAGGCAGTTTTCAGATGAAGAAATTATAGCTACCTATAGTCATATGAAAAAAATGTTCAAGTCACTATTGATTAGAGAAACACAGATAAAAACAACTCTGAGGTATTATCTTACAATTATCAGATTGACTAATGTGATGGAAATGGTAAATGTTGGAGAAGTGGGAAAATTGGGATGTAAATGCATATTTAGTGGAGTTGTGAAATAATCCAACCATTCTAGAGATTGATTTGGAACTATGCCCAAAGGGCTACAAAACTGTGCAGACCTTTTGATCCAGAAATATCACAACTAGGTCTGTATCCCAAAAAGATCATATAAAAAAGGAAAAGGATCCACATATACAAAAAAAAATATTTGTAGCAGCTCTTTTTGTGATGACAAAGAATTAGAAATTGAGGGTAATCTCATCAATTAAAACTGAACAGATTGTGGTACATGAATGTAATGAAATACTATTGTGATCTAAGAAATGATGAGGATATAGATTTCAAAAAACCCATAAAGATTTACAAGAACTGATGCTTAGTGAAGTGAGCAGAAACAGGAGAACATTGTGTACAATAACATAGCGCAATGATCAACTATGATAGACTTAGCTCTTCTCAGCAATACGATGATCCAAGACAATTCCAAAAGACTCATAATGGAAAATGTCATCTAAGTCCAGAGAAAGAACTATGGAATGTGAATGCAAAATGAAGCATAAAATTTTCACTTTTTTGGTCTATTTTTTCTTTCTTTTAGTTTTTTTTCCCTTTTTTATTCTTCGTTCACAACATGATTAATGTGGGAATATGTTTAACATGATTATAATTGTATGAGCTAAATCAAATTTCTTGCCATCTTGGAGAGGGAAAGAGGAGGCTGAAAAATTTGGAATTAAAAAAATCTCATAAAAATGAATATTTAAAGTATCTTTACATGTAATTTAAAAATACTATTAAGTGGATAGGAACAGTTTAAAAGAGAAAAAAACAACAAACCAAAAAAGAAAATATAATATGAAGGTAAAGAGTTTTCAAGGATATAGACTGAGCCCCAATGAGGTCAGTGTAAAAAAAAAATTCCTAAACACCTATTCAACAAAATACGGCAATCACATTTTGTAGTCATGAAGAATATCACCAAAGATGTCTTATAACCAGAGCATGGCTAAAGAAGTTGCGGTATGTGATATACAAATATACTAAAAAGAACTTACAGAGTAAGAATACAGAGGACTATCAGAAGACACAGAAGAACATACAAAGTGAAATAAGCAGAACCACAATGGTAAGGACCATGACTACAACATTGCAAACAAAAAGAAGACAAATAAAATATTATAAATTGAATGCTATGAAATTTGATGAACAAGCTTTTACCCCAAAGAAAGGACCTGAATGAAACTTCTCCAACTATATATAACTATATAGTTGTTATATAATGTACACAAACATAAAGTAAGACAATTTCAATATTACTGGTTATTTTCTGATTTTTTTTCTTTATTACATGGGATGGTTCTTTGGGAGGATCTAGGTAATGGAATCTACTGTGAAATAAAAAAAAATTATATATATATATAGTAATTAAACTCTTAAATTCCTATCTATAGAAACTCTAGTTTCAGTTTTTCAGGATTGTTCTAACACAAACACAGAAAATGTCACAGAGAAACAAACTAATAATAATATTTCTTTATTTATTTGCAAAAGTTGGCAACCTGGTATAGAGAATGACTTCCTGTGGAGAGATCATAATTATTCTTTGCTTAGGATTAAGAAAGATTGATCGATTCTAACATACAAGTAAGATGGAGATTTTTACCCCAAATCTTTGTGTATACAACAGGAGTTTCCAGTTACATTCAAGGTTGGTGAATTCAGACTTCTGACCAATTAGTCTACTTAATAAGGATTGGCTATACACATTTAAAATAAACATGGATGGGGCAGTTAGGTAGTGCAGTGGATAGAGTACCAGCCCTGAAGTCAGGAGGACCTGAGCTCAAATCTAATCTCAGACATTTAATACTTCCAAGCTGTGTGACCCTAGGCAAATCATTTAACCCCAATTGTCTCAACCAAAAAAAAAAAAAAAAAAAAAACAAGAAATAAAATAAACATGGTCTATGAAACAAACTAGAAGGGCAAAGTTATGTTTAAATTTTATAATTTTGGAAATTATTATAAAACAGTAGTAGTGATAGTGATCATGATGGTGATGGTGGTAGCTGTTGTTCCTGCTGTTGTTGATGTTTCAGTTGTGTTTGATTCTTTGTGAGCCTATTTGCAGTTTTCTGGGCAAAGCTATTGAGTTTCCTTCTCCAGTTAATTTTAGAGATGAGGGAACTGAGGCAAATAAAGTGAAATGATTTGCCTAATATCACACAGCTATTAAGTATGAGAGATCTGATTTGAACTCAGAAAACAAACCTTTCTTATATGTGGCCTAGCAATATATTCACTACACCAAGTAACTGTCCTATAAGCAAATCATTTCATGATTCACCTTTTGAAATAATAAAATAAATAATCAAATAAAAAAAATGGAAAGGATTCTGAGATGACAGAATAGTTCAGAAAATACCAAGCAACTCAGATTTCCCCCACAAACAATACACAATATGCCTCAGATGAACTGTTAAATAGAATTGAGCAGAGCTCAACTGGGACAATCAAAGAAAATCCCAAAAAAGATAGGAGGAGTGAGATCTGAGCCATGTGAAGTATAAACATCTCCAGGCTAGTTCTGTTGAAATAGCAAATTGTATCTGGGTTGAGATGTAGCCTCTGTCCCAGACACAGGGATTTTCATCTTCCAGATGGTCTTAAATTCTAGAAGGGATTTCTGATGATAAGAAAAGTGAAAGCCAGATATTCTATAGAGGTACAGCCATGAGTGAAAAGGAACTTGTGTGGTGAAGGCAGAAACAGTAGGCAGAAATGCTGCTGGTTGCAGATATTTATATATCTGGTTTTGAGTTCTACCCCAGAGGAGAGAATTGAAGGAAGACTTGAAATCAGAGGCACCATTTTGAATACCTCAACCAGAAGATCATTATACACAGCAACAACAAGACTATATGATGATCAATTCTGATGGACATGGCTCTCTTCAACAATGAAATAATTCAAAGTAGTTCCAATTGTTCAGTGATGAAGAGAGCCATCTACACTCAGAGATTATGGAAGCTGAGTGTGGATGACAACATAGCATTTTCACTCTTTCTGTTGATGTTTGCTTGCATTTTGTTTTGTTTTTTTCCAGTTTTTTTTTCCCTTCTTGATCTGATTTTTCTTGTGCAGCAAGATAATTGTATAAATATGTGTACATATATATATATACATATATATATATTGTATTTAACATATATTTCAACATATTTAACATGTATTGGACTATCTGCCATCTAAGGGAGGGAGTGAAGAAAAGGAAAGGATAATTCGGAACAGTCTGCTTTGTAAGGGTCAGTGTTGAATGGGTTTCCATGTTTTGTCAATAAAAAGCTTTAATTTAAAAACAAAAACAATGATAAAATGAGAAGGTAAATGAGAAATAATACAATCATAGAAAGTTACAATGGGTATATAGAAGAATGGGATTCATCTCCAGAGGAAGAGCCTCTCCTGTCCCAAAGAGTAATTTTAAATGGTCACATACCCCAAAAGAATTCATAGAACTTAAAAAAGACTTTAAAAATCAAATGAGATTGAAGAAAAAAAAAACCTTTAAAAAGTACAATAGAAGAAAAACAAGATTATGTAAAGAAAATCAACTGGCTAGAAAAAAAAAGATCCAGAAACTAAAATTAGCTACTTGTGTGACCCTGGGCAAGTCACTTAACCCAATTGCCTCAGCAGAAAGAAAGGAAGGAAGGAAGGAAGGAAGGAAGGAAGGAAGGAAGGAAGGAAGAAAGAAAGAAAGAAAGAAAGAAAGAAAGAAAGAAAGAAAGAAAGAAAGAAAGAAAGAAAGAAAGAAAGAAAGAAAACAAACTAAAATTAGGCAAAGAGAAGCTAATAAAATTATGAGAGACCAAGAAATAATGAAACAAAATATAAAGTATGAAAAAAATAGAAAAAAAATGAGACACAAGAAAAACAATTTATCTGGAGAAAAGTCAAGAAAACAAAAGAATAATTGAACTACCTCAAGACTCTGGCCAAAAAGAATTTTGATATAATAATACAGGAAATAATTAAATAAAATTGTTCCAGAGTGTTAGAACAAAAGGAGAAAGTAGAAATAGTAAAAATCCACCAATCATCACCTGAAAGAGATCCTACAAGGAAATCCTACAAGAATATCATGGTTATGTTTTGAAACTCTTAGATCAAGGAGAAAATATTATAAGCAACAAGAAAAAAATTCAAATATTACAGAACCACAGTTAGAATTATACAAAACTTAGAAGTGGCTCTAGTAAAAGACTGCAGGCATTAGGACAGTATATATCTAAGAGCAAAAGAACCAGGTTTTTGGCCAAAAATGTCATACCAAGCAAAGTTAAGCATAATTCTGAATGAAAAAAAAGGACATTCAATGAATTGTCAGACTTTCAGGATTTTGTTGCAAAGAGATATGAACTTAATAGAAAATTTGAGACATAAGATCCAAAAGAAATATTAGGTAAACATCAAAGCTCAATTTCAAGGGACTCAATAAGGACAGACTGTTTATGCTTTAAATATAGAAATATAAACCTAAGATTGTCATTAGTAATTGAATAGTTTAAAAGAAAGATTGGGGTAGAGATGAATATGATAGGAAAAGGTAAAAAGCATAATTAAGTTATATAAATGAGGTATGAGAGAAAGAAATGACAAAGGAATTAGATGAAGGAGGAGGGCTGCTAGTTTTGGAATCTTACATTGGGAATTGACTAAAGAGGGGAATATATATATATGTATATGCATGTATGTGTCTATATGTGGGTGGGGACTGTATGCATGTATGTATAAAAATATTCAAATTTTTTTAAGAAATAAGGAGAGAGGCAGCTAGGTAGTACAGTGGTTAGAGCACTAATCCTGACATCAGGAGGACCTGTGTTCAAATCTGGTCTCAAACACTTAGCACTTCCTAGCTGTGTGAGTCTGGGCAAGTCACTTAACCCCAATTGCCTCAAAAAAAAAAAAAAAGAAAAGAAAAGAAATAAGAAGGGGAGGGAATAGAATAAGAGAATATAGAAAGAAGTATAGAACAATGGGAATGGAAAAATGTATGCAGATTAATAATGACTCATGAGAGAGGGAAAAATTGGGAGGATAGGTTAGAGAGAGAGAACAAGGGAAGGATACTTGGAGAGGAGATAGTTTAAGTAATAGCAAGGTAAGTTAGTGGATAGTAGTAAAGTAGAGAAATCAGCAGTACTGGGAAATGAGAGACATTTAAACATAGTAATGATTAGTAGTGGAATTTATAAGAAAATAAAAGCCGGGATAGTAATTATTGACATGAGATAAAATTAAAGTTAAAATAGATTCAATCAAAAGAGAAAAAATAGGAAAACTACACTATATGTCAACTATATTAATCAGTATCATTTTAAATTATTTAAAATAACTCGATAATATAAGATTAGAATAATATTATTGTATAGGAAATGATATGTTGGTGATGTTAGAAAAATATAGAAAGAAATCTAAGAAAGGTGATATTATCCATCTTCAGAGAAACAGTGGACAAAAAAGTATAGTATAATCTTACATAGTTATATATATAAATGTATATGTATATGGTTATAGATACCTCTGTGTGTGTGTGTGTGTGTGTGTGTGTGTGTATCCTTGATTAATTGTAACTTACCAGAGGAGAAAAAGGGAAAAGAAGAATAAAATAGAAAGTGTATAGTGGAGAACAAAAGAAAACCTTCAAGAAAGTAAGGATGGACATTTCTGAATACAATGTTTAGTATTTATAATATACCTTTTGTGAAATGGAAATTTATTGTTTCATATTTTAAATCCTCCCATGTTCTGCTGTGTACATGACAATGTTCTTTTTTTCTTTTTTCAATTTTGCATTTGTTTTAAATAAATATATTAAAAATAATAAAAATGGATGCGAAGCATTCTAAAATTTCACCCTTACAAAGAAATAGTTATATTTTTACTGCATGATGAAGCATTAGAGAGAAGCTAGCATTCCAATGTTAACTCAGTATTTGTGCTGCCATCTGTATCATTTTTCCCCTATGGATTTTGGAATATTAGCTGTACCACTTGTCCTTGCCTTAGCTGCATATATTTTGCTATACATGGAAACTTTCTTGTTGACAATGACCTCATTTTGATATGTGCTTAGAGAAAACCTAATCCCAATGTTATGATCTTTGGGACCTCCTTTTTTGTTTTTGTTTTTTCACAAAATTCAAAATTGCACTCCAATGGACCAATTCATGGTGTCAGTGAATGTTACTCATCTCATAAGTATTTAAGTATTTAAGAGTTCCAAGGAAATTTAGTAATGATCTTGTCCAACCTACATATAAAAGGGTTTTGCAAGTTTCAAGCACATCGGTTTCCCTTATCCAATCCTCATATTGTCTTGTACCACTTTGTTTGTCCTTCTACGGAATCCCTAGTATTTTCAAAATCCCTCCTAAATCATAGTGCCCCAAACTGAACACCAAACCAGATAAGGACTGAGTGTACTGGCCCTTTCACTCCCTTATTCTTGAAAGCTTTACCCTGTTATATTAAGCCCAAGATCTCAATAGTTTCTGGGGGAAGCCCCATCACACAGCTAACTTACATGGAGTTTGCAGTCCACAAAAAGCCCTAGATCATTTCTCAGACAAACTACCCTCTGGCCATTATCTCATGTTTACATGGTACAAAACTTTACATTTATTCCTACTGTCTTTCTTATTAGATTTAGTTCAATACGGCAACTTGTAAAGACCCTGACTCTGTCACCTGCTGGATCTAGATGGAAAATTCCCTATGAAATCATAACTGGGGAAAGAAGAAATTATTTCAGTATATTTTAGGGGTGAAAGCAAAAGCATGTGAGAAAATTTAAATACTTAGGTACAGAATAGCAGTTGATTAATGTAAGAATATTTTTTCCTGTGGGAATTCTGCCTTTAATTTCTCTGACCAGTGTCAAAAAGCTGATGATGGGCTGTTTATTCAAATGAGGCTTCTTACAGAGTTGCCTTTACCATTTTAATCTCAAGATTTAGCGTAGAAATTCTAAACTAAACTAGATTGTGTGAGACCCAGGAAATGGACTTCTAATCCACTAAAAAGTCCTAGGGAAGAGGGGAAGAAGGGGGATGCCTTAGTTATTCACAGAACTCTGTATAAATGGGTATAAATAGGCAGTCTCTGGTAAGCAATATCAGTTCATTAGTATTCCCCAGAGGAGTACGGGCACTTGCAGCCTCAAACTCCAAAGAAGCAAACATATTCTTGTAACATGATAAGAAAGGTCATGGAAATCACAAACTAGAAACTCTGAAATGAATTGTGGCAGTCGCAGATCCATCCCTGACTTCTTCTCACTGATCACTAATGGGCATTTGAGTTTTATCTTCCCAGTCAATATCTGGAGGGGCCCATATCTGCTATTTCTGCTTCAATATTTTCCAAAACACCCAAAAAAAACTTAACAGGAAGTTTAATGGAAAGAGTTCTGACCTGAGAGTCTTCACTGGGCCACAAATAAGTTGAGTTAACCTAGGAAAGTCCTTTAGCTTTGCTGGGCTTCTGTTTCCCCATTTTAAAATGAGGATGCTAGAATTCTGGTATTCTTGATCTCTGAGGGACCTTGAAGCTATAGGTTCACAGATTTAAAGCCAAGTGGTATCTCAGAGTGAGTATTAATATAGCATGCTATTATTATACAGATGAGGAAATTGAGAGCAGAAAAAAGAATGATTAGAGGTCCAACTAGTAGTGGTTACAGGGGAAGCATTTGAATACAAGTTCTCTAATTCCAGAACAACTATATTTTCTTTTTTTTTTTTTATCCCATATGAGATTATCAGCTAAGGCATTCATTCAAGTTTAAATCCAATAAGAATTTATCTAGCAGTTTCGTGTAGCAGTAACTGTATTGGGCAATGAACAAAATAAAAATGTTTACGTTGACTCAGTCTAGCTTTCATAACATTCACAGTTAATCCCCATCACCCATATAAACAAGAGTTGATCAGAAGTGTGATGTGGAGGTAGAGAGATGGAGGTGGCTTATTGATAATAAAGTAAAACCAAAACCAAATCCAAAATCCTCAAGTCCCAATCACATTTAAGATCAATTTTATCCAAGTTAAAGGCAAACTCAGATGCAGGTACCATAGTCCAACTGAAGCATAACTAGGTGCCATGGACCACATGATACGGTTAAGTTGTACACTACCTACTGCTGTACAGGTCCCTAGTGTCTCTTACATTCATCATGGCCCTGAACCCAAGGTCTAAATGGAAATATCCCACTGTTCCAATTGTGTTTCCTCTTTGCCAACAATCAGAATCAATACCACGTGAGACACCTTCAAGGGACCTGGGATCACTCAATAGTCCAAAAGAAATATGCTGTATAAATGGTGCAACAAAAACACTAATACTGGAAATGGGGCCGGGGGAAAGATTTTCTTTCTTTTATTTATTTTCTTTTTAAATGGAGACCAACAGCCCAGAAAGATACAAGTCCATTAATCCATAGCTCATTACATCTTTCTCCTGAGGAATGTAAATATGCCTAGGTAAAAAATTGCCCTTTGTAAGGCAAAGCAACAAGTATTTTTAAAAAATATTTAATTTAACATTAATTTATTAATTTAATTTAATCTTTATTTATTAAATAAACATTTATTTAATAATTTCCCCTCTTATATTTAAAATAATAAACTTAAAATAATACATTTGTTTCTAAAACTTTTGAGTTCCAGATTCCCTTATATCCACTCTCAGCACTCATTAATAAACCACATGTGAAGTTATACAAAACATTTCTATAAAAATCATGCTGTTGGAAGAAAACATGGATCTCCCACCCTAACAAAAGAAAAAATTCTTCAAGAAAAATAATATTGAAAGAGGGAAGGAGAGAGATATAAAGAGGGGCTAGGGAGGAGGGGAGAAAGAGGAAGCAACAATATTTATTAAGAATGTCAGACACTGTGTTAAGGCTGGAAATATAAATACAAGCAAAAAAGAAATTTTTATCCCTGAGGAACTTACATTCTGATGGGTAAGATAACACACACAAAAGGCAGCTGAAAGGGCTGGAATCAACCTCTTTGGTTCTCTAAAATGGGGATATCAGAAGGAGCTCATCAAAGTGGGAAGAGGACTTGTATTGAAGGTAGATGTCCCAAGGTGAGAACTGGAAACTGAAGGAGATTTCAGGGTAAGACTACTGTAACTGAGGCATGGTATCAAAATCTAGAAAGTCATCTGGAAAGGGAACAAAGGTAGACCAATCTAAACATTTCTCAAAAAAATGGAGACCCCAGGAGGAGCTCAACAATGGGAGAGAAAAAGGCCTGCCTCAGCAGATGACTGCTTCGAAGGTGAAGAGATCATGGGGCAGAGGTAATTTCTACAAAATCAAACACAGGTGGCAACAAGACTGAAATAAGGCATTTCTTGGGCAGAGGAGGGAAGAAGAGGTACTATGAGAAGGTCTTGCTAGACACTGTACATCTCAAATGACTCACTGAGTAGAGTTCATCAGGAAGCTTAAGATTTGTCCCTAAATCCCAATGACAAGGAAAACTCTTCTTTCTATTTCTTGGGTTTCTTTGAGTCTGATTTTTCTTAACTTGGTATGCTAGGTTCCTTACTTTCAATGAGATTATTTTCCTAGGAGAGTCAAAATTGGTTCATGGGCATCTCACTTAGCTCTGGATATTCTGAATAAAACCTGAACAAGAAGCATGGAGCAATCACATGACAGGACCAGGTAAAACTCCACTTATCTTTAGGGGATTCATCTTATATCACAGATGCTCTGATGGCCATGGCTTAGAAACAGGTTTGCCTCATGAAATGATAAACATCTAAGGAAGGGAAATGAGTCTGCACAAAGCTTGGTGGGAGATCCATTTAAGCCACATCAACTCTGAAGCACTTAAAAATGATAAAAATCATAATGGATCAGCCGACTAGGATATTTCTGTTGAGTGCTATCCCCTAGAGGCTCAGGCTCTGTGTCTTGTATCCTATTACAGACCTTCCTGCTGGGTCCTCCTGTGAATTATCAGGCACGGAGGTCTCCAAGAACTTTGAAGATGTGAACCGTATACATTATTCCAAAAAGGACTCTCTGCCCTTCAACAACATGGCATTATTTTCCTGTCCTATGAAGCATAATCCAGATTTATAAAAGGATAGAAAGAGCTAAGGGAGTTTGAGGTCTATTTCAAGCCATAGACATCACTATCTTTAGGAATGATATTTCCCAAAATCCCCTATTGAATGGAGAAGACTCTTCCTAAACAACTCAATTTCCAGGGGAAGATCAGAGTTGCCCTTTTTGATGTCATCTGCTCTGCTTCTGTTCCCATTCTACTCAATAGCTTTATCATACAACTGCCTTCATTAATCTAACTTTAATTCTAGCTTGTTCTCTACTGCCCCTGGAATGTACACATACTAGAATCCATGCTTAGACATTGTCCAGCTGCAGACTTAAGAAAGCACCTCCCCAGGACTGTGTTCCAGCACTTTACCTTACCATCCATCCACTAATCACTTCCATTACTCTCCACACAGCATCTGCACCTAAGAGAAATGCTCAGAGATCCAGCAGCATGTCCAGGACTCCCTTCTTGATTGTATCATTTTCCATTCTCACTCCAGGTAAGGATGGGCAGCTGGTGTCCTAATGGACATCTGAAGAAAAATGCCCTATGTGGAGTTCCACAATCCTGCTGAGAGCCCCAGGGCCCAAAGTGGTCCCTACCAAAGTTCATTGTTTCCATCCAAGCTTTGGGTTGGTGCTGAGTTCTTATTCTTCTTTATAATAATAATATAATGGTTCTCTCTGGGAGAAAGCAGGTTTCTCGGGGAGTTTCTGGAGGAAGTCTTAGTATCAGTTAAGAGTAATAATCACTCAAAACGCAGCCAGGTGATAAAAGTTCAGATCTTTTATTGTCTCCAATATAGTCCGGTTAGTATTTCTTAGAGGCCTCTCTCTCTCTTTGGTTCTAAGAGCTCTTGCAGCTTTGTCCTTTGCTTCTGTCTCTCCTTCCTTCAGCCTCCAGCCAGCACCAAGCTGAATCTGTCTTGCCTCTGAAGAGCTCTTGCAGCTTTGTCCTTTGCTTCTGCTTCTGCCTCCAGCCAGCACCAAGGTAAAAGCTGTAATGAGTCTTTCTTGCCTCCGAGAGAAGGCTTCTGGCTCTCCCAGAGTGCTCTGTGTCTGACCCAGAATGCTCCTCTCCAATGTAATTCAGTTGAACTTTCCTAATTGGGCCTCTGCTTTCTTCTTATATATCAGAGAGTGGGATTATGGGTTTTCTCCCATAGTGCTCTCTGGCCCTAAGAGCTTCAAGGGAGGTGTGAATTCACAAAGTTACCCTGTTAACTTTGTGAATCTCCCATACTTGTGTACTCCAATGAGTAAAGGTGTGAACACAAGCCTTGTATCAATTAGTTCTACTTAGTACCTTGTTTCAGGTTCTGGCCCAAAGCATCTCGTAAGATTAGATCAAGGATACTGAACCATGCTAAATTAAATAATTATTGTCTCTATCAACTCTAATGACTTAACAATTTATAAAGATTTCATCAGGTTGGGACATGCTTTTCACTGAATGTTGAAGGACTGCAGTTTGAAGATAAATCAAATACCCTTAGGAAGACATGAGATGAGAAATGAATAAAGAATTGAAGTATCCTCACAGGGAATCAGAGTTGGTAGGATAGACCATAGCCTCACAGGCAAGATTTCAGGGGAATTTCCTCTATTCAAAAATATCTAAATGTCAGACTGATTACCCACTCCTCTTCACCAGACCGATGTGGATATCATCTTTCACATCTGGCACTAAAATCTATTCTGAGAAATGGCTGGACATGAGGGTTACAAGAGCCAATGGCTTGAAAGATATAGAGCATGAAGCTGACGATACCATAGCACATTCTGAAAACAAAGGGAAAAAAGTGAGACTAAATTAGATCCACTTGAGCTCCCTCAAGGAGGTCCACTCTCTGGACATGAAGACATGGCTTTCATTCTATATTTGTCATTTGAGAAATTCAGCTACATGTTCAAAGTCCTATAGATACTCCTTCCTTTAGAATATCACCCAGCTTCCCAAGGTATTGCATATCACCCAGCCACTCACCCACATTAACTGTATCATTCAATCAGCAAGCATTTATTAAGTGCCTACTATATATTTAGAATAGAAGGCTTAAAAAAATGAAACTTTTCCTGCTATCAAGGGGCCTATTGTCTAATGGGCAAAGAATCAGATATAGGAGGGACTAAGAAGCCAGTAAGAGAACACCAGATATGGTGTCAACAACTGACACTTAACAAGCTGTATGACCCTAACTAAACAAGTCACTTTGCCTCCCTTTGCCTCAGTTTCCCCATTAGTAAAGTGGAGATGACAGTAGTCCTTACCTCAAAGGATGATAGTGAAAATCAAAGGAGATAAACCAGGTAAAGTATTTTGCAAACTTTAAGGTAATGTGTAAAGCCATGCTAACTGCTGTCATTATTATTTATAGTATTATTATTATACTATTAGTATAATAGTATTATTATTATTAGCATAAGTAATAAAATGAGGATAAGAACAAGGGCTAGGCCTGGGATGGAACTTTGACTCTCTATTCATGTCAGTCAGTTTCTTATTTATTACTGAATTTTATGAAAGCTTGGGATACTGAGAGGTGAACTACCTTATCAGAGGAGGTCCAAAGAAGGACTGGAAGCTCTGGCTTTGAGTTTTGTCCTCCAGTCACTATACCACCCTGCCTCTCATATGAACAAAATTTACAGTAAATCAATTTAAAATCAGCTCTTTAACTGCCTTTGTTTTCAATAGAAAAAAGCAAGATATTTTGTCTTAAAGATTCAACTTTCTGCATATTATATCTACTGGGCAATTCAGGAGAAGGACAGAGGTAATTCAGAGCATGCATGAAATTCTGTAGTTTTCTTGGGATCCTAGAAGACAACGACCACCCAGTAAAAGACAATGGGATAGAGGGTTAAGATGGTGTTCTACATAGCACAGTTGAAGGAACTGGGGATATGTAGGCTGGAAAACAGCTGCATCAGGGAAGAAGAAATACTTGAAGGACTTTCATGTGCAGAAGAGCTTTGTCTTGTTGTCCTGGGGCAGAACTAGGAGGGTTAGAAAGGTATCAAGGGGCAAGTGGATGATAGGAGCAACTTCTTTCCCATCAAAGATATTCCAGAGTAGACTGGGAGTACTGGGAGGCTTCCACTCACTGAAAATCCCCAAGAAGATATCAGAGGACCAGATGTCCAAAGTTCTCGTGGAGATTACCAATTTAGTACAAGCCGAAGTCTGAAACCCTTTCTTGCTCCTAGAGTCTGGGATCCTTTGGGAGTTTAAGTGACAGAGGCTCTTCCTGTTTCAGGCAGATGTGGGTATTCTTCAATTATAGATTGCCATCCAGAATCCTTGCTAATTGGTCAAATGACATAATTTTTCCAAGATGGATGGTGCCAAGCATACAGAAGCACCAAATGAGTGCTTAGTTCTTTCTATCCCCCGTTGCTTTCCCTTTCACCTCTGTTTTACTGACTTTATAAGGCTCTTAGGAGGGTCAAACAGGATACTTGATTTAAATGTATATAATACATGAATATGTCTAGCAAATGTTTTTGTAAAAGGGAGAGCCCTACATAACTGTTTCTTACTCAACCCCCAATTAGACTTTAAACTGAGGACAAGGGACAACTTATCCTTGTCTTATCTTTAAATCCCCAGGATGAGAAATATTTCTGGCAAATTGTGAGTCTTTCTTAGGTCTGTGATGAACTAGATTCAAAAGCTCCTGCCAGATTTTTCAAGCCCTTCCACTAGTCTTTCCCACCCTCCTATGGAACCCCAAAAAGAGGTTACATTGTTAGACAATGCAGAACTTTCTAGCACTAGATTAGTTTGTGGATGTATTTCAAATCATCAGGTCACTTCTTGGGTATTGTTGGACCTGCAGATTTGAAACCTTGAGTCAAAATCCAGCCTCAGACACTTAGTAATATCTGTTTGCCTCAGTTCCCTTGCCTGTAAAATTGGGATGATAATTGTACCTATCTTTCAGGATTCTTCTGACGATCAAATGGGAACATGTATTAAGCCCTTTGCCAAACTTGAAGTAATATTTAATTAATTGTTAGTTGATTATTATTATTACTTTTAAAGTCTAGACTGTGGCTCAGATTCTGACCAGTAGTGGATTCTTCTTAATTTTGTTTTAAATGGTCTCATCTTAACTCATCTACACTAAATTTCCTTTGCAATGCATAATTCCAAGTCTCATCCAAGGCAGGCAATAGTCACAATTGTTCAGTCTGATTTTGTTCAGGCGTCAAGATAAGGATTTTGTAATTATGGAATAGACGTTGTCATTAGCTTCCAGGCTTTGAAGATTAAATATAAGAGCACAGATATGTAACTGGAGCTGTTGATAAAAAGAAAGAAAAAAAAAAAACAGCCTACAACCAGCTCGGCTATGTTCTATGAGGACCAAGAAACTATCTCCTAGCAACAAGGATATTGTGGGTCTTTGGTGGATGATGCTGAGAAGAAATTGTCCTTGGACGTCAATGTCTACTTGAAAAATAATTCTCAACACTGAGTTTTTCTTGCAGTCCCTGTTTTTAACCCTTAGGTTTGCTTTTACTGGGCAGAAAATTAAGCTCAAACCTTTACATCCTGTTATTTGCTTCACATTTCTAAGTGTTAAAAGGCAATTTTTTTTATTTATCACTACAGAAAATGACTTTGTGCTTTTAATGTGGTCAACTTCACAAAAGCCTGAAATAAAATGATTGTAAGGCTAGTTTGTCTCTTTCTTAAAAAAAAAAACTAACTAATATTTCATTTTTTCTTAATCACATGAAAAAACAATTTTAACGCTTTTTTTTTCAAATTTTCAGTTCTAAATTCTTTCTCTTCTTCTCTCCTTTTCCCTTCCCCCCAGAGAATAGGCAAGCAATTTGCCATATTGTACCCTTAAGCCAAGCTAGTTTGTTTCTGGCTGGCTGAATCTGTATTAAAAAAAAATCACTTCATGTCTGAGTCTCCTTTTTCATTGGTAATATGTCTTCCCTCCAATATAATGCAAGTTCTATGAGAGCAGGGAATGCCTTTTTGTTTTTGTATTCCAAGAGCTAGGCTTACAATCATCCTTCAGAACAGGGACTGTCTTGGTGCCTTAGTAGAATCTCTGATACCTAGTAAGCACTTAATAAATACTTCTTCAATTTGCCAATCTTGTAATGTTGTGATGAGGATTAAATGAAACAATCAATAGAGAGGGTCTTTTGAAAATTAAGCTGTTCCATCTAGCCATTCTGGAGAGCAATTTGGAACTATGCTCAAAAAGTTATCAAACTGTGCATACCCTTTGATCCAGCAGTATTTCTACTGGGCTTATACCCCAAAGAGACACTAAAGAAGGGAAAGGGACCTGTATGTGCCAAAATGTTTGTGGTAGCCCTGTTTGTAGAGGCTAGAAGCTGGAAAATGAATGGATGTCCATCAATTGGAGAATGATTGAGTAAATTGTGGTATATGAAACATTATGGAATATTATTGTTCTGTAAGGAATGACCAGCAGGATGAATACAGAGAGGACTGGCGAGACTTACAGGAACTGATTCTAAGTGAAATGAGCAGAACCAGGAGATCATTATATACCTCAACAATAATACTGTTTGAGGATGTATTCTGATGGAAGTGGATCTCTTCAATAAAGAGAGCTAATTCAGTTTCAATTGATCAAAGATGGACAGAAGCAGCTACACCCAAAGAAAGAACACTGGGAAATGAATATAAACTGCTTGCATTTTTGTTTTTCTTCCCCGGTTATTTATGTCTTCTGAATTCAATTCTCCCTGTGCAACAAGAAAACTGTTCGGTTCTGCACACATATATTGTATCTAGGATATACTGCAACATATTCAACATGTAAAGGACTGCTTGCCATCTGGGGGAGGGGATGAAGGGAAGGAGGGGAAAAATCGGAACAGAAGTGAATGCAAGGGATAATGCTGTAAAAAATTACCCTGGCATGGGTTCTATCAAAAAAAAGTTATTTTAAAAAAATAGAAAATTAAGCTGTTCTAGAAATAGCAACTTTTCTAGAATAGTTCATAAAATCAAGGACTTGGGAATCTAACTTTATCCAATCCTTTCATTTTCCCCAGTAAGGAACAATGAGGTTCCCAAGATCCCTCAGTTAGGCAATTGCAGACCCAGGGTGGAACTTTCCCCCCCACAAATTACAACTCTGATGGTCTTTCCACAAAGTCATTATTACACTTATGCTATCAATCCTGAACCCATTTCCATGGTTCAAATAATTATCAAATATAAAATATCAAATTGACTAAGGCATGTCCTTGAACATCAATTTACTTCCTTATGGCACCACCCATTATATTATTGGTAACTTTCCTGATCTCAAGCTGGTCACTATTTCCTTATATGTGTGGTGTCACTTTTATAATATTATAATGCTTCCTGAAGGAAGAGAATGCCTTTGCTTTTGATTTTGTACATCTTGCTCTTGGCCAAGGTTTGGTACATAGCAAGGACTAAATATTTTTTTTCATGTATTTACTTTTCTTGAGTTTATCAAGTTCAACAACCTCTCTAGCCATCTCCTCCTTACCTATTTTCATCCTCTACCAATTATAGCCAGTGATTTGCTGTTGCTGTTGTTGTTGTTGTTAAAACTATTAGCCACTTTTGCTTTTTCCAAGTCCTTGATTTTATGACCTATTCTAGAAAGGTTACTATTTCTAGAACAGTTTAATTTTCAAAAGACCCTCTCTATTGATTGTTTCACTTAATCCTCATCACAACATTACAAGATTGGCAAATGGATGAAATGGATGTCTTAACTAAATTCTCTAAACAGCTCCTGATTTTAGGGGCAAACTATTCACATAGTTATTTCTGGGTATTGAAAGGTAACTATCCGACTAAACTAGGGAGACCTGACATTTTGCTACCATTTCATAAATATCTGAAAGAACTACACAGACCTAGCTCCACCATGGGTTCCCAGAAAGACCTGAGATGACACTCCCCTCAAATGTGAGAATTTTTGGAAGAAAGTCAAAGGGCAACATCACTGATTTATTCATTACAAAAGCCAAAATCTTGTTTCATTTAAATCCTGAAACTTCAAACTACAGATCTAGTTTAAAAAATGTGAGCTGTTCACTGGGAAAGTGACCTCTCCTTGGCTGTTGTTACTGTCTCACAAGTAGATTATGGCTGTAAATAGCATTACACTAAGTACTGACAAGGAGCCTGTGAGATGCTCAGCTATAAAATGTCAACAAATGATCTACCATCCTGAAGAACTGTGGCCACATAGGATTAAACATGTCACTGATGCATATAAGTAAATGAGCAGAATTCGATATTGAAATCAAGTATGTATGTGATGGAAAAATATCAAACTGTTTTTTTCTGTATTTCACATCATAATGAACACCAAAATAGAAAGTAGAAAAGAACAAATGACTATTTCTATGTGATGTCACAGTGGCTAAAGCACTGGACCTGAAGGCAGGAAGCCGTGAGTTCAAAATTGGTACCATTATCAAGTTCCCTAACTTCTATTTCCTTTAGTTTCCTCAGAATTGTTGAAAGGAACAAATGAAATAACATTTGCAAAATATTTTGCAAACCTTAAAGCACTATGTAAATACTAACTATTATTTCTCCACTACTTCATCAAACTGACTGGTCACTTAGGATGAAGCACTTATCGCTTTCAAGTGAATCATTTCATTGCTTCACATAGTTAAAAAAAAAAAAAACACTCTTAAACTAACTGGAGTAAGCAAGTCTGGTCAAAAAGGCAGGATGGCAGCCCTTCAGGTCTTTAAGAGTTGGGCTGAGAAAGGTTCATCACTTATGACACATCTGCTTATCAAGAAGCAGCAGTAATATCAAAAGGTTAAAAATATCCCTATACCGGTATTGTGTAGTTTTTTGTTTGTACCCACCTTTTAATTTTGTTCATTCAATTCAAGAAACATGAATTGCAAGGGAAAAAAACCCAAGGAGAAGGAAGGCATTCTGATTGGCACTGGTTATATAAAAATAAAAACCAAAACAGTCAGTTCTGCTGGTGGGGAAGAGAAAGAGGTATAGGAGACTGGGATGGGGGAAATGTATACAGTAATCATACAGCTCTAAGAACTGAGAAGAGAGAAAGAATGAACAAATGAAAACCAGGAAAGACTTCACAGAAGAGGTACCAACTGAGCTGAATTCAGAATGTAACTCGTGAGTCTGAGACATAAGGAAGGAAAGGTGCCATCTGTGCACTGAGGGAGGTTTGTAACCCAAAAAAAGAGAGGGAAGATAGAATGGTGCATTAAGAAAATATGCATTTATCCTCATACACAATGTTGGGAAAGGAGATATTATATACTGAAAAAGGATAAAGAAAAGAGACTGAATATGCAGCAACATATCTACCCGGTTAGGAGTTATAATGAAACTATAATGAATGAAAAGGGAAGGCAACTGAGCTGTTCAAAAGTTCCCAAAGAAAGAAAAAGTAATAAACTCTATATCTTCATTTACATACACATGCAGAAAATGAGTGACAGGTAAAATGAATGAGGAATAAAAATATATTATTATTAAATGTTATTATTCTATTCAACATGTCTGAGATAGTAATAATAGTAGCAGCAGCAGCAGCAGCAATAGGGGCGTGACTGTAGTAGTGGGATAGTAATAATATATCCAAATTACTATACTAAACTTTTAGAAAATATTAATTTTTAAAATTTAATTAATTTCATTTCATTATTTATTTATTTAGATTGTATAATTTAATATCTCTCTATAGAAAGTATATAATTTTATAATATATAATTTATAAATATATATTTATTATAATAAAAATAAAATTAATTTAAATAGAAAATAGTTTTAAAAAATCAAATGAGATAAATTTGATCCTCACCAACAAGGGAGGTAGATACTCTCATTATTCCAATACTACAGTGAAGAAATTGAGGTAAACAGAGATAAAGTGACTTGTACCAAGTCATAAAGTTAGTATGTGTTTGAGGCTGAACTTGAATTCAAATTTTCCTGACTTTGATCCCAAAATTTTATCACTTAACTGCACCAGGAAGGAAATAAGCATTTACTTTGTACTTACTATGTCCTAAGCACTGGGGATAAAAGTATAAGCAAAATTGTCAATGCTGTAAAATTACCCATGCATATAACTTGTAAATAAAAAGCTATTAAAAAATAAAATAAAAATTTTGCAAAAAAAAAAAAAAGTATAAGCAAAAGAAAAAAGATAGTTCCTGCTCTCAAAGAGAATACAGACATGTCATTTATTTTGTTTTTGTTTTTGTTTTGCACCTGAAATTGGAAATTTATTATGTACAACATGCTATTCATTTCAAATATACAAGTAAACTATCTTGTAATTTTTTTTTCCTTTCCTTTCTTCCTGCCCCTTGTCTTAGACATGGGGCATTAAGATAGAATGAAGTAATATGTACTTTTTACACAAATAGGTGTGAGTATACAAACAAGAGAATGCATACATTTTAGAAGAATTAATGTTTTATCTCAAAAGCAGGAGAAAGCTACTGAAGAGTTTCTGACCAAAGAAACTTTTTTGTATCAAATATCTTGCTCAAAAAAATTTGTGTCTTGGATATATGAACAACAGAAATATAAAACCCAAAAGCAATTACCTAATAGAAAATTAATCAAATGATATGAGCAAGTACTAAAAAAAAAAATTGCAAACTTTTAACTGCCACATGAAAAAGGAAGCCAAGATAGTAGCATTAGAGTCTAGTTTTCCACCTCTCCCTCCACTACCTCCTCAATAAAAATCTAGAGAATGTACCAGATTGAATTCTCATTGAGAAAGCTAAGCCACATTGATATCATTTTTCAGCCCACGGAAGCTTAGGAAGATAGTTATGACTACATATACTAGAGTGAAAGTATGGACAGTAGAAAAGCAGTCATGTTGATAAATAATGAGGATTCTTGTCTTCTGGGACTAAGAAAGGCCTAAGAAAGAGAGAGGGCACAAGAAAGACATCCTAGGAGTGTCCTCTGCAAGTTCTGAGTGCAAGAGTAGGGGTGATTTAGTAGTTCATTATGATTATCCCCATTTTACAGATGAGAAAACAGAAGGAAATAGAAGTTTGGAAACTTGTCCATGGTCCCATGCCTAGTAAGTATCTAAACCCAGTACCAGATTACTTATCCAAGGTGGACAGGAGTTAAGGCTCTCAGAATCATTTTTAGGAAGCAAATAATACCTGAGTGTCTTTGATCACTTAAACAGAGCTTTGTGTCCAAGACCAAAGGAGAGTTCAAAGTTCAGAAACTCTGAATCAACAGATATTTCTAAAAAAGCAATAGTGACTGCATAAAGCATCACTCTGCTGAAAGCCCCTACCAAAAATAAGCTTAAAGACTGAAGCTGGATTAGAAATTTGGAAAACTTAAATTAGGAAGGTATCAAGATTATACCACTTTGGGAAAATAGAAAATTTGCAAGGTCCCACGTAGAGTTCTGAAAGTAACAGAAAGATATAAAAGGACAAATGCTCAGGCCAGATGCCCCATTCCTTTAAGTTTACAATCCAAAGTCAAGAAGTCATTAGGTACTAAGTGAAATGAGCAGAATCAGAAGATTATTATACAGAACAACAAGAAGATTATATGAAGATCAATTCTGATGGATGTGGCTCTTTTCAATAATGAGATGATTCAAGCCAGTTCCAATGATCTTGTGATAAAGAAAGCCATCTACATTCAGAGAAAGGACTGTGGGAACTGAGTATGGTTCACAACATAGCATTTTCATCCTTTTTGCTTGCATTTTGTTTTCTTTCTCTCTTTTTTTTTCTTTTTGATCTGATTTTTCTTGTGTAACATGATAACTGAAGAAATATGTATAGAAGAATTGCACATGTTTAACATATATTAGATTACTTACCATGGGGCCATGAAAGAGGGGAAATTCAGAACACAAGGCTTTGCAAGGGTGAATATTGAAAAATTATCCATGCATATGTTTTGAAAATAAAAAGCTTTAATTAAAAAAAGAAAGAAAGAACACATCTACCATCAAAAAGATTGCAATGGAATATGTATTATATATAGGATATACTGCAACATACTTAACATATATAGGACTGCTTGCCATCTTGGGGGGGGGGTTGGAGGGAGGAAGGGGAAAAAACGAAACATAAGCGAGTGCAAGGGATAATGTTGTAAAAAATTATCCTGGCATGGATTCTGTCAAAACAAAGTTATTATTAAATAAAATAAAATTTAAATTAAAAAAAAAAGACTGCAATGGGGACACAAGCTCGACAAGAATTCCTGAAAAAATTAAAGGAGCTAAAAATTGATTTCAAAAACCAAATGAGAGAAGGAGAGGAAAGAATAAGAAAAAGATCAAGAGGTAGGGAAGAAAATAGGAAAAGGTAATTTCACAAGTTAGGAAAAAGAACACACCATTCTAAAGAAATACACATTCAAATTCAAAATTTACCATAATGGACTTAATAACTCCACGAGACATGAAGAAATAGCAAAAACAAAGCCAAAAGACTAGGAGGAAAATGTTAAACATGGGAAAAACTGGAAAAGAAATTGAGATCATTTAAGAATCACCAAACTATTTGAAGGTTGTGAACAACAATAACAAAACTCTAAATAATATATTTCAAGAAATTTTTAAAAAGAAAACTCCCTGGCTATCTTGTAATCAGAGGACGAAGTAGAAATCAAATAATTCCATCAATCACTTTTTTTAAAAATTTTCTTTTTTTTAAATAGCTTTTTATTTACAAATACATGCATAGGTAATTTTTCAGCATTGACAGTTGCAAATCCTTTTGTTCCAACTTTTTCCCTCCTTCCCCCCACACCTTTCCCTAGATGGCAGGTTGACCAATACATGTTACATATATTAAAGTATAAATTAAATAAAATATATGTATACATGTCCAAATAGTTATTTTGCTGTATAAAAAGAGATGGACTTTGAAATAGTGTACAATTAGCTTGTGAAGGAAATCAAAAATGTAGGCGGACAAAAATAGAGGGATTGGGAATTCTATGAAGTGGTTCATAGTCATCTCCCAGAGTTTTTTCCCCTGGGTGTAGCTGGTTCAGTTCATTACTGCTCTATTGGAACTGATTTGGTTCATCTCATTGTTAAAGTGGGCCACGTCCATCAGAATTGATCATCATATAGTATTGTTGTTGAAGTATATAATGATCTTCTGGTCCTGCTCATTTCACTCAGCATAAGTTCATGTAAGTCTCTCCAGGCCTTTCTGAAATCATCCTGCTGGTCATTTCTTACAGAACAATAATATTCCATAATATTCACATACCACAATTTATTCAGCCATTCTCCAGTTGATGGACATCCCCTCGGTTTCCAGTTTCTGGACACTACAAAGAGGGCTACCACGAACATTCTTGCACATACAGATCCCCTTCCCTTTTTTAGAATCTCTTTGGGATATAAGCCTAGTAGTAACACTGCTGGGTCAAAGGGTATGCACAGTTTGATAGCTTTTTGAGCATAGTTCCAAACTATCAATCACTTTCTAAAAAAAAAAAAATGAAATTCCTACTAATAGTTTTTAATTTAGGAGAATATATTATAAGGAACAGAACACTGAGGCGTGACAGTCCTTTGTCACTCAAGATTTAGCAAATATCATTATTAAAAAAAAGGAAACTTAAAATATAAAATTTCAGGAGGCAAAGGAACCAGGATTATAACCAAAAATGACGTACCCAGGAAAACTGAATGTAATCATCCAGGAAGGAAAAATGAGCTTTTCATGCAATAGAGGACTTCTTAGCAGTCTGATATAAAGGCTGGAATTCAGAGATAACATGGTATTCCTGTTGTACAGAACCCAGTACTGGATCACTCATTCAAGATGGTAAGGAATGGTGCCACTCAGATCAACTTCTAGGAAGCAAATAATAGTTGGTTGCCTTTAATCATAAAACAAAGCTTTGTGTCTAAGACCATAAGAATCATAAAAAAGAACTGGAAGGTTCTGAATAGGTCATTTAATGTTCTCTCATTTTCAGAGGGGCAGGCCAGGGAGAATCATTTTTCCTGAGTTTAAATCTTATTTTAGATATTTTCTAGCTGTGTGACCCTGAGCAGATAATTTAAAAACTTGTTTACATCAATTTCCTCATCTGTAAAATGGACTGGAGAAGTTAATGAGAGATAACTCCAGTATTTTTCCAAGAATACACCAAATGGGTTCAAAAAGAATTGGATACAATTGAAAAGAAGGAATAACGTTTTATAGGTAAAAAATTTCAGTCTCATTAAGGTTAAGGGAATTGACTGAGGTGACTCATACATCATAAGAATCACCCACTTTACTGATAATTAAAAGTTAAATAAAAATAATTAAGAAACTTCAACTTACACTCAGTAAATTAGTGATAAAGACAAAAGATGAGAATATTTAGAGGTACTGTGAAGTGACAGGCAAACTAGAACATTATAGTTGTGAATCAATAGAACCACTTTAAAATGTAGTAATTAGCTGCTTAAACTCCTTTTTATCTCAGTCTCCTTATCTATAAAATGGGAATTATAATAGTATCTACTTCTCATAATTGCTATGAAGATCAAATGAGATAATAATTGTAAATTACTTAGGACAATGATTGACATGTAGTAAGTGCTACATAAATGATAGTTGTTTTGTGATTTCAATTTTTTTTTTTTTTTAAGGAATGGCTTTCCAAAACAGCCAGAAGGCTATGTAAAGGAAATGAAAGTGATATAAAAATCAATGATATCAGTAGAATTCTATTTTTAAAAGAAGAAATGGTTGGTAACTTTAGTGATTTCAGTTGGATAATGGGTGAGATAGGTCAAAAGATGGGTTGCAGAGGATTTGGAATTGGCAAGACAGATCCTGATTAAAGATGGCCTGGTGAAGGATTGTAGCTACAAAGGAAAAAGAGATATAAGATGACAGCTAGTGAGAATGATCATGAATGAGGATTTTTATTTTTTTAAGGGAAGGGGAGATGCATCAGGGAAGGAGCCAGCAAATATAGCAAGAGTATAAAGATTAGAGAGAGGCCCGGAATAACAAAAGGGTCAATCCTGCTGGGTAAGATGGGGAGAAGGAATGGGATAAAAAAACGCAAGTAAAAGGTTTGACCTTGGCTACTTATTTAACAGAGACTCAGATAAAGGAGGGGATAATAGGAGGAGATGTCAGAAATATGAGATGAGAAAGGGAAGACAGGCAGTTTTGTGAGAATGGCCTCAAGGTTTTTGAGTAATTATAAGGCAAGGTCCTCATCTAGGCGTGTAGAAAAAGAGGGTGCTGTTAAAAACCTGAAGACAGGCAGGATTGACCCAGCAGCTGAGGTGAGTGGAATAGAGAACAGACTGGGGAGCAGAACTGTACTGCTGCAGGGAAGTCCTAATTGAGCCAAGAATCTCTAATCCCAGACTTGTTCTTTCCTCCTATTTGATACAGTTCTAAAACAAGTCCCTCATTATTAGTGACTAAATGAATTCAAGAGACTCAACCTTAATACCACAATCCAGTTTTCATTTACTTGGACATTTATTTGAACTCCAGCCTAAACAAGAATCATTACTGCAATATGCCCAACATATAGTCATATTTTTTTCCTAATAGATTTCTTGATAGTTTTTGTTTTTATATTGTCTACATTTCCCTCTTTCTCTTTGCTCTACACCTCAAAAAAGTTACTTCTATAACAAAGATTTTTTTACACTGACAAAAAAGAAAACATTTTCAGCAAAACTAATCAACACATTAAAAACACACAATAGAATATTATGAGGGGAAATCTGCACTTGTGGACCCATGCTTCTGCAAAGGAGTAAAAGAAGATGTCTTTCATATTTCTTATTTGGGGTCAACAATGTATTGTTGAAACATTCAGGATTCTTTCAGTTGACAATGGTCAGTCACTGTATTCTATTTCCTTACTTCTGCTGACTTCATTTTCCATCAGGTTACAGAAGTTTTCTCATGCTCCTTTCAATTCATATTGTTGATCATTTCTTAAAGAAAAGTCAGATTCTCATATGTTCATTTAGTTGAATCACTTCCCAATCAATAAATCCTCTAGACTTACTTGAAAACATTCATTGATAGGGACCACTGTCTCCCTGGATGCCCATTCCACTTTTGAACAGCTCTCATTGTCAGGAAGTTTCTCCTCCATCAAGAGTTCATCTGTCTCTTTGTGATTTCCCCTCATGGATCCTAGTTCTTTCTTTGGAGTCATACAGTACCAGTCTCATTGTCCTTTTACAATACAAGTCTTTAAATACACAAAGACAACTTTTATAGCTCTTCCAATCAAGTCTTGTTCTTTAACTGATCACCACATGCTACAGCTAAAAGTGTTCTATCATTGAGGCTGCAAGCCTCTGGCTTCTCTGCAATTTATCAGTGTCTTTCTGCAAATGCAGCCTTAAATCATTTGCAGTACTTGAGATACTTTCTGACCAGACAAGAATACAGGAAGAAAATTATCACTATACCCTGGATGCCATGTGTCTCTAATGGTAGCCTGGATCGCACTCAATTTTCCATTGCTATCTTGCATGGTTTCATGCCAGAGACACATTAAATGCTGAAGGGCAGGAGGAAAGATGTGAAAAATCTTGAAGTGGTGGGAAGAAGCCAAGTTGTGAAAAATTTGTAAAACCAGAGTTTCTATTTGATGCTGGAGGTGATAGGGAGTCACTCAAGTTTATTGATCACGTGTTATTGACCAGTTATATGACCATATTGACCGGACTTATATATTTCATGGAAATCACTCTTAATGACTTTGATAAGATTGAACTGGAATAGACAGACTTGAGGCAGGGAAAGCAAATCAAAAGGAAATGTTGAGCCTAGTCATGTCTTCATTCCTCTCCAGGATGCTCTTTATTCTTTGGACTTTATTTGCCAAACTTCTCATAGATATCTTCCCTCTTATCATCTACTTTTTGGCTTATTTTTATTTATTCCCTTCCTCTATTAGAATACAAGCTCCTTGAATGAAAGGCTGTCTTTCTTTCTTTATGCAAAAAATTTATATTCCTAGCAATAGCACAGTGCCTGGTACATAGTGCTTAATAATTGCTTATTGATTTGAGTTGTTGATGCACTAAAATAGTGTAGGTAAGCGATTATAAGAGTCTGAAACAAAATTGTGGTCATGTGATTAGAGAGAAGGGTCCAGATATGAGATATGGGGGTAGGGGGAATAATCAGACTTGATAACTAGTTGAATATTGGGTGAAGGATCCAGGAGAGTTCTACCCCTGGTGCAGTCTTCAGATTCATGTTTGGAATGTTTAGAAGGGAAGATGGTTAAATTTGAGAGCCATTTAGGGAAGGGAAGGAGAAAAAATAAGCATTTATTATGTGACTACCATTTGTCAGGCATTGTACTAAGTAATTTGCATATATTATCTCATTTAAAAGGACATTCTTTTTGAAGAATTGCAATACTTGCAATTGGACATACACAAAAGAGACTAAATATGGATATACAGATCTAGGAATTGTCTGTGTAAAGATGTTAATTAAACACATGGGAGTTTATCAGATCAAGAGTAAAGAAAGAGAAAAAAAGAGGAGGATTAGGACAGAGCCTTTTGGGGTTGGGAGTCATATAAGACTAATGGAGTGAGTTAGAGAAAACCAAAGAATCTCTTTTTTAAAGAAGCAACTGTCTATCTGGTCATGATCCTACCATCTCATAAATTGTAACATTCATTTTGTTTTTAATCCATATAACAGTTTCCATTTATATTTATGAAATTGCATCTTCCCTGTATTTTGAGAAGTAGCATAGCATATATGACTCTAAGAAGGGGTCTACAGGTCTCCTCAAACTTCCAAAAGGATTAATGCTTCCCCCCACCCCCCAAAAAAAAAAAAAAAGATTGAGAACCCTCGATTAATAAAATTCTTTGCAATTTAGATTTGACTTTTGTGATAGCTATCTTTCCAACATTTGTCACACTTGATAATGATATGCTGGTTATCTATTTCTTTATCTAAAGCATTGGAAAGTCATAGAGCAAGCATAGCTCCCTAGGGTGCTTCACTAGAGCCCTCCTTTCAAGCAACCTTAATCCAAGAAGGTCATTCAAACAATGTGAAAGTCATCTATTTTTACTACCATTTCATCTGTCCTTCATAAATTTCATAAGAATAGCATGAGTCACTTTGACAAATGTATTCCTAAAGTCTAAGCAAATGGCATATCTAGTAGCCCCCTTATCTTCTGTTCTTCTTATCAGCTTATCAGGAAAGAAAATATGAATATCCTGTCCTGTCATCCATTTTGGTGAAGGTCTGAGCTGGTTCTTTTCATCACCAAATCCTTTTCATGAATCACTCACCATTCCATTAATAACAAATTCTTTGGTTCCTTTAGCTAGGAATAAACAAAGAGCTCATCAGACTAGAGTTTACAACTCTCTTCTCGTCCTTTATAAAAATCAGAGCCTTTGTCTATTGTCTATTGATACAGTGCACAGAATAACCTCCATTATTCCAAGAATTTTCAAAGGTTGCTGACTATGGCACTCAATGCTTCCAGTCCATTTTGTACCTAAGATGTGCTCCATCTGGAGCCTGGTACCTGGAATGCATCGAATGTTCTCAGTGATTTTATTCTGTTTCTTTCTCTGTACTTCTCTTAGATTTTAGTTTACATCTGTTAACTCTCAGATTTTTGCTGAGCTTACTCTGATCTTTCTAATCTGAAGTTTATTCTTCTTGGAAGAAAAAACAGGAGTATGAGATCAGAGCAGCCCTATATATCCATATCATCCTTAGAGCAATGGCCAAAGCCTTCCTTAATTCTTTTCTTCTCCCCAATATAGCAAATATATCACCATTGGTTCATGCCTTGGGCTTATCTTCATGGCTAAATTAGTTTGCTAAATTAATCATATTCAGGTCACTTAATAGTTATGAAGTATCTTTGCTTTGGGGAACCCTCTCCACTAAGCGCAAGGCTTCCATAATAAAGAAGATTTTCTTCTACATAAATATGGATCAAAAGATTTTGTCATCAGACAATCGGCATAGTTACAAGCCTCTGGTCCTATGACAAGAAGTAGACATGTCTTTATGGCACCTTCTCCAGAAATTGATTCAACTATACATGGTGGTCAAGATTAGAACTTGCTAGCATAGCCTCTGCATTCAATAGAACAAAGCCAGTATTCTCCCCACAGATGTTAACACAGAGCTTCCCTAGCAATCATCTTAAGGTGCTCTTTGTTGCTCTCTGTGACTTTTGTCTCTCTCTGTCAAACAAATGCCTTTTTGATACTTAGATTCTCTGTGGAGATGTTGTATGGAGAAGAAAAGAAGAAAAAAGCAAAGGAAAAAAAAAGAGAGAAAGAGGAAAGAAATCAAAGTTATGTTAAGTCGGGAATTGAATTGTGAGTGTGAAAGTAATGACAAAAAAGGTAACATCGAAGTTATAGACTTGAAGCCACAAGAGATCTTAAGTTTGGGATGGGCACTAACCCTACAGCCCCAAACAAGTTAAGCTGTTTCCTTTAACATGCCCATTCTTGATATTCCTAATCAGGTGACATACTATTTGGAAATAGATGCTTAGGACAAAGAAGAAAGAAAATAGAACCCTGAAACCTTGTCTCCCTCAAGATCTAGGGTAGTGGGGAGCCCAAGACAGTCTAGGAAAGTGATAGGGGGAAAATGAGAATATGACCCAAAATTTCTGGGTCTTCAGCAGATTGGCATAGATCCCCAGATCTCTAGTATATCAAGCCACATCCTGTCTTGAGTCCAACCACCTTGTGAATAAGACTCTTCGTGCTTGAAATATATAGAGATCAACTAAAATTCATTTTGGACCAAAGTTTGATCAGTTGCTGTCCCCACTGATTAGAGCTGTCCTGGGGCTACTTGAGTCATCATTACAAATCCCTGGATTGTACTGTGTATAAAGTACATTTGCAATTGCAATGCTGTGGGATGATCATCTGTGAATAACTTTGCTATTCTCAGTAGTACAATGATCTAAGATAACTTTGAAGGACTTATGAGGAAACCCAGAGAAGAACAGATTGTGTCTGAATTCAGATTAAAGTGTGTGTGTGTGTGTGTGTGTGTGTGTGTTTCTTGAAGTTTTTTTTTTTTTTTTTTTTGGGGGGGGACCAGAGATATGTTTTCTTTTGGCAATATGACTTTTATGGAAATATTTTGCATAACTTCACATATGACTTTTCAAGGGTAGAGGGCTGTTTGGGAGAAAAGGAGAAAATCTGAAACTCAAAGTTTTAAAAACAAATGTTAAATATTGTTTTACATGTAACTGAGGAAAATAAAATATCAAATAAATAAAGAAATTCCCTGGGTTCTAGAAGGTTGCTCATTACTACAGAGGAACCCTTATATTCTAGAGGAAAATATGCAGATACTCCATCAAATCACTTTTCTAGAGGGCTTCACTAGCCTTCCTTGATTAGCCCACCAATAGTGGATGGAAAGCAATCAGGAATCCATTGAGGGGACAAGCAATTGGAAAGAAGTGGTCCCACATACATAGCTATCTCAACTTTTATCTGAGTCTTAGAATCCCTCCTATTCCCCTTTTCTCAGGGGAAGTCTGCTCTAAGATCAAAATAGCTGGAGAAGAAAAAAGGATTAGTGTTATTTTGCTCAAGCCAATGCTTAACAAATAGCAGAATATCTGTATTCATGGACTTATTTATTCTTACTTACCTTTACACTTCTTGTACAAAAGTGCCCAGGGATATTCCTTTTTGGGAAACAAATTTATGAATTCTACACAAAACCTTTGTCTGTGACAAATTTTTCTCATCTCATAGGGAGCAGTCTGGTTAAACACCCCTGCCCATTAGGAAAAGGCATTTCTGATTAAAGATTAAGGAGAAAGACTCTCTTCCTCCTCCCCCACTCCATTTATTAAAGGATTGCCATTTTCTACTCTGTGTCTTGGTTCCTAGAATGGCAGCTGCTGACACACAGACCAGAGCTCTGGATTTGTATACTATGACAGTCTTATCATCTTGACAAAATTGAATAGAAGAAGCAAATTTCATGGTTGAGGAATGAAACTCCCAAGACATGTCTGACCTTTGCAAAGCAGATTTTCCCAGGCCCTCCCCAAATCTACAGATATTGTCAGGAAATGATGTCCTTTAGAAGGAGAAAACATTTAAATAACAAATCAGAGGAATGCTGGGTGGGATAAGGCAGTGATGCTATCCCTCGAAGAGATCTCTGAAACAAAGCTACTCCATGGTCACCCAAACACATCCCCTTTCATCTCTGGGCATATTTTAATGTAATTTAAAATAAATTTGTTAAGATACTTAGATGGCACAGTGAAAAGAATGTAAGATTGGAATCATAGAGATGAGTGTGAATCCTGCTCCGGACTATTTGTATTCTTGGGAAAGACACAGTCTCTTTTAAGTCTCAGTTTTCTATTCTCTTAAATATGGATAACAAGAGTATATAGCTCACAAGACTATTAAGAGGATGAAATGAAACTTTAAAGCATTAGATGTGTTAATTACTTCTATTGTGTATCAGAAACCACTCTGGTTACTGAGGATGCAAAAATAAAAGGAAAATCATCTCTGGTTTCAGAAAGATTGCATTCTACTGAAGAGGAGCCATGGAGATCAAAAGAAGTCTTCTGTTGGATATGGCACCAGAGGTAAGCCAAAATAGACTAGCAGGGGAGGGGATTAAGCCATTGACTAAAATGGATTTAGCACCCTAAAAAGAGTTAGGAAAAAGACATCATACAGGCAAGATTATGGCAGTCTAACTTTAAAAGGAGTTAGCAAGGCAATTACAGTAGGTCTTTTATAGGGGAAACATAATCTTGGGCATTTGAGATCGTAAATTGGCTTTCTCATTGGTTACAGTACTGGTGACAGTAACTGTTACAGTATAACAATTATAATAGTTATTGTTAATACAAAGTTTTTGGCTAAAAATTCTACCCAAGACCTCTACCTGGGGTGGGGCTGTAATAAAATCCACTTAAGCCAAAGGCCTAATCAAAGTCAAAAGATCCACTTTTAATCCTATCAATGCTCTTCCAGCTTGCTCCTGGAGTATCTAGGCTTTCAGATTGTGGACAGTTAATTCAGGCTCTTAGATACCCAGGACCTCATTAAAGCCAACCCACTTTCTGTTGTGTTCCCAATATGCAAATGATTCAAAATAGATCAGGTGAAAGGCAAAGTCTGGATTTGCTTCTCTATTTTGGTGGCAAGACTCTTTTTGACCTCCACCTTTAGGGTTATTATTATTATTATTATTATTTTTTTTTTTTTTTGCATATTCCCTTCTCTGCTGGATAAAGGGGTTTCTACCATCAAACCTGATTCCTTATCAGATCTCCCCAGTGAGTGGAGTATGTCTCTTTTTCTCTCTTTCTCTGTGTGCCTCTATATGTCTCTTAATTCTACATCATTGATAAAACTTTGAACATAATGTTCAAAGCTCTCTCCGGAATGGCATGGATTATTTCTCTTTGAGTCTCTTTGAGTCTGGCCTACCTAGTCAGAAAATCCCTAAACTGCCCAAGTATATTATGTTGTCACAAACACAAATAGTAACAGAATCAAGGGTATAGTAGAAGAAAGAGGAAATTTATAACTTGTTTCCTCTAAAGTTATGGTTCCTAAAACTTAGCACTCCTTACATAGATGAAAATTAGATTTTTTTTTTTTAATATACTACCACTGCTTATTGTAATGTTCTATTTGGTTTTCAGGAGGTCTTGGAGCAGCCTTCCTTTCAGCAGATTAATCACCATAAAAATAGCCAGGTGTTAAAGTCCAGATCCTTTATTATCTCCTTCACAATCTAGTTTCCTTGCCTGGGGCCTAGGCTAGCTTTCTTAGAGGCCTTCTGGAGTCCTGGTTGGAGAAGCTAAGGAGGATAGGCCTGCCACCCCCGAGGTATGAGATAGAATGAATGAATCTAGTTCTCCAAGCCCTTCTGAGTCTGTCTTTGGCTCTCAGCCCGAGGGCTTGGCTTCAGCCTCCAGTCACCACAAAGGTGGACAATGGAATGAATTTGTCTCTGCCTCCCAGATTATAAACTCTACACTGAGTATAAACCAATCATTATATCACTAGGAAACCATTATTTGTCATAAGATTAAATCAATCATACTGAACTTAGAGAACTATTAAGCACCATGCTAAACTAAATAACCATTGTCTCATCAATTCTACTGACTTAACATCTTGTAAGAATCCTTGTTTCAGAGTTCTGATGCTGTATTTCTGATCAGAGGTCCCACCACTTGAAGTTTAATTAAAGAAAAAAAAATAACAATAGCTTCTTATTTTTCAAAATACATGCAAAGTTAGTTTTCAACATTCACCCCTGAAAAATGTTGTGTTCCAAATTTTTCTCTCTTCCTCTTCCTCCCTCCCCTAGAAAGCAAGTAATCCAATATAGGTCATGCTGTGAAAAAAAAAAAATCAGATCAAAAGGGAAAAAATGCACAGCAAACAAACAACAACAACAACAAAAGGTGAAAATACTGTCTCCATTCAGTCTCCATAGTTCTCTCTCTGGATGTGGATATCTCTTTTCATCACAAATCTATTGGAATTTTTTTAAATCACCACATTGTTTGAGAAGAGCAGAGCCTGTCACAGTTGATCATCACATAATTTCTTATTGCTGTGTACAATGTTCTCTTGGTTCTACTTATTTTACTCAGTTTGTGTAGGTCTTTCCAGGTTTTTCTGAAATTATCCTTCTGATCATTTCTTATAGAACAATAATATTCTAAAACATTCATATACCTCTAATTCTTTGCCATAACAAAAAGGGCTGTTACAAACATCTGTGCACATGCTACCAGTGGCTCTTGAGGCAGACAGAGAAGCTATGTGGATGTACAAACTGTCATTGTTCCTACCCACATCCCAAGTCCACGCTCATTCCTACATGTGCACACACATTCATATTCACACTCACAAAGGCATAGTCACACTATCATCATCAAATTCACTTTTTGCTTTACTCTCTCTCTCTCTTTTTAAACCCTTTTGATTTTCCAATTTAGGGCTTGAAAGCCTGTGGCCATTCTCTCTGCTCTTTTTTATAGTAGTCATTCTTCTCTATAATAGAGTTGTTCAAATAAGTGATTTGAATGGCAGTTTCATCACAAATTCAAAATGACTTGTGAATAGGTCAATAAGGGTCTAGGACCAGGGAACTATCCATCAATGATCCATCCACTATCATTCTAATGAAATACAAAAATGAATATGTATCTCTTCATTAACAAGATATACTGAAACAATAACAAATGATTAATCCTTTAAACTTATTATTTCCCTTAGGCATGGACCCACACTTAACACCATATACCAAGATAATATCAAAATGGGTTCATGACCTAGGCATAAAGAAGGAGATTATAAATAAATTAGAGGAACATAGGATAGTTTATCTCTCAGACTTGTGGAAGAGAAAGAAATTTGTGACCAAAGATGAACTAGAGACCATTACAGATCACAAAATAGAAAATTTTGATTATATCAAATTAAAAGGCCTTTGTACAAATGAAACTAATGCAAACAAGATTAGAAGGGAAGCAACAAACTGGGAAAACATCTTCACAGTTAAAGGTTCTGATAAAGGCCTCATTTCCAAAATATATAACTGACTCAAATTTATAAGAAATCAAGCCATTCTCCAATTGATAAATGGTCAAAGGATATGAATAGACAATTTTCAGATGATGAAATTGAAACTATTACCTTTCATATGAAAGAGTGTTCCAAATCACTATTGATCAGAGAAATGCAAATTAAGACAACTCTGAGATGCCACTACACACCTGTCAGATTGGCTAAGATGACAGGAAAAAATAATGATGAATGTTGGAGGGGATGCGGGAAAACTGGGACACTAATGCATTGTTGGTGGAACTGTGAACGAATCCAACCATTCTGGAGAACAATCAGGAATTATGCCCAAAAAGTTATCAAATTGTGCATACCCTTTGTTCCAGCAGTGTTTCTATTGGGCTTATATCCCAAAGAAATACTAAAGAAGGGAAAGGGACCTGTATGTGCCAAAATGTTTGTGGCAGCCCTGTTTGTAGTGGCTAGAAACTGGAAAATGAATGGATGCCCATCAATTGGAGAATGGCTGGGTAAATTGTGGTATATGAATATTATGGAATATTATTGTTCTGTAAGAAATGACCAGCAGGATGAATACAGAGAGGCTTGGAGAGACTTACATGAACTGATGCTAAGTGTAATGAGCAGAACCAGGAGATCACTTTACACTTCGACAACGATATTGTATGAGGATGTATTCTGATGGAAGTGGATTTCTTTGACAAAGACTCAGTTTCAATTGATAAATGATGGACAGAAGCAGCTACACCCAAAGAAAGAATACTGGGAAACAAATGTGAACTATCTGCATTTTTGTTTTTCTTTCAGAGTTGTTTTTAACCTTCTGAATCCAATTCTCCCTGTGCAACAAGAGAACTGCTCGGTTCTGCAAACATATATTGTATCTAGGATATACTGCAACATATCTAACATATATAGGACTGCTTGCCATCTAGGGGAGGGGGTGGAGGGAGGGAGGGGAAAAATCGGAACAGAAGCGAGTGCAAGGGATAATGTTGTAAAAAAATTACCCTGGCATGGATTCTGTCAATATAAAGTTATTATAAAATAAAATAAAAAAAATATTATTCTCAGCAAAAAACAAAACAAAACAAAACAAAAACAAACCCCCCCCCAAAAAAAAAAAAACTTATTATTTCCCCAAGATTATTCCTGGCCACAACTCAATAACAACAAAACCCAAAAAATCTCCACCTCATAACACTGGCAGTAATGGTGACTGATAATAATTAATCTATTAGTTTAGATAATAATAAATAGTTAACATTTGTAAGTGATTACTATGTTGCATGAACAGTGCTATGTGCTTTACACATATTATCTCATTTGATCTTTACAATAATTCTAAGAAATAGGTGCTATTATTATTGATATTTTACAATTGAGGAAATTAGTAAGTGTTTAAGACTACATTTAAATTCTAGTCCTGGTATTCGATATATTTTCCTTCAGTAACTTAAATTGAAATGCAATCTCTCTTTTGTTAGGTGTTCCCCATGGAATTCATTGATTTCCAAGTCAAAAAATGGAGAAGTACTTGCTTGTTATAGACTCCTACTTTTAAAGTCTTTGATTCTGACATTCTATTTCCATTACAAATGTGATATCTACAAAATGGGTGGTACAGTGATAAGAATTGTTTTGTCATGTACTAGATATAAATCAGACCCCTACTATTATTGTTCTTATGTATTATGTATTTTACTAATCTCATATATTATTTATAGTATCTTTTAAATTTATTATTCTTTAAAATGAAAGAGTAAAAAACATTTCACCAATCATTCTGTAAACAAACATCAAAGTGTAGAAACACACACACACACACACACACAAAGTATACATAACTTGCAAGTAAAAGAAAATAGTTCTAGGACTAAGGAAACATAATAAGAATCAAAGACTAAACTGAAATAAATAATAATATTCTCTGTATGGAGAATAAATCTGAGAGTATGATATTTCAAATGATAAGAGAACAAGGCATGCAATAAAAAAATGACTTCCTCATAAAACTAAATTTAATTTTACAAGAGAAAAATAGAAATAACAAAATATAAGATTTTTAAGTATGTCTAATGAAAATACTAAAAATGAGTAGAAACTTTGAAATGAGAACCAAGAGAAACCTAAAAACATAAATATGTTAGCCCAATTTGAACTTTTTACATTCTAAAAGAAGAGAAGATACAACTTTCCCTGAAGAATAGTAGTCATAAAGGTCTCCGGAAGTTAACTAAGGCAAAGATATGGGTGAGGTTTTGTTCCATTCCTTTAGTTTTAAGGAATGAAAGGAGAGGGAAGAAAACAAAAAGGAATATATTAAGAAATAAATGAAGGAAACATGGAGGAACTGATCAGTTTACATTATTGAGGTGAGAAAAAAAAAAACAACTATATACAAAATCAAGGAAAGGATGAGAGAATAGATATCTAAGGATTTCACTTTTATTAGAAGTAGAGGAAGGGAAGTTAAGCACAAACACAGAGTTTTAATTAGAATAAAGCTCAATAAGAAAAGGGAGGTCAGGAAAAGGGAAAATGACAATAAAGTTAGAGAGGGAATAGTCACAAAGAAAGCAGACTTCAACTTTGGAGGGTGGTCATAATAGGAAGACTAAAAAGAAAGTATGAAAAAAAGCAAAAGAACAAGTTATTAGGATCAGAATTTAGGAAAAAGAAAAGGAACAGAAAGGAATAGGAATAGACCACTTCAATGAAATATGACAGTGAGTTAATCAAATTGCTTTTCTTGCTTTAACTTTTTGCAAAATATTAAGAGAAGAGAGGAATAAGATTAAGATACTAAAGAAAAGGAAGAAAATATAAAATTAATAATTATAAGATTTAGTGTGAAATTGCTCTTTTCTCCCAGATCTACCCCTAACTGAACACTTTTTTTCTTTTTTGCTGAGAGGCAATTAAAGTTAAGTGACCTACCCAGCTGAAAAGATAGTTTTCAACATTTTTATTTATTTATTTTTAACAAGATAATTGGAATCAGATTTGCTCAGGGTTACACAGGAGGTATATCTGAGATTGGAAAGGAACTCAAATCCTCCTAACGCCAGGAGCAGTTCTCTATCTCTTGTACCATTTAAGCTGCCCCTTTCAACACCTTTAAAAAACTCTCAAGTAACTGTCTCACTCAGGGAATGTTTTTGCTGCTCTGGCTCTCTCCTCTGGACATGGGCTAGGGTAATTGTTTAACAAATGGCTCTTCAAAACTGTATAGCACACTTTTAAATTTAAATAATAATATTTTCTCCATCACTTTCTTAAATCTAGACAATCAAGAGAATAATAAATCAAACCATGATTTGTGGCATTTGCCAATTTCCGAGATATAAAGCCATCAGTACTTGTAAATTCATGTGAGCTATCTCCAGTATACCTCTATGTCCAAACCATCTATGGCCATCTCATCCCATCTATTTCCAATTCACTTTTGTGTGTTTTCTTCAAACATCAAAATATTTGACCATTAGAACTCTTCAAGGTTTGAGACACTTTATTCATACCATTTAATTGTGTGTGTGACATGAAATAAGCTAAATTTGTGATCTTGAGCTCTCTTTCTGCTTGTTTCTATATCTCTGTTGCTTTATATCTCCTTTCTCTCTCTCCTTCTCCTCCATCTCCTTTTTCCTCTCTATCTCTCCTTTTCCCTTTCCCTCGCTTTCTCTTTTTTTTTCTCTCTCTCATAAACTTACATAGAGAAACAGAGGAGGATAGTAGAATGGACTAAAATTCATAATATGTTGTTTACAGGCAACAAACAAAGCAGAAAGATTCAAATAATTCAATTGAGTGGGTATGTTATGCTTCATGAAAATTTTGAAAACATGGAACAGCAATCACAACTTTTAGAGAACACATCTCTTTAAAAATAGACATGAAAAGACAGATAGTTGGTGCAGTGGATAGAGCACAAGCTCTGAAATAGGAAGACCCGAGTTCAAATTTGACCTCAGCATTTAACATTTCCTAGCTGTGTGACTCTGAGCAAGTCACTTAACCCCAATTGCCTAGCAAAACCCAATAAATGAATGAATGAATAAAATAAAATAAAAATTGAAATGAAGATATAGGCAGGAAAACTTCATTAGGTATAATATGTAGGCCCTTAAAAGAACTTACAAAAATTATAAAGAGAAATAGAAAGTATGTTTGGGCATTTCAATGTGACCTTTAACACCCTATATAAAACTAATAAAAATATGAAAGAAGTTAAAGAACTAAATATGTTATTAGAAGAGTTAGATTAGAAGAGCTAGATATGAGAGATCTCTGGTGATTAATGAATGTGAATAGAAAGGAATATGCGCATTACTCGACTGATCAAGAAAACACTCTTTTTTTAAAGGATAAAAGTTTCATTTATTTGATTACCAAAAATGAACTTTTACTCAACTATATACTACAAGAAGAATCAGGCTAACTTGATCTAATCTAATTTTTAAAAAAATTTTAAAAGTTTTTTTTTTAATTTTCAAAACATATGCACAGATAATTTGACAACATTGACCCTTGCATAGTCTTGTGTTTCAGATTTTCTCCTTTTCCCCCTCACCCTCTTCCCTAGATGGCAAGCAATCCAATATGTGTTAAACATGTTAAAATATATGTTAGATCCAATATGTATAAATATATTTATATAATTTTCTTTCTGCACAAGAAAAATCAGATCAAAAAAAGAAAGTAAATGAGTAAGAAAACAAAACATAAGCAAACGACAAGAAAAAGAGGGAAAGTATTACGTTGTGATCTACATTCAGTTCCTACAGTTCTCTCTCTGAGTATAGATGGCTCTTTTCATTACAAGATCATTGGAAATGGCATCAATCATCTCATTGTTGGAAAGAATCACATTCATCAGAATTGATCATTGTATAATCTTGCTGTTGCCATTTACAATGATCTCCTGGTTCTGTTCATTTCACTCAGCATCAGTTCATATAAGTCTCTCCTGGCCTCTCTAAAATCATCCTCTTGATCATTTCTTATAGAACAATAATATTCCATAATATGAATGTTATGGGATATTATTATTCTATAAGAAACATTCATATATCACAATTTATTCAGCCATTCTCCAACTGATGGGCATCCACTCTGTTTCCAGTTTCTTAACAATACAAAAAGGGCTGCTACAAACATTTTTGCACATGTGAGTCCTTTTCCCTCCTTTAAGATCTCTTTGGGATATAAGCCCAGTAGAAACACTGCTGGATCAAAAGGTATGCAAAATTTGATAACTTTTTGAGCATCGTTTCAAATTATTTTCCAGAATGGCTTGATCCATTCACAATTCCACCAACAATGTATTAGTGTTCCTGTTTTCCCACATCCCCATTCACCATTCATCATTATCTTTTCCTGTCATCTTAGCCAATCTCAGAGGTGTATAGTGATATCTCAGAGTTGTCTTAATTTGCATAAAAACACTATTAAAATATTTCTTTTTTTATTTTAATTTTAATTTTTTTATTTTAAATTATAACTTTTTATTGACAGAACCCATGCCTGGATAATTTTTTTCCAACATTATCCCTTGCACTCACTTCTGTTCTGACTTTTGCCCTCCCTCCCTCCATCCCTTCTCCCAGATGGCAAGCAGTCCTATACATGTTAAATATGTCACAGTATATCCTAGGTACAACATATGTGTGCAGAACCGAACAGTTCTCTTGTTGTACAGGAAGAGTTGGATTCAGAAGGTAAAAATAATGCAGAAAGAAAAACAAAAATGCAGTTTACATTCATTTCCCAGTGTTCTTTCTTTGGGTGTAGCTGCTTTTGTCCATCACTGATCAATTGAAACTGAGTTAGATCTTCTCTTTGTTAAAGAAATCCACTTCCATCAGAATACATCCTTAAACAGTATCATTGTTGATGTATATAATGATCTCCTGGTTCTGCTCCTTTCACTTAGCATCAGTTCATGTAAGTCTCTCCAAACCTCTCTGTATTCATCCTGCTGGTCATTTCTTACAGAATAATAATATTCCATAACATTTATATACCACAATTTACCATATGTTTACAGTAAACACACTTCAAATACAAAGACACACACAGAGTTAAAATAAAGGGCTGGAGCAGAATCTATTATGTTTTAGATGAGGTTAAAAAAAGTATAGGCAGACTCTATCAGGAACAGACACATTCATAAAATTGAAAGTCATTAATTAATTGATAAATGGTCAAATGATATGAAAGAAAATGTGTGTGTGTGTGTGTGAGAGAGAGAGAGAGAGAGAGAAAGAGAGAGAGAGAGAGAGAGAGAGAGAGAGAGAGAGGAGAGAGAGAGAGAGAGAGAGAGAGAGAGAGAGAAAGAAAGAGAGAGAGAGAGAGACAAAGATCATAACAAAAAATAAAATGTTTTAAAAGTTATCAAACAAATTGCAAACTACAGTAAGCTATACGAAAGTTTATATCACACCAAGTCATTTTTAAAAACAATTTTAGGGTTCTATCTGACTCAGCAAATTCACAGAGATCACCAGTGCAGGGAATTATCCATCTTGGAAACTCTAGGAAAGACAGACTCGCTAATAACCAGCAAAGTTCTGTATTGCTTCAGTCATTTGGGAAATCAATTTAGAATTAAAGTAAAAATAATGCCTAATGTGTTCTGAACATTTGAACCAGATTCCCCCCTGCTAGCAATATCCCAAGGAGGCTAAAAATTGAATCAATAGACCATACATCATGAAATATTTGTAACATTATTTCTTTTTGTTGTGGCAAAGAACTGGAAAGTTAACACTCCTAAATTTGGGGATGACTTAAATTTTCTTATACAAATGTAATGGAATAGTATTGTATCATAAGAGCAATGAATAAGAACTCAGAAAAGAGTAGGAAGATTTATATACAAACACAAAGAGTAAAAATATTAAGAATCATGTATAATGATAACCTTAATGTAAATGGAATAAAAAAAAGACAATTAAAACATTATTAAACATTGAATTATAGTCACCACCATATATAAATAAAGATGAGAAAATGTTCATCTTTCCAAACATAGGGTTATGGACTCCTTTCCAAATTTGCATTTTACTTAGTATACTTAATATTTAATAGTACTTAAGATGTATTCAAGTAGATCTCTTAAACTTAATATATCCAGAACTGAATTAATTATCTTTGCCCCTATACCCTTCTCATATTTCTGCCAAAGATAACAACATCCTTCTATTTCTGCAGGCTCAAAAATCGAGGTCATCTCTAATTTCTCAGTATCCTTCATCACACATGTCCAATCTGATGCTAAGGTCTGTCAATTTCAGTTTTGGAACATCTCTCCAATATATCCCTGTCTCTCCTTTGATATTGGGTGGAGACTCAACACATAATGCCTAGGACTATTACAATAGGCTTCTGGTGAACCTCAATGTGGTGATGCAGTTTTTACTGGCTTTCTGATTATTCCATAAAAAGGACACTCCAATTCTTAATTTCAGGCATTTTTGTTGTCTGTCCACCATCCCCAAAAGGTTCTCCCTTTTCATCTCCATGTTTTCACTTCTGGATTTTCTCTGAATCTTAATTAAAATCCCATCATCTACAACAAAACTTTCCCATCCCCTCTTAAATCTAATACCTTCCCTCTTTCAGTTATTTGCTGAACTAGCTTTGTTTATATTTGGTACTTGTCTCCCTCCCAAATGTTTCCTGAGAATGATCTTCTACTCTGAGAATGGTGTAACTCTTCTGCAGTAAGCCCTAATGCTTCCTGCTGTGAAGCACCACACTTAAAATTGTACTTTCAGTAAGTCCTTACTGAGGAATGTAGACTTTCTCAACACAACTCCTCCTGGAAAGTCTGTCTCTTAAACGCTATAAAGAAGAATAAAACAATTCCCAAGTCCATCTCCCAAGATGGTGCAGTAGATAGATGTTAGGATTCTTACAAGGTGCTAAATAAATGGAATTGAGGAGATGGTGGTTAAATCTAGTTTAGCATTGATTTAATCCTACAACAAATAATGGTTTCATAGTGATATAATGATTGGTGTATATTCAGTGTGGGGCATATAAGGGAGAAGTTTTTGGAGCCAGGAGGAGAACTAAGGAGGACTGAGAAGTGGTGGCAGGCTGTCCTGTGGAGTACACTGAAACCAAGATCTGGAAGGCCTCCAGAAAAGCTAGCCGAGCCCCAAGTGAAGGAGATAAGATTTTGAAGGAGATGACAAAGGATTTGGACTTTAATCCCTGGCTGCACTTGTGGTGATTACTAGCTGCCTCCAGAAGCCCCCCAAGAAAACTGCTCCCAGAGAATATTATATTTTGGAGAATAACGTTACATGTTGGCACCCAACATGGAGCAGACACAATCTTGATTTCAGTGGAGAAGTCTCTGATCCTAATTTCAGTGGAAAAGTCTCCTTGACCCAGAAATTAGTGTGAGTACAAAAACAGACAAGGAAACTTTGTTAAAGGGCTAAACTAGTGCTTCATCTAAAACGGGACAGATGTTTAGAAAATAGCCTTCTTTTCCCATTCAAGGAAATTGTGTAGATAGCACTGTCAAACTTATAAAAAGCCAAGGTTTGATTATAATTTGGGAGTAGATCACTGAACTTTTAGAAACTGTACAGTACACATCTCCTTGGTTCTCTATGGAATTAGAGCTAGAGGAGTGGAAATTAGTAGGAGAGCAACTATGTCAGTTCTACAATGAAAATGGACCTGACTCAATTTTCAAAGATACATTTTATAAGTACAATTTAATATAACTGGCTTTAGAAAATTATATAAGTTATAGAATAAGGGAAAAGATGAAAGAGCAGGAGGGGGAGGATCTAAATAAATTAGGTGAAAAGGATGAAGTATCAGATAAGAATGGAGTTAAGTACAATTTTAAGTGTGGTGCTTCACAGCAGGAAGCATTTGGTCATTCCCATCCCCTGACCTACTTCCCTCAATTAACCCTTCATGTATGGAGGGAGAAGGAAGAGGGGGAGAGGCAGTAACACATTCAGTGCCACCTATGAAGCAGCCTATGACAAGATTACAAAAAGCACTGGTTAAGGCAAAAAATGAAGGACAGGATCTATTTGATTTAATATATACATATCCTGTCATTGAAGAGCTTGACTCTTCAGGTCAAGTGCTTATTATACGCAGATTATGATGAACATGGAAACACAAAGTCTCTCTTGGCAAGGGATTTCTAGAGAAACTTGTCGATGTTGTCAGAGTGGAAAAATAGGACATCTGAGAGCTCAGTGTAGATATAGAGACAGAGTGAGAGGAGGGGGTGAGAGAACAAAACCCAAAACACTATGTCCAAAATGCCCCCAAGGGCTTCCACTGGGCCTCAGAATATAGATTGATACAGGGAAATGAGAGGCAGGGCCCAGCTCCAAGATATCATACAAAAGACAGGTGGGGCATGATGGCAGCTGAGTTTACACCCAGAGGGTCTTTAGAAGTTTAGGACTCTGATGTAATCAATCAGCCATCCAAAAAGCAATCACATGGCAGACAGGGATTATAATTGGGGAGAATACAGGCTTTTTTAACTCAACAGAAGGGCAGTGTCCAGTGCAAGCAGCTCCAATGTGATTGCTAGGTGATGAAGAAATATATAGAAAGTGGTAAATAGAAAGGACTAGATAGATTAACTGCCTGGGAGAAAGGTTTTGCTTGTATTCCTACAGATGGAGAAGGAAACAGATGGATGGCAACGACACCTGGAGAGAGACAGAAAAAGAAGAAAAAAAATCGAAATAAAGGAGAAGACCTAAGAACAAAATTTCCAGGAATCATTGGATTCCCTAACACAAGATGAGACTATTGCAAGACTTCAAAAACTTGCAGGAATTATTGGATTCCTGGCACATGAACTAATGGACAATAGATTTGTTTTGGACTATTTCTAGGACTTATGGACATGTGTAATTCCTCATGTTGATTCATGTTATTTGTTACATCACTACTAGTCTATGTTATATTACTATGTGCTTATGTAACTTATGTAATTATGTATAATACCTCCCATATTAATGGATTTATGTATACCTGTTTCAAGTGAGCCCCTTCAGAAACCTGCTAATCTGATTTGATTTCCCATTTCCTTTGGTGTTTTCATCTCCCTTCCTGAGCAGTCAGGGAGGGCATGACTACCTTCTTTTATGGTGTTTTCACCCCTTTTTTGAACAGTCAGGGAAGGCATGATCACCTCTTTTTTGGGGTTCTCACTTCCTTGAGAAGTCAGGGAGATCATGACCACCTATGTTCTAAATCAAAAGAAAGCGGGAGATGTTAGGATTCTTACAAGGTGCTAAGTAAGTGAATAGAGGAGACAGTGGTTAAATCTAGTTTAGCACTGATTTAATCCTACAACAAATAATGGTTTCCTAATGATATAATGATTGGTGTATACTCAGTGTAGGGCATATAAGGAAGAAGCTTTTGGATCCAGGAGGAGAACTAAGGAAGACAGAGAAGAGGTGGTAGGCTATACCCTGTGGAGAACATTGGAATCAAGACTACAGAAGGCCTCTAAGAAAGCTAACTGGGCCTCAGGAAAGAGACAAGATTTTGAAGGAGACCATAAAGGGTTTGGACTTCAACTCCTGGCTGCATTTGGGGTGATTACACTGAACTGAAAGGAAGGCTGCCTCCAGAAGCCCCCCAAGAAACCTGCTCACAGAGAACATTATATTTTAGAGAAGAATATTACAGATAGAAGTTTGAAGTAAGAAAGACTCATCTTCCCGAGTTCAAATCCAGTATCAAACACTTACTAACTGAGTGATCCTTGCCAAGTCATTTAACCCTATTTAACTCAGTTCCTCATCTGTAAAAAGATGTCTACTCCAGTATCTCTACCATGAAACCCCCAACTACATGAAGAGTTGGACACAACTACAATGACTGAATGCAATTTCTTCCTTAGATTATAAGCTCGTTAAGGGAAAGAGATCGTCTTTTGTCTCTTTTTGTATCCCAAGTGCTTAGCACAATGCTTGGCACATAGTAAGTCTTTAATAAATATTTATTGGCTAATTTACTCTCAACGCCATTGAATATTTTGATTACTTTGGTGAACTGCTTACACACTCTCCCCTTCTTTTTCTATTTTAATCTTTTTCCTAAGAGATGGTTTGTTGAGGAGTGAAAGGGGGAAGAAGATAACAAAGAATGAAGATGGTTCTTTAAAAAAAATAAATGTATTAAAACAAATTTGAAGCAAGAAGTGGCAGTTTGAACTTGAGAAGGGAGTACACATACAGATATGATCATGGTTTTATCCAAGACCAGTATTCAGGTTACATTTTAAAACCATTTATTGTTTTTATTAAAAATGAAAACTATTTTCCAAAATTGGCTTTCTTGTGTCTCCTTATAAATATTCATGGAATGAGGAAGAATAGATCTCAAAACTTTTAGTCTGAAGTTCTGGATGTAATGGTTCTCTTTATTACCAATGAGAACCTAACACTAGCTATGAGAACCTAATCCTGAATTAAAGTATTTCATTTTTAAGGTTTAGTAGATTTTAAAAATAGTTATCCCCCCAAAAAAGCAGAAGGATTAACAGGTATATACTAAATGTAATTTTAGCTGTAGGTTCATATGTCATTAAAATCACTCCCCATTTATGATGTAGCATCAAAGATAAAATAAAAGTTCTGACAGAGAAAGATAGTTTGTTAGTGACCCAGAGGGGAAGGCATAACAAAGAAATGACTTCAGACATGCAGTGATGATCAAAAGATGGAAGGTCTCCAGGATGTTGAGTGAAATATCTTGGTGAGTTTATGAAATAGCATCAGGAAGAAGAGTAGGGATCTGTGCTTGGCAAGGAAGGGAATCACTATACCAGTGAATTCATGTATCCAAAGACCACAGTTTATTAAAACTAATTCTTTTTTGATACCTGACTTCACCATTATTAAGTGAGATGCTAGGAGAAGAAAAAAAAAAAAAACAGTGTATGGGGAGGCAGAAAGAAGAGAATGAAAATAATTCACTTAGAGTATAAGAGAAAGGGGAATAACATGAAGGAAACCAGATAATTTAAAAAGTAAAAATAATAACTGAATTAGAAATGCTAAAACAACAGTGTAAGAATCAAGGAATTTTCAGAAAATAAAGAAACCAGAGTCAGTACAAGCATTCAGTCCTATCTTTAGGATAATTATTGCAATTATAAAAATCCCATTGTCCCATTGCCTCTAAGAGGCCCAAGCTCATAACTCACACAGATGGGGTTCATTCAGGAAGTGGAGAGGCTAGTCTCTAAAGAAAAGGGCCAGGGTCTTTTCTTACTGTCTTAAGGTTTTTATAGCCCCCCTACAGATTCCTAGGGAAAATTTCTTTTAAAAAAAGCTTCTGTTTGAGTTATATCTAAGGTCTCCTGTCAGAAAGAATTAGAAAGGTACTTATTTTTAAATGTCAATCATACATAGAACAGGTATTCTATGGAGAACAGATATACCCTCCACTCAGAAGAAATTATTAAAACACAAAAGATTTATAAGTGCACATTGAAAAAGACTTAAAACCTGAAAGAATAATTCTTAACTCTCAAGAGGCTAATGCCTATAAAAACATAACCAATTTTATATGATGTTGAACAACCATTTCAATTTCACCTTGGCTTTGCACTGTCTGAGCAATTTCCTCAATAATGTTTGCCAACCTAGAACATGATTTAAGCTCATCCTCCAGTTAATGATCTTTTTTTTTTTTTTTGAATAGCACTTTAGGAACAGCAGATATTTTATGTTGCTTCAGTTACTAACAACTAAGGAACGCAGATTGTTGGCCAAAGGAAATAGCTACCAGAGTAAGAAACATTCTGAGAGCACCTATTTGTGTTTAGGGAAAGAAACATACAATCTAAGATTTCATCTTAGTCTTATCTAGATTTCCCTATATATAGATTACCACATGGCTGTGACTGCCCAAAGTGATGGGGACTCGGAAGCAGGTTAAGGGACATCTTAACATGGTTAGCAGACAGGAAGAAAATGCCATAGAGCATATGCTCCTTAAATGATAACCAATTTTCTTTGTCAGAAATTCTTTCCTGCATTAATACCACAGTGAGTCATGGATTGCCATGTCATCCAATATCCTGCAGTGTTTCATGATTTGGGGCATTATTTAATCTGTTTGTTCTTCAGTTCCCTCTTCTGTAGAATGAAGATTACTATAAACCTTTTCCTCCCTAGACAGTCCTGGTGAGGATTTAATGAAATGAATTGTGTATTTGGTAATCTGTAGTAGTACCACTGTTTGTGATCACAATATACAAGAATATACTCAATATTTTAATCGTGTGTATGCTGGCAGGATTAGTGGTAAGCAGTTGGTAAATAAAGGCAATATTGTTCTCTGATCTATTTATCATTGGAAATTTGTAGCATGAGGTCATCAGAGGTAAAGTTAGTAAGTTCTATAATGGAATAGACACAGATAAGAGGCAGTGATGTCTGGAGCAAAATAGGAATGTTTCAAAAAGCATGGAACTAACAGAAACAGTAGATATGGCATTGGTAGAAAATTTTTATATATCTTTCTATCTGAAAACTCATGCAAAATTTAAAAAAAAACTCATGATCTCTTAAGGAGATCAAAGACAGAAAACAGAAAGCAATTTTAAATTTCCTTAAGATTAGGTAAGTCTTTAAAGGGAAGAGAGATGTAGTTACATTTGAAAATAAGAATTATTTGGGAATAGTTCATTTGAGAAATTAACCTTAGATATCCCCCAATCTCATTTTTTAATCTTCCAACTGAGATGCAGGAAGCACATCTAATAAGGAGTGACAACATCCAACCCCAGTACTTCTGATATCTGGATGCGAGGGACTTTATCTTGTATGTCGTTATATTGGGAGCTCATGCACAATATGACCACGATGCTACAGGATGAAATTGCTTACCTTCCTTTGGCAAATTAACCCATTATTTTTTCAACATACTATATATCTCTAAGGGCTAATTTGGCCCAACTACATGATAGGCTGGATTTGGGCAGAAAATAGAAATGTGTGCCAGGGATATGGTGAATGAAGCTTTTGAGAAGTCCCCCTTCTATGGGACTTGTCAAAAACAATCTAATAGGAACATTTTGCAATTGGGCAGCATAGTAAATGAGGTTTCCCTAGTTTTCTTCACAAGTTCTGAATAGCAATTCTTGTAAAACTCCAAAATTTTAAAAAGCCAGCCTTATCAACCTACATGCAACACTTGCACAAGTGACATGGTTTCTTTTTTTTCTATATCTCTTCATTTCTTTTGAGGTCATACAGACTGCATTATGAGTTTATTATTGAAAATTATTGTTTTGTTTCCATTTTTTTTAAATGAGGTATACACTGAGAATTCTGAAGTGAATCTATAAACATATGGATGTCATAAAAGCAGATGAAGCTAAATTGCTTCTCAGTCCACAACAGACATTTTCGTCTTTGGATCTTCGGGGAAAGTATCACATGATGAATCTTGAATAGAATCTAGTTTCCTACAAATGCAAAAGATATGTCTTCTGTCAGTGATAGTATCATCAAGAGAACATGAAGGAGAAATATAAGGAAAGCCCCAAAAGTATGAGCAGAATTATAGGCTCAGTTAAGAAATTCAAGATTACTGTAAGTAGTTAACTTGGCCTTCTAAATAATTGTATAGCATATGGTAAAGATCCAGACCTAACCCAGCTCATCTACTTTTGCTTAGTCCAGGGTCCAAACTAGAACAAATCTTAGAGACCTGAATTTCCAGTTACTTAATGACCTTGACCACTGGCCCAAACTTTGTAATTTCATGATGCTCAGCTTTCCCAAAACACAGAATTTACAATATGCTAAATGACTTTCTATTAACCCAAGACCTAGCAGAATCCAAATTAGAGTTTTGTAGACAAGAAGCTCACCTGCTTCTTTGGGGCTGATTACATCCGGTCATGTGTGTAATTGAGGAGGTCCACTAAGCACAAAGGAGGGTCATTGGATGGAATAGAGTACTCACCCATATAGTTTCACTGTCAATTTGTTACATTGTCAAATAGGCCTCTGATCTAAGTAGCTTGGATTTCCAGCTTTACTTCAAACAAATTTGTTCTCTATTTGAATGTAATTCCAGAGTCAAGAAGGAGTGACTCCATTTATCCATCTAAAATCCCTCTCCATTTTATCAGAAGCTAGAATCATAGAAATGAAAAGGGCAATTTTAAAGCTGTGAGTTGGGGTGGGAAGAGAAATCTATTATGAATTGAGAGTTTTAGAATTGCTTCATGGTCTCTAAGCTATCATTCACAAAGATTTAAAGTACTAGCTAAAATGAAAACAATTCTCATTGCTGTGGCATTTTGTGATTGTCAGAGTTGTCTTCACAACAATCCTAGGGTGAAGGAGGAGTGGGAATCTAAACGATGAATTTCACTGACCTGTCTAGACCTACTAGATTCTTGATATTGACTTTTCATATTAGCCAGCCCACTCAGCTTCATGTTACCTGTTATAGCATTGTAACGTTTATTCTCTTTGTCTTCATCTCATTCATCAATGTGTCTATCTCAGATAAGCACTTTAGAGGGACTACAGCAAGTAAGCAAAAGAATACTGAAATGCATTTCTCTGAATAATTCCAACCTTCCCGTAACATAAAACTCCTTGGCTGGAAACTCTACTTTCTCCTGGTAATCCTGTGATTGTATACCTTAAGACACTATCTTAGAAAAGCCAAAAGGAGAAATGTGTAGTTGGAAATCATAGTTGTCATCTTGTATAGTTGCCAGATCTAAAGATTCATCAAACTGTTCTTTCTTGATCTCTAGTCTGTTGATAAATATTTTAGGTATCTATTATGTGACAGGAATTGTGCTAAGTACCAGAGACATGAGAAAAAGACAAAAGATAAAAATCTAATAGAGGAAACAACACACTAGTAAATGACTTGCAGATTTTTCAAACTGGACTTAGTATAGAAATCTGAAACCAAGCATGGCCCAAAAGATAACTCATGATGTTTCTATCTAAACCTTTCCTTCTTTCTATTTCCTTCCACAATACCACCATCCTACTAGTCATCCAATTGTACAACCTCATTATTCTCCTCCATTCCTCATTCTCCCTCACTTTACAGATCCTTCCAGTTGCCAAGTTATAATGTTACTCAAACTCTCATATACTATTCTCACCACCCATGCACTCCCATGCTAGATCAAGCTTCACTTCCTACCTGAACTATTGGAACAGCCTTAGAATCTGATTCTCTGTCTCAAGTCTCTTCTGTTTTCAATGTATCCTTCATATACATATAAATGATGAATTCCTAAAAGTAACTTCTCTGCTTGATAAGTCACACTGCTTATTATCTTTAAGATGAAATTACTTCAAAAACAAAAAACAAAATGAACCCAACTCTTGTTGATTTTTGAAGAAACTGGTTGTGATCTTTTCAGGCTTATAATAAATCACTTGATTTCCAGCACTCCACAATCCAAGTTCAGCCCACTGCCTTTGATATTTTTCAACCATGATATTCCATATCTCCTATATCTCTTATTTCTCAGGATGCCCCAGAAGGCTAGAATGTTCTCCCTCCTCACTTCTGCCTCTTGGAATCCCTAACTTCCTTCAAAAATCATTTCAAAATTTATCTTCAATTGAGATCTTTTCTGACACATCAAATGCTAGGCTTTTCCTCTTCTACCTCTGTTACCTCATGTGACAGGAGTAATTGCAAATCTTTGTCTTCATCTCATTCATCATATCCTTGAACTCTTTGGGAATGGGCTCCTCCTTTTCTTGAGGGTAAGTTGCTTTAGACTTTGAAGGTTATTTTTTAGAGTTCTAGTATATTTCCATTATCTTTTTTGCTGCCATGGCTTCTGGAGAGAAGAAGGGAAGAAACAGAAATTTCCTCCCTGTCAATTATTAGAAATACAAAAAGAGATAGCAAAGTCCTAGGTGACAAAGGCAGACTTGTCTCTTTATCTTTTTATAGATATAGATATAGGAGGAAGCTTGGAACTTTCTGGTTCCACCATCAGTGATCTTTTATAAAATTTCCAGGAACCGGGGCAGAGCCAAGATGGAGGAGAGGATACATGTTTCTTTCTGATGTTCTCTTACAATCCTCAGACTAATTAGCAAATCCAGCCTCTGAATTAGTTCTGGATGGCAGAATCCACAAATATTGGGAGTGCAACAAATTACCATCAGAAGACAATTTCAAAGATTGCCAGAAAAGGCCTGTTTCAATCAGAAATGGAGGGAGGCAGTCAAGCACAAGCAGGCTGACCAGAGACGCCAGCACAGACAGGGAGGGTGGTATTAGCTCCATAATGGAGAATCTATGGGGAGGACTCTATCATAGTGTTGGCTACTTTGCCCTGGTTGCAAGCAAGTAGATCAGCAGAGAAGTTTTAAAACACCCAATACAAACAGAAAAGGTAAATGGTGAACCCCAAATACCAGAATCTCACGGGAGCTGGCCATACCCACCCAGCTCCAGGAGTCAGTCAGCACTGACCCAGCCCAGCTGCCCCCACTTGTAGAGGAAGCTTGGAAAACCTCCTCTGCCCTAAAAGCAGACCTTAACTGTTTTAAAAAAATGAGTAAAAAAAATAAAGAGAACTCTAACCATAGACAATTTTTATAGTGAAAGAGGAAAATAGATTTCAAACCTTGAGGAGATTAAAAGCAGATTGGTGCCAGATAACGCCTCAAAGGGTGATATAAATTGGAACCCACACAAAGCTCTCCTAGAAGAAATGTAAAAGGATCTTAAAAGAGAAGTGGGAAAAAAATGGGGAAAGAAAATGGAAACTTTGCAAGTTGTAAGGAAAAGGCATATAACTCATTAAAAGATAGATTTGATAAAATGGAAAAAGAAAACAACTCCCAGAAAAACAGAATTTGTGAAACAGAAAAATAACTCCTTAAAAAAGCAGAATTTGTGAAATGGAAAAAAAAACCCATAGAACAAAACAACTCATTTAAAAATTCAATTGGACAAATACAAAAAGAAGTAAAAAAAAAAAGTAAATAAAGAAAATAATTCACTAAAAATCAAAACTGAACAAATGAAAATGAATGACTCAATGAGACTTCAAGAATCAGTCAAGCAAAACCAAAAAAAAAAATGAAAAAATAGAAAAAAATTGTAAAATACCTAATTAGGAAAACAACTGGTGTGGAAAATAAAATTTCTAGGAACCAATGGGCCAACCAACATCTGCTATCCTGCTCATGCTCTTTAGCTAGGAGAAAGAGCCCAGGACCATCTCCATAGATTCCAAGTATGTGTTCAATACACTCTGCTCATTATGCCTTTGTTGCTTTGTATGTATACAGTTTCCCCAATAGAATATAAGTTACTTGAGAACAGGAGCTATCTTTTTTATTGTTTTGTATTCTCAGTGCCTCATACAATATCTGACACATAGAAGATGCTTAATAAGTGCTTGTTAATTGATGAGGTATACATTCTTTAATCAGTCTTTTCTTAAGTTTTCAAAATTATCTTGAGAAAAACCATTTCATAATATTTGTTTTGCAAAGGTGAAAACTTGCTGTGAAATGATGTCTTCAGGGATCTCCCAGCACTTAATACACCTCCAATACAATTGGAACACTCTACCCTGATCCATTTACATACATCTGATCCTCCTTTGACCTCAGTTCAGTGTTTCACTCAGAGAAGACATGTTCAAAATGATTGTTGATTAAATAAAAAATGTCATAGAGTACCTAGAAGGGACAGCTCCAAGTGCTATGGCCCTGACAGCTCTCATAGTACCATTTTCAATGCTACTTAACCTTGAATGAGATAGCTATCAAATGTGCCTTCGCTTCATCCTACACGAGCACCGTTACTAATAAATTAATTAAACTAACCTTCAAAGAGTTCACTGAGAAATAATAGCAAGAGTCCTGGGTTACAAACCAGAGGACCTCATATGTGATATGACTTTGAGCAAGGTAATGGGAGTCTGTTTCCTTTTCTATAAAATGGGTTCAATGGTGCCTGAAATATCATGTTTACAGGATTCCCATTCAGAAAGAATCTGATGAGCACGCAGGATTATTAATGAGTCACACAAATGAGTCTCATTTTCTCTTAAACCTTGTAAATTATCTGTGATCATTAAATTATGAGGAGATTTGCATATGAATAGTTCATCACATCAATTATTCTTAATCTGTTTTGTTACCAAGAGCTCAGATTGAAGGAAAATGCATACTGGAATTGGTACTAACTGTAAAATCCCAAAAATTTCTGCTCACAGTGAGGAATGCTGTCCATGTACTTTGGTTTGGCCTATGTGCATAAATCAATGGCAGAACCATATTTTGAGACAGATTCCCTTGGCTTTGGATATTCTGATGATGTAATTTCAAGATTTAAAAGAAAGTGAAAAAAAATCTTATAGGAGATGGAATTTTATCTGGGTCATGAAGAGAAGCAGAGAAGCCATAAGGTATAAAAAAGGTGGGAGCACTCCACAACAGACAGCCATTGAAAGATGAAAATAGTCAATGCTTGAGGAATTATAAAAAGATAAGCACAATACTATATTTTGGTAGAGCTGTAAATTGACCTAACTAGTCTGGAAAACAATTTGGAATAATAAAAAGAAAGTCATTAAAATATCAATACACTTTTGACCCAGAGCTCCTGCTGCTAAGTTTATACTTCAACAAGGTCAAAGATAATGAAATCTCATGTACATCGAAGTATTGATAATAAGGATTTTTGTGAAAACAAAGAATAGGAAACACACAAGCCCTCATTGATTGGGGAATGGTTGAACAGGTTGTGGTACATGGATGTGATAGAATATTCTTATAACATAAGAAAAAATTAATATGAACAAAGTAGATCAACATGGAATGATACATCAACTTGTAAATTAAGGAGAACCAGCCCATCAATATAAATAATGATTACAAAAATGGAACTAGAAAGTCCAACAATATTTTAAATGAACCCTATGAAATTACAATGATCAATCAGATAATTAATAAAGAGGAGACATGAAACTGCATCTCTCTTTTGCAAATATGCAAGATTAAGAGCACAGAACACTGAATTTATTGTCAACTCAGCTAATGTGTTGTTAATTTGGTTGAACTGTTTTTTTTTCCCTCTTTTCAGATTATTATTATAAAGGGTTCTCTTCTCAGTGGAGTGAAATATATTTTGGAAAATGAAAGTGATTTTAAAACAAAACATATCAATAAAAAAAATGAGGGAATTGATTGGGAGGTTTGCCAAAGGCTTATGATGAACATTTAAGTGTCACAAGACCAAGGAGTCAAGAACTAGAAATTTCAGAGATCATGTAGCCTATGCTCTTCTATAAATGTAGAAAAGTTTATTATTTTCATATTTAGATGACTGGCAAGAAAAGAAATAAAATTAATTTTGGAGAGAAACAATAGAAAAATGCATCCCTCAGAGAAAAGCTACTTTCTGAAGATAAAGAGGACCCATGAGTTCTGATTTCCAAATCTAATTGACAAATGACTGACATGAAGACTTTGAAGCAGGTATCCAAGAAATACACAGAATCAGTTGATGACCACCAATTATATATTGTCTAGTAGTGAAGTGGGTAGAAGAAATGTAAATTTTATTTTATTATCACGAGCTAAAGGTGAATCCTTTACCTTAGAAGATAGTACTTTGGAACACTAAAATTGCTTGGTACACACAAAAGAAATCACAGGGGACAGCTCAGGAAAAATTATGAGAGTTGAACTCGGAGGACAATTAATCCTAATACAAATCTATAGTCAAGTATGGTAAAAAATCTCAAAAGTTATACTGTAAGGCCAAAAAGATTTTTTAAAAGGAAAAAAAAAACTATTTTTACAAAAATACTTATAACAGCTCTTTTTGTTCTGGCAAAGAATTAAAAATTGAAGGAATGCCCATCAGCTGGGGAATGACTAAGCAACTTTTGGTATTTGAATGTAATGGTATACTGTTGACTAAGAAATGAAAAGCAAGTGAACCTTACTCTCATCAGAATTGATTCAAAGAAAGAATAACACACACTCAATTGAGTATAGAAATCTATCTTACTCCACAGGAAAATAGGAGGGGAAGGGGATAAGAGAAGAGGAGGAATGCTCATAAGGAGGGAAGATAGACTGGGAAAGGCAATAGTCAGAAGCAAAACAGATTTGAGGAGAGACAAAGTGAAAGGATAGAAAGAATAGAATAAACAGGGGGAAATAGTATGAAGGGAAATATAGTTACCAATAGTAACTGTGAAAAGATTTTTGAAGCACAATTCTGATAAAGGCCTCATCTTTTACGATAGATAGAAAAATGATTGAAATTTCTAAAATTGTGAGCTATTTTCCAATCAACAAATGATTAAAATATTTTTAGATGAAGAAACCAAAGCTATCTATAACCACATGAAAACAAATGTTCTAAATCACTATTGATTAGAGAGTTGGAAATTAAAACAATATTGAGGTACTACCTCAAACCAATTAGATTGGTTAATTAGACAGAAAAAAAAAACCAACAATAAATGTTGGAGGGGATGTGGGAAAATTGGGACACTAATATACTGTTGGTAGGGTTATGAACTGATTCAACCATTATTTAGAACAATTTGGAACTATGCCCAGAAAGCAGTTCTTTTATGGCAAAAAAAAAATTAACAGGAAATTGAGGCAAAGACCATCAATTGGGGAATGGCTAAATAATTTATGTTATATGACTGTGATGGAATACTATTGTGATATAAGAAATGATGAGCTAGATGTTCTCAGAAAAACCTGTAAAGACTTACACAAACTGATTCAAAGTGAACTGAGTAGCACCTGGAGAACACCATATGTAGTTAATAGCAATATAACAAAATAATCAATTGGTTTATTTTTATTTTTAATTGCTTTTTATTTACAAGTTATATGCATGGATAATTTTACAGCATTGACAATTGCCAAACCTTTTGTTCCAATTTTTCCCCTCATCCCCTCCCCTAGATGGCAAGATGACCGATACATATTAGAGTATAAATTAAATACAAAATAAGTATACATGTCCAAACCATTATTTTGCTGTACAAAAAGAATCGAACTCTGAAATATTTATAGTTAGCCTGTGAAGAAAATAAAAAATGCAGGCAGGCAAAAATATAGGGATTGGGAATTTGATGTAATGGTTCTTAGTCATCTTCCAGAGTTCTTTCGCTGGGTGTAGCTGGTTCAGTTCATTACTGCTCCATTAGAACTGATTTGGTTCATCTTATTGCTGAAGATGGCCAGGTCCATCAGAATTGATCATCATATAGTATTGTTGTTGAAGTATATAATGATCTCCTGGTCCTGCTCATTTCAGTCAGCATCAGTTCATGTAAGTCTCTCCAGGCCTTTCTGAAATCATCCTGCTGGTCATTTCTTACAGAACAATAATATTCCATAATATTCATATACCACAATTTATTCAGCCATTCTCCAGTTGATGGACATCCACTCAGTTTCCAGTTTCTGGTCACTGCAAAGAGGGCTGCCACAAACATTCTTGCACATACAGGTCCCTTTCCCTTCTTTAAGATCTCTTTGGGATATAAGCCCAGTAGTAATACTGCTGGGTCAAAGGGTATGCAGTTTGATAACTTTTTGAGCATCATTCCAAATTGCTCTACAGAATGGCTGGATATATTCTCACATCCCCTCCAACATTCCGCATTATTTTACCCTGTCATTCTAGGCAATCTGACAAGTGTGTAGTGGTATTTCAGAGTTGTCTTAATTTGCATTTCTCTGATTAATAATGACTTGGAGCATCTTTTCATATGGCTAGATATAGTTTTAATTTCTTCATCTGAGAATTGTCGGTTCATATCCTTTGACCATTTATCAATTGGAGAATAGCTTGATTTTTTATAAAATAGAGTCAATTCTCTATGTATTTTGGATATGAGGCCTTTATCAGAACCTTTGACTGTAAAAATATTTTCCCAGTTTATTGCTTCCCTTCTAAGCTTGTCTGCATTAGTTTTGTTTGTACAAAAACTTTTCAATTTGATATAATCAAAATTTTCTATTTTGTGATCAGTAATGATCTCTAGCTCTTCTTTGGTCATAAATTCCTTCTCTTCCACAGGTCTGAGAGGTAAACTATCCTGTTTTCCTCTAATTTATTTGTAATCTCATTCTTTATGCCTAGGTCATGAACCCATTTTGACCTTATTTTGGTGTACGGTGTTAAGTGTGGGTCAATGCCTAGTTTCTGCCATACTAGTTTCCAATTTTCCCAGCAATTTTTGTCAAACAGTGAGTTCTTATCCCAAAAACTGGGATCTTTGGGTTTGTCAAACACTAGAGTATTAATGTTATTGACCGTTTTGTTGTTTGAACCTAACCTATTCCACTGATCAACTAATCTATTTCTTAGCCAATACCAAATGGTTTTGGTGACCACTGCTTTATAATATAATTTTAAATCTAGTACAGCTAGGCCACCTTCATTTGATTTTTTTTTTTCATTAATTCCCTTGAAATTCTTGATCTTTTGTTTTTCCATATGAACTTTGTTGTTATTTTTTCTAGGTCATTAAAATAGTTTTTTGGGAGTCTGATTGGTATAGCGCTAAACAAATAGATTAGTTTAGGTAATATTGTCATCTTTAAAATAATCAATTGTTAATATCTTAGCTATTCCAAGCAATACAATGATCAAAAACATTTCTTGAAGGAGTTTGCATAAAAAATGCTATCCATCCCCAGAGAAAGAACTGTTGGTATCTAAATACAGATCTAAACATTTTTTAAAACTTTGTTTTTCTTGGGTTTTTATTGTAGGGCATGTTTTCTTTTACAACTTGATTGATATGGAAATATGTTTTCATGATTATATCATGTATAACCTATATGAAATTGCTTACATTCTCAATAAGGTGGGTCGGAAAAGAATTTGGAACTCAATTTTAAAATGAAGGATGAAAATTGTTTTTCATGTAATTGAGGAAGACATGAGTTAAAATCCATTCTCAGATGTTTGCTAATTATATAATACTGAGCAAGTCACTTATATTATGCTTGCCTTAATTCACTGGAGAAGTAAATGGCAAACCATTCTAGTGTTTTTGCCAAGAAAATCCCAAAGATAGTAATTGAGAAAAATAATATATTATTTTTTAAAGTTGTACCATCATCATCTGCCTGGACAAGTAGATTAAAGAAAGACAAGATGTCTCTGCCATCTGTATTATTTACTAAGCATGAGAGATAGAAACTTCTAGAGCTTAGGTAAAGGAGCAGACAGATTTAGAGTTTCTGCTGTTCTTGAAATAGTGCAATTCTTAATATCTCAACAAAGAAGAAAATGAGAAGCCAAAGGAAAAGAGGCATTATCCCCCCCCATTAATAAACTATTATTTAGGCTCTGCCTAAGCATTACTGAAGCATCTTTAAAAATACACACAAATGAATGGATCCAGTCATTCTGAAGAGCAATTTGGAACTATGCTCAAAAAGTTATCAAACTTTTTATCCTTTGATCCAGCAGTGATTCTACTGGCCTCGTATCCCAAAAAGATCTTAAAGGAAGGAAAGGGACCCACATGTGCAAAAATGTTTGTGGCAGCCCTTTTTGTAGTGGCAAGGAAGTGGAAACCGGATGGATGCCCATCAATTGGAGAATGGCTGAATAAGTTATGGTATATGAATGTTATGGAATATTATTGTTCTATAAGAAATGATCAGGAGGATGATTTTAGAGAGACCTGGAGAGACTTACATGAACTGATGGTGAGTGAAGTGAGCAGAACCAGGAGATCATTATACATAGCAACAGCACGATTACATGATGATCAATTCTGATGGACGTGGCTCTCTTCAATGATCTTGTCACAAAGAGAGCCATCTGCACCAGAGAGGAATGTGGGACTGAGTGTGGTTCCAACATAGCATTTTCACTCTTTTGTTGTTTGCTTGCATTTTGTTTTCTTTCTCATGTTTTTTTCCTTTTTGACCTGACTTTTTTGTGTGTGGCAAGATCATTGCATAAATATATAAATGCAAAATTGGAAAAAAATACACACAAATTTCTCTATTCATATTCTCTCTATCCCTCCCCCCCACCTCTCTCTCTTTTTCTTTTTCTCTCTCTCTCACAGATGCAAAGACATCCTTATATACAGTATCTTCCCTGAAGATACCACATTTCAATAGGGATCAATCTCTTCCTTCACACAGTCACCACTGTGCTGAGCTGTGCAGACGTGATCTGTTTTCTTGTCTATTTTTGTGCTTCCTCAATTTAATAAATATTCAGTTGGCTTCCCATAGACTTCTACAGAAGGAGAAGCCCAGTGTGGAGTCAACCAGACATGAGGGATAATTAGATAATAACTTAGAACGAATAAATCTGGTATCTCTATGAACGTTGACAAAGAGATTGACTGATACTGGAACAAAGAATGATGAATAAATGAAATGGAAAGGCACTGCTTCAGCACTGACCGTGGACTAGACAATGGGATAAAGGGACACAGAAGAAAGAAAGATAGTCTTCAAGGAGTTCACATCCAATCAGAGGAAGATGACATATCAAGGGAAGTTATTGGGGGCAGGAGAGGGCGGGAGGAGGGTAGGGCAGGTATCAGAATGGTGACATGCCATGGAAATGGCTGCAAAGAGACATGTTGAAGCTCTGGTTTCAGGCAAGGCAACATTAGAGCTCACCTGTCCCCTGTTCATTCCTCAGCTGCCTTGAAACTTCATTGACTGACTTCTCCACCAAATCCTCCTCCCACATTGGGCACTTCCCTCTCCCCTTCCTTAGTTTTCTTCTGCTAGACTGTAAGCTCTTTGAAGACAGAGATAATCTTCCTTTTTTCATATTTGTATCCCCAGTACTGAGCACAATGCTGGCACAAAGTAAGGTACAAATGTTTATTGACTGATAGAGTCCAGTGTTTCTAGAATAGAGTGTAAATTTCTGGTGAAAGGAGTGTGATAAGGTGAAGAGAAAGAGAATGAACGTAGACGTCAGTGCTACGTTTCAAAAAGGACAGGTATGAGCCTTGCAAATATTTTGTCTATTATTCACATTTTTAGAAAAAGAAATTGAAGATCTGGAATATGAAATGATCTGCTCCCTTGAAATCATAAATATTAAGCCCAGGGTTCAAATTAGGTTTTCTTTCTATTACCCAAAACTGCCTCATTGATTCAGAAAGTAAATGAAAGAAAATAATTCCATATCTTAATACGTCTTATGTTAGTAGTTATGTGTTATGATAGTAAATTCTGATGCAAAAGAACATTTCTAAGATATCACAAACACTACCCTTTCCAAGGCTCAGGAGTTCTGTGTACACAAATCCCAATTCTGAACATGGGTATATCATTATCTGTTCCTGGACAGCATAGTGTCATGGATGAAATTATAGGTCTCCAATATCCTCACCTGTCAAGAATATCTGGACTCCTGATTGTTACATAGTCTATTACCCAATTCCTATCTTAAACAAGGTAATTTTCTCCTCAGATGTACAATGAGGGAGTTGACTTAACGTCACCCCACCCCAATTGCTACTGATATCCTCTGGGCTCTTAGCACTGATAGTCACTGATAAATCTGTTAAATAACAAATTAAAGCCCCATTCCCTGGGTTTTCCAGTGGAGACCTCCTTCCAGGTATATGTGTCTACCCCAGCCTCTGCAGACTGCTCAGTTACCTTCTATATTATCCTTTCCTCTAAAACAATGAAAGTTCCTTGGGGACACTGAAAGGACTTTAAAAAAATTATTTATATTTTTTTATACCAAGCACTCAGTAAAGTAACTGGCATTAGACTAGGAGCTTCCTGAAAGGAGAGACTGTCTTAGTCCTTCCTTTGTATTCTATGTTTAGCATAGTGCCTGCCATATAGTAGTTGCTTAATATATGTTTATTGACTAGCTGACTGATACGGAGTAAGCACTTATTAAATGCATTATCTCTCTGGACATTAGACTATTTGTACCAACCATTCAGCTGGTACTGAACAGACTTTGTCTCATTTATCTTACTCTCTTTTCCTTTCACTCCAACCCCCCCTAAATTTTATTCAATAAGAAACATATCTCTTGTAAATAAAAAGCTATAATAAAAAAGATAATGTTTTAAAAAAGACAGAAACATATCTCTACAGTTTTTATTGAGGAGGCTGATCATATCCACAACCCAATCTACTTCTGAATTAGAATTCTGCTGCTGACCCAGCTCCAGTCTTGGCTTTCTTGTAAGCATCAGGGACAGCAGCACTTTGTATGTGTCTCATCCTGAATAAGTTAGACAGATCTTTATTCTCCAGATCTTTAGGCTTTGGTCTTTCTGTCTCAGAATGACTTTTATGGAACTTGGCAGTCACAAACTCAGAGGACAGATGAAGTAAGCCCAGAGATACTGAATGCCCTTATTGGTAGTTACCAGTAGAAATGGCTCCATACAAACTGCTCCTTAACATAACCATGGGGACTTTAGAGACTACATGACCTTCATGACATAGAGATTGGGCCCATTCTTGTCTGCCAACTTAAGGTGCTTTGATGTGTGGACATCCTTCTTGGACACCTTTGTTTCCTCCTTAAAAAGGAGTTCATAGATAATGATTCAATTCTCCTTTGGCATCAACATTTTGGCAGCAGCAATGGGTACTGCTCTAGAAGGATCCTGGAATAGAACCTATGCATTCTCAAAAATATTGTGCTTCTGACTTTTACCAACTTTCTGCCAATTCACCCTCCTTTCTGTCAGCAGTACTTCTCTTTTCTTATCTTCTTTCTCTCCAAAGAAAGAAAGGATTCTATACTTGAATGTGTTTTTAATTTTTTTTTTCTTTAAGCCAATTATTAGGCATATAAGATTCATGTATCACCTCCACCATACAACACCCATGTATCACTCCCATCTTCTCATTCACTGTAAAAGCTCTTTTGTGCCACCTTTGTCACATAATTTACTCTACTCTACCTTTCATTTTCCCCTTCTTGAAGTGCATTCCTCTTTCTTACTCCTTAATTCTGTTTTCTTTTTTTAAAAAATATAATTATCCCACCATATTCAGTTCATACCCTATGTCTATTTATACTCTTAACTGCTCTAATAATGAAAAAAATTTAGGAGTTATAAATATCCTTTTTCCTTGTAAAAATGTAAATAATTTAACCATATTGAATCCATGATGATTTTTCTTTCTTGTCCATCTTTTTATGCTTTTTCTTGAGTCTTGTATTTGAAAGTCAAATTTTCTAATCAGCTTGGAATGTCTTTAAGTCCTCTATTTCACTGAATATCCCTTTTTGCTCCTGAAAGAGTATACTCAGTTTTTCTGGATAGATGATTCTTGGCTATAATCCTAGTTCTTTTTTTTTTCTTTTTTTCTTTTTAATTTTTATTTAATAATTACTTTATATTGACACTCGTTTCTGTTCCGATTTTTTTTCCCTCCCTCCCTCCACCCCCTCCCCTAGATGGCAAGGAGTCCTTTATATGTTGGATATGTTGCAGTATATCCTAGATACAATATATGTTTGCAGAGCCGAACAGTTCTCTTGTTGCATAGGGAGAATTGGATTCAGAAGGTATAAATAACCCGGGAAGAAAAACAAAAATGCAGATAGTTCACATTCGTTTCCCAGTGATCTTTCTTTGGGTGTAGCTGCTTTTGTCCATCATTTATCAATTGAAACTCAGGTCTCTTTGTCAAGGAAATCCACTTCCATCAAAATATGTCCTCATACAATATCATTGTTGAAGTGTATAATGATCTCCTGGTTCTGCTCATTTCACTTAGCATCAGTTCATGTAAGTCTCGCCAGTCCTCTCTGTATTCATCCTGCTGGTCATTTCTTACAGAACAATAATATTCCATAACATTCATATACCACAATTTACCCAGCCATTCTCCAATTGATGGGCATCCATTCATTTTCCAGTTTCTAGCCACTACAAACAGTATCCTAGTTCTTTTAACCAGAAGAATACCATATTTCAATCTCTCTGATCCTTTAATTTAGAAGCTACTAAATCTCGTGTTATTCTGACTATGGCTCCATGATATCTAAATTGTTTCTTTTTGGCTCCTTACAATATTTTCTCCTTGACCTGACAGAGTTCTGGAATTAGGTTATAATGTTCCTGGGAGTTTTCATCTTGGCATTTACTTTAGGAAATATCACTGGATTCTTTCAATTTTGATTTTACCCTTTGATGCTAGAATATTAGGGCAGTTTTCCTTGATGAATTGTTGAAAGATAATATCTAGGCTCTTTCTTTGATCATGGCTTTCAGGTAGGTCAGAAATTCTTAAATTCTCTCTCCTGTATTTATTTTCAATGTCAGCTATTCTTTGAAGGAGATATTCAACCTAATATTGTTCTTCAGTCTTCATTCAAAGATGGAAAATGAAGGGATCTTCAGGGCAGTAGATGGTCCCTTGCACAAAGAATGAGATTTTGGGGGTCTTGAAGTATGTCTTTATCAGTTATGATCGCTTTAGTTCAAGTTTTATTTGTTATTTTCCATATGAAGTATTCAGTCACTTAAAATATCCTCTATTGTTACAACTACTGGAAAAATGAGGCTCTATATTTCTAGGGTCCAGAGAAAAGTATTTTGGTCATTTAGAAGAGGAGGAAAAAAACCAAATAAATAGCTTTTTATAAACTGAAAAAAACCTGGAGCCAGAAGTACCACTGTTTCAAAGTAAGCTAAGAGTAACATGGAAATACCTGCCAACATAGTCCTGTTGGGAAATCTATTCTGCTTTCTTCAGAAAAGACTCATCAGTGATGTAGAGCTCATTCTACCACAAAATGGACTTGAGATCAAAGAGATAACCCCTATGGAAAGCTGAGACATCCAGGTCTGACCAGGCTTTCAGCCAAAGGATGCTCAGATAAATGCTTCATCTGCATGATGGCACCTGGCCCATGCCAGTATTCCACTTGTGACAAACAAAAATATTCACACATCTGCATATATACATATACATGGCCATATATTTAGTAATGCTTTTATTCAAAAATTATGCTAGCATGACTTCTAATGTGACTAAGAAGACATTAAAATTTCCACTGTCTCTAGCCTAATGATGGAAATCTGGGGGCAAAGTAGGGAGGAACTTCTGTCCTTGTAGCCTTTATTTATTTGAACAACTTTTATGATAGTCACTTTAATGAACTCTGAAGCCAATCAAACATGATTCCAGAGTGGTAGAGGCCTAAGATTTGACTCATAGTCCCACTAATTTCTGACCACATGACTCTGACAAATCACTTCATTTATCCCCCGAGTCGTGATCTATTAGAAGAAGGGAACAAGGAACAGTGAATGTAATACCAGGCCTGAACTCAGACTGACCCATCTTCCTGAGTTCAAATCAAAAAAAGCTCAGATACTTCTGAGCTGTATGACCAAGCGCAAGTAATTTAACCCTGTTTGACTCAGTTTCCTCACCTGTAAAATAAGCTGGAGAAGGAAATGACAAACCAATCCAGTATTTCTATTAAGAAAATCCCAAATGGGGTTAGTTATGAAAAGTTGGAAATAACTGCATAATAAAACAACAAACAAGCATTTATTAAGCACCTATAATACTCCAGATACTATTGCTAAGTGTATCACAAATAGTATCTCCTTTGATCTTCACAAAAGTCTTGGGAACTAGTACTCCCAAGTATAATACTTGATACAACACTTTATACTTGAGACAGATAGGGATAAAGTGTGTTGTCTAGGATCAAACAGCTAGGAAGTATTTGAGGCTGAATTTAAATTGAGACTTTCCATTAAGGACCATGCCTGGGTGAAGGGGCAGATCAATTCTCCGAGAGCCTCCACTGCTGTGAATCATAACACTTGAAGGAGTTACAAAGCAGCTTTTGCAGATATTCCTTGTGGATTGAAAATGAAATAAATTGGAGGCAGAAGGAAGAGGAAAGAGGTCAGACAAGGCAACTACCTCTCAATCAAGAGATCAGAGAATAGCAACTGTCTCTCAGTCTCCTTGTATCGTCATCCTCCTCTCACATGAAAAGATCTGTTCTAGGTCTGAATTAGACCTTCAGCAGCCATGCTCCTGAAACAACTTCCTGTTGCCAGAATTTGAATAGATAATCCCTAAGGTCCTTTCAAATTTACAGTCAATGATTCTATACCAATCATTTGCATGGCATGTTGCCGCACACAAATACTTAACAGGTTCATATATATTTTATGGTATTTATATAATATGTGTATATTATATATTATATATCAATAAGGATATGAAAACTGAAGGAGGAGCCTTCACACATTTCTGGAAGCAGCCTAATCCAGACTTTACATGAATGTTTCACGTGCTCTTTGGAGAAAATTTTCCTTGACCAATCCTGCCATATATCATGCAAATCCAGGATTTCTTTAATGTGCATTGTCTCTCTGCTGTTGCAGGTACTGTCTTATCCACATCTCACCTGGGAAGCTCTTTTTCTTACCAAGCTACCAGTCCTTCACAAATGATGTAATCAATAAGGTCAAAGGCTACCTCTAGGTCTGTTAATATGTGTGTGTGTGTGTGTGTGTGTGTGTGTCTATGGGGGTATGCATGTCTGTAAACACTAGTGCTAACTCTAGGCTATCTAGTAAAGACCCCACTCCATCTCATGACATCAACAATTTTCCCTTTTTCAGACTTGAAAATCACTACTCTAAGGTATCCTAAACAATAATCATCCAGCTTCTGGAGCCAAACAGAACAAGTCTAATCCTTCCTTTTGCTAAATGATTAATCCTCAATACTTGAAAAGAGATACTTCAAGACCACTGAGTCTTCTCTTGAAATGATCAAATGTTTTGAGGCACTTATTAAATGATTGCTCTGGGCCAGATACTGTGCTTAGTCCTAGAAATACAATACAAGAAAAAAAAGATAGTCCCTACCTTCAAAGAGTTTACATTCTTACAGGGGAAGAGAGAGCTGAGAATCTATAGGGATGGGCATTAAAAAGTAATTCTCAAAGGCAAAAACTGAGTCATGTTAAAAGTAAGAATGGCTGGTATGGGCCCTTTCTCAAAAGGAGGTGTTAAAGAGGAACTTGTCCATTCCCTGAATACCCTCACTAAACAAAAAACTGTAAATACCATATTTCAAGAAGTTATAAAAGATAAACAACCAGATTGATCAGAAGCAGAGGGTAAAGAGGAAACAAAAAAGATCAATTAGCCACCTCTTGAAAGAAACACATAATTTCAGAATTTGAGTGGACTTCATGGCTATCGGGTCTTACAAATACACAAAAGAATGCCCCGTTATCACATATAACTTTTATCAAATTGCTTACTATCTTAAAGAGAGGGAGGGGAAAATATGGAGCTTAATTTTTTTTTTTTAATTTATATCAGATTGTTTGTTGTCTTTGGGAGGAGGAGGAAGGAGAAAAATTTGGAATGCAAAATCTTGCAAAAATGAATACTGAAAGTTATCTTTATGTGTATTTGGAAAAATAAAATACTATTGAGAAAAAATTTTAAATGATCATTAAAATGTGTCATATATATTGGGAAAATATAATATTTAAAAAAGAAAACCCCCCTCCCCTTATAATACATATAATACATACAAGAAGTGATCACTCTGGGAGTTAAAGGTGATCACCCCTGGGAGCTAAAAGAACAAACCTAATCATACCTCCACAAAACAATCCTTTAAGTATCTGAAAAGAGCTTTGAGGTATATGTTAGATCTTTTCTTCAAATCATGAAATTCCTCATGACTAGAAATCCCTCCAAAACTTGGTGTCATAATTCAATATCATTAAACTTATCAGAAGAGGAAGGAAAACTATAAGTTTTAAAAGAATTTATCTGTCACCTTTCAAAAGAAACCACAAATTAAAAACAACCAGGAAAGCCATAATCAAAACCTAGAGTTTCCAAGTCAAATAAAAACTACTGCCAGCAGTCAGAAATAAAGAGTTCAAGTACTCAGGAATTGTAGTCTGAAATCATACAAGCACTTAGCCATTACTATGAAAAAAAATTGTAGGAATACAATATACCAAAAGAAAAAGAAGGAAGGAAGGGAGGAAGAAAGGAGGGAAGGAGGAGGAAAGAAGTAAAGAAAGAAGGAAGAAGTGCTTGATAGTGACACCTAGGAGTATAGGGTAACTTAAAACAATTATAATAAGTTTGAATATATACTCATTGAAGAAATCTATTTCTTATGCCACCAAGTACATTTGATGACAGAAGCCAAAGTGAATCACTAAGAACATTATAAAAGTTCACATGATATCATAAAAAGAAATAGCTTCTACATATTTTCTTCTATATGCACACACATATATACATATAAAATTATAAGATTATCATTATATTTTCTAATCTCTTATAAATCTAATGCACTATTGGTGGAGTTGTGAACTGTTCCAGGCATACTGGAAAGTAATTTTGAACTATGCCCAAAGGGCAATCAAACTGTGCCTATTTTTTTTTTTTGACCCAGCAATATCACTACTAGGTCTATCTCCCAAAAAGAACATAAGAAAGGAAAAAGGACTACATGTACAAAAATATTTATAGCAACTCTTTCTGTCTTGGCTAAGAGTTGCAAATCAAAAGGATGTCCATCAAATGGGGAATGACTACACAAGTTGTGATATATGATTGTAATAGAAAATTATTGTGACATAAGAAATGATGAGCAGGATAATTTCAGAAAAGCCTGAAAACATCTACATAAACTGATACAAAGTAAGCAGAATAAGAACAATATTGTACATCGTTAGCAATATTGTATAACTAAAAACTGTGAATGACTTGGGTATTCTCAGTAATAAAATAATCCAACAGAATTCCAAAGGATGTTATCTCCCTCTAAAGAAAGAATTGCTATCTGAATAGTATCTGAATACAAGTTGAAGAATACCAGTTTCTTTTCTTTCTTCCTTACTTCCTTTTTGAATTTTCTCCCACAAATGAATACTATATGAATGTTATATGTGATTACATATGTATAACATATCAGATTGCTTACCATCTTAGGAAGGAGGTGGTGGGAAGGAGAGAATTTGGAACTCAAAAATAAACAACAAAAGTAAAAAAAAAAGTTTTTACATGTAATTGGGGAAAAATAAAAAGAATATTTTTAAATCATCCTTTGATGGCTAGTTATCATGTAAATGTGACCTTTCATACTGAGGAACAATGCTGGCTCTGGCAGGTTTTACCAAGCTGGAAAGACTTTGCTATTTTTCGAACCAGCTTAGATAAAGCTGAGTAGACTCAACACAAAGGGTTGACCACTACATGAAGCAAATCAAAAAGTAAAACATCCCTCAGTCTCAGGTGTTCGTCTTTGCTTTTGAGGTTATGGTGGCTCAGGATGTTACATAAGGTTGCCATGTAGTAGACCAACTTTTTCTTCAGTCAAGCAAAGCTTCAGATTTCATTGAAACAATGTGAAGATGGAGGTAACTGTATTATGAATTCATAGTTGATGGAATAAGCATTGCTTATTGAGATATATTCATTAATCATTAATAAGAATGACAGGGAAAGATAATGTGGAATGTTGGAGGGGATGTGGGAAAACAGGGACACTGATACATTGTTGGTGGAATTGTGAACACATCCAGCCATTCTGGAGAGCAATTTGGAACTATGCTCAAAAAGTTATCAAAATGTGCATACCCTTTGATCCAGCAGTGTTTCTACTGGGCTTATACCCCAAAGAGATACTAAAGAAAGGAAAGGGACCTGTATGTGCCAAAATGTTTGTGGCAGCCCTGTTTGTAGTGGCTAGAAGCTGGAAAATGAAAGGATGCCCATCAATTGGAGAATTGTTGAGTAAATTGTGGTATATGAATGTTATGGAATATTATTGTTTTGTAAGAAATGACCAGCAGGATGAATACAGAGAAGACTGGCGAGACTTACATGAACTGATGCTGAGTGAAATGAGCAGAACCAGGAGATCATTATATACCTCAATAACAATACTGTTTGAGGACGTATTCTGATGGAAGTGGATCTCTTCGATAAAGAGAGCTTTAATTGATCAAAGATGGACAGAAGCAGCTATACCCAAAGAAAGAACACTGGGAAATGAATATAAACTGTTTGCATTTTTGTTTTTCTTCCCGGATTATTTCTACCTTCTGAATTCAATTCTCCCTGTGCAACAAGAAAACTGTTTGGTTCTGCACACATATATTGTATCTAGGATATACTGTAACCTATTCAACATGTAAAGGACAGCTTGCCATCTGGGGGAGGGGGTGGAGGGAGGGAGGGGAAAAATCAGAACAGAAGTGAATGCAAGGGATAATGCTGTAAAAAATTACCCTGGCATGTGTTCTATCAATAAAAAGTTATTAAAAATCATTAATAGACATATATTATATTTAACATATACTTTAACATGATTAACATGTATGGGACTGCCTGCCATCTAGGGGATGGGGTGGGGGAAGGAGGGGAAAAGCTGGAACAGAAGTGAGTGCAAGGTCAATGTTGAAAAATTACCCATGCATAATGTTTTGTCAATAAAAAGCTAATAATAAAATATCTTTGAAGATAGTCTATAAGCTAGAAAAGAAAACTGATGGACACCTTAAAGTCTGTATGAGTACCTCTGAAATATCAAAAGACTAGTTGTATGCAGCCATCATGTTGAATGGATAGTCTGATATGTCTATACCATAACATAGACAATAATTTCACCGGATAAGAATGTGTGAAGGGTCTAGAACCCATTCTTTTAGAAGGAAGGCTCATGTTTATGTGATTGTTAATTATCTGAGATTGTGAAAAAGTCTACATTGAAAATCTTGTGACAAAAACTTGGGCTCCATGGTGGGGAAAATATTCTCAACTTCCTCATTTTTTCTAACCATTCTATCTGACTGTTTCCTACAGTGACATGGATAAGATAGACTTCCAATGAATATTTGCTATTAAAGTTTTCTTTGAACACTTGTCGGACTAAATTGAAACCTTTTCAGACATCAGTCAATACTGATTAGCAGAACAGACATAGTATGGTACAGTAGGAAAAGGCACTGGTCCTAGGCTCTCAATCTTGGGCTCAAGTCTCTGACTGTATGTCTTTGACCTAGTAAAATCCTTTTTCTGAGCCTCATGGAAGGAATTGATCTCAATGATCTCCAAGACTGCTTGCAGGAAACATGCTACAGCAATTTGTCTTAAATGCAGTAGCTGCCAAGGACAAGGAAAGATATAGCATGATACTGAAATAAATCTACCACCTTGGGAATGGAATCAGGAAGTCACTTAGGCCAAACTGAGCTGAGCCATGAAAGCTGAAGGGAGAACCTTTTCATTTCAACAGAACAAAGTTAGCATTTATAAAATGCTTCAACTGTGCAAAGTGCTTAACAAATATGATCTCATTTTAATCTTTACAATAACTGAAGAAGAGGGGCAAGAGCAGAGAAGTTCTATTATTATCCACATTTTAAGTTATGGAAACTAAGGCAGACAGAAGTGAAGTGACTTGTCTAAGAATACATAGGCAGCAAGTATCTGAGGCACAATTTAAATTCTGGAGTTCCTAACAAAGACCAGGGCTATAGGTATTATGCCCTAGCCTCTTAAAAAGGAAGGTTTTGGGGAATGCTGGCTAATACCTTAACCTGCTATATTATTTTTCATGGATATGGGCTCCCAGAAGCAAATTTGAAAAGATAAAATTCCTTTAAAACAGAAGTCCATTTTCCATTAAAGACAGAATTCTGACTAGCCGAGAAATGAGGGCCAAAAATACCATCCCTCCATTTACAAAGAGCCAGATTTCTCATGACCCCATAAAGTCTAGAGTACCATTAATTCATAAGGAAAAGGCTCCTTTGGAGAAATGGGACTGGGAGCCTAGGAGAGTATCTAGAATGTTGTTCTTTTCCTTTTCTTCTCATTTAAATACTAGATGTTAATTAACACCCCTTTAAAAAATGAATAGATCTATAGTAATTGTTCAACCCACTCTTTATTTGTAACCCTGCTGGGCCATTTAGCACCTTTCAGCACCTGGGGAAAAAAACCCCTAGAGGAAAAAAATGTATCTTCAGAAAAAAAAGTCATTTCATTCATTGGTGGAAAGACACAAAAGCTCGTAGAAGAAGTTCATTTCATTCACTCTCAGCATCTGTCCAGCTAATTAAAGGTCATTGACTTGCCATTTATTTTTTCAAAAGACCCTTTTTACAAACAGGCATTTTTCAGAAAAAAGAAAAAGAAAAATGTGCCCATCACACGTAATTATAGGGGAAAGCCGCTCTTGAGTAATAAACAGGAGGTAGGCAGAGATGGATAAAACAAGCCCTGAATCTAGAGTCAGCCTGTTTCTGTGTTCACCAGCTGTGAGGCAAGTCATTTCCATTTTGTGTCTTTGTCATTGCACTGGACTAAGAGAGCTGGGATAGCTCTGACATTTATCACTTGTATTATATGGCAATGCAGTAAAGCTCTCTCAGCCTTGGTTTCCTCATGTGTAAAATGCTTCTCTGGCACAACTGATACCTCCTAGGAAAAGTATGAAAACCTTCACAAAGAAGTAATTCAGGCCATTCCAATGGTCTTGTGATGGAGAGAGCCATTTGCACCCAGAAAGAGGATCATGGAGACTGAATGTGGATCACAACATAGTATATTCACTTTTTTTTTATTATTTGCTTTTGTTTTCTTTCTCATTTTTTTTCCTTTTTGATTTGATTTTCTTGAGCAGCATGACAATTTTGGAAATATGTATAGAAGAATGGCACACATTTAACATATATTGGATTTTTTTTGCCATGTAGGAAGGAGGTAAAGGGAAAGGAGGGAGAAAAAATTGAAAAGAAGCTTTTACAAGTGTGAATTTTGAAAATTATGCATATATTTTGAAAATTAAAAGTGTTTTTAAAGAGGCAGCTAGGTGATGTAGTGGATAAAGTCAGGAGGACCTGAGTTCAAATCTGGTCTCAGACACTTAATACTTCCTAGCTGTGTAATCTGGAGCAAGTCACTTAATTCCAATTTCCTCAGGAAAAAAAAAGTTTTTTTCTTAAAAAAAAGGAAAGACTTTGCAAAGACTGAAAATGACAATAATAGTGAGGAAATTCAAGGTGACCTTTAAGGTGGTTTTCAGAGTTCCAGAGGGCTTCACCATGGAGAGGCTATCTATCCAACAAGAGTCCTTCTCTCAGATGCTCTCAGTCCTAGTTCCCAGCATTTGCAGCTTGATAAGTTGGCATAGTACAGAGAGTGTTGAGGGCATGGTAACCTTGCTGAGTTAATGAATGGATGCAACTGATACGCAGGGAAGACTGGATTTCAACTGGCAATTTTTAAAGCGCCTATATAAGACAAATATTATTGAATTTGTAGTGTTTCATTATAGTAAATCAAAATCTGAGTGAGGATTCAACTAGTTTAGAAATGTCATACTTGAGGGGGTAGATCAAGATTCCACACAGTTTTTTTTTTTTTTCAGATTGTGAGCCATTTTGCAAGAGATGATATGAATGACTTCCATGATCTTAGAATCACTTTGTTAAAAGCCAAGGACCAGACACCTTTGATTCTTCTGTTATACTTTTCTCCGGAGATGTTAGATGGGGTAGTGGAAAGATCTTTGGACTTATGGCTTGAAGAAATGTATTTGAGTCCCAGCTCTGTTTCCTAACCAGGGGACCATAAGCAAGACAGTGAATGATCTCTGAGTTCCAGTCTGTTCCTCTGTCAATAATGATATGTATCAGAGATAACACACAGGGTATTGGAAGGAATGTGAGCTTTATAGACAATAAGATTTTCTAGAAATGGGGGCAGCTGTGATCTGAGTCTTTTTCTAATTCTGGGTAGAAATGGTGCTTCCGGCCTGTTGATCCTGGGTTGAATTGATGTTTCTATCTGGTGCAGCTTCTAAGACTCGGAATTCTTTGTTTCCTAGTCACAATTAAATTTGAGCTAGGAGAGCTCACTCTTGAGTTATGGTGCACACAGCTTCCCTCCCTGAGGAGCTCATTTAGAATGTTATATGTGGTGACCCAATCAGTTATTCTAGCTATAGCCATTTTTGTTATACATTTTACCATTGTATATAGACTGGTCATCCAGGGAGTATTTGACTGACCTGATTAAGATTTTAATAGGGAATGTGGGATATATTTTTGGAAGTGTTGCCTCCTAGTTCCATGTGCGTGTTTTGTTTTTTATTTGTTTATTTATTTTGGTTATACATGTAAATTAATTTTTTTACATATTTATGAATCATGTTGGGAGAGAAAAATCAGAACAAAAAGGAAAAACCATGAGAGAAAAATAAAATGGGAGTAAAAGAAAAAAAATGAACATGGCATATGTTGACTTACATTCAATATCCATAGTTCTCTATCTGGATGTGGATGGCATTTTTCATCCAAAGTTTATTGAGATTGCCTTGGATCCCTGAACTGCTGAGAAGAACCAGATCCATCATAGTACATTCTTGTTGTTATTGTGCACAATGTAGTCCTGGTTCTGTATGTTTCACCCAGTATCAGTTTGTGAAAATCTTTTTAGGCCTTTCTAAAATCAGCTTGTTCATCATTTTTTTTATAGAACAATAATATTCCATTACTTTCATATACCATAACTTAATCAGCCATTCCCCAATTGATAGGTATCTACTCATTTTCCAATTCTTTGCCACCACAAAAATCGGCTACAAACATTGTTGCTCATGTGAGTCTTTTTCCTTCCTTTATGATCTCTTTGGGATATAAACCCAGTAGTGTCACTGTTGGTTCAAAAGGTAGAGAGAGTTTTATAGCCCTTTGGGCATAGTTCTGAATTGTATTTTGTTTTTTATATAAATTTCTAGAAATGTTTTTTTTTTTATTTTGCTTTTACATTATCTATATTTTCCCTCACACCATTTCCTAGCTTCTCCCAGAGAGCAATCCCTAATACTGCTGAATTTAAAAGAAAAAACGAGGGGAAGAAATGAGTTAAAAAAAATGAGCATAATGGAAAAGTCTGACATTATATGTACTGTTTAAAACCTTTGTTGCCCCATCTCTGCAAAGTAGGGAAGCAAGTAAGCTATTATGTCTCTTCTTTGGGCCCCGACTTTATCATCATAATTGTGTGGCATTCAGTTTTTTATCAGATTTTTGCTTTTAAATTTTATTTTTGCAAGTCCTGACTCTACTAACCTTTTTGTTTGGAATTTATAGTCCCTTTGCTTTGCTGAGGTTGGCTAGTAGTTCTTCTAGTTATTTCGAATTAGATTTCAGTTTTTCCTCATTAGAAGCATCAGCTAGTCATAGATGAGTCACTAGACTTGGACTCAGGAAAGAAGTAATATCAAAGTATAACATATCTGTGGACTGTAGGATTTTGGACAATCTCCAGCCCTCTCTGAACGTGTCTTCTCATCTAGGTCCCCACCTTGGAGCTGATAATTACCAACTTGTGGGACTATTGCAGTACCCTCTTAAGAAATATTATTACAACAGTTTTCAAAACTCACAGCACTATGTAAGTGGTTACAATTTCTCTGTCCCTATTTTCTTAAGCATTTCCTTAACCTCAAATAGTCTTTAAGGCACTTTACTAAGGAAACCTCAGAATCATACAAAGTTTTCATCTTGCTATGAATTTTCATAGCTTTGGAGTTTATGTTACCACTTGATTTGAAATTATTTGGGGAAATTAATAAATGCACTGGCATGCCCAGCTTAGTCCATTTATTCTTTTCTCTATGAACTAATGGACATCGATTGGCTATTTGATTAAAGCCACTGACTACTGCCAATTAATTCTCCATCTTACCTTTGAATAACTATCCCATAGGCAGTAAAATGACTCTTCTGTAATCAAGTGTTATTATCTCTATTTTCTCTGCCTGCCCTTTTGCAGTAAAAATGAGGGCCGTGGGGTGCTTTAGAAAGTGCTGGATAAGGGAAAGAGGTCGCCATATTCCCCAAGCAGCTGTTTCTGAGTGACAGCAGGAGCTGACAGGAAGCTGCTGGAAGTTTGGGCCACTCGGCCCCATTCTTTCATTTCCAATTACTCAATGCTGCAGTACTAGAAAAGAGGATAAATTATATTAAAGATGATTGCTCAGGAAAACCTTGTCAGTGAATCTAATTGTAGGTTTCAAGTTTGGTGAGGGAGGGAGTAAAGGTCCCTAAGATTGAGAAACAGACAGAACCATTCTTTAAAGAGCAAGAAAATAATGCTCTTTGAGAGGAGGGACATACCCAGGTTTATAAGGGTGATAAGAGAAAACCCAGGCCTTCTGACTCCAGATCCAAACTTACCTCTTGCAACTATAATATGCTCCCCTAATAGCAAGAAATTTTGTTAATTTCTTTCAATGATCAATGAATCCTTTGAAAGGATTCTCATTCATGAAAGGTACTCATAGTTCACAGAGCACTGAGTCTAAAGTCAGGAAGATTCAGTTTACTGGCTATGTGATCCTGGGCAAGGTACAATACTTTTCTCAGCTTTCTTCTACATCTATAAAATGGGAATAATAAAAAGCCTCTACCTCTTAGAGATGTTGTGAGGATGAAAGGAGATCATATTTGTAAAGTAAATCTTAGTGCTTATATAAATGCTAACCATGATGATGATGATGGTAATGGGTTGTGGTGGTGATGATGATGATTAGGGTGGTGGTGATGAAAATACTGATATTGATAAGTGATTTAAAAAAAAATTGGGGGAGAGGTTAGGCAATTGGATCTAAATGACTTGCCCAGAGTCACAGAGCTGGGAAGTGTTAAGTGTCTAAGGCTAGATTTGAACTTGGGTTCTAACTTCAGAGCCAATGCTATATCTACTACACCATCTAACTGTCCTGATGACAGATGGTATTGGTGAGAAGGAGGGTGGGTAATTGAACTGTTTTCCTGGAAATTATTCCAAATTAGATAAACAAAGCTACTGAAGGAGGAGGCCACCTTGGGGACAAATTTGGCATGAAATATATACACATATTTAAGAGCAGATTTCTTTTTTTTTTAATTTTTTATTATAGCTTTTTATTTACAAGATATATGCATGGCTAATTTTTCAGCATTGACAATTGCAAAACCTTTTGTTCCAATTTTTCCCTTCCTTCCCCTCACCCTCTCCCCCAGATGGCAGGTAGAGCACTACATGTTATATATGTTAAATACAATATATGTATACATATCCATACAGTTATTTTGCTGCACAAGAAGAATTGGACTTTGAAATAGTGTACAATTAACCTGTGAAGCAAATCAAAAATGCAGGCTGACAAAAATAGAGGGATTGGGAATTCTTTGTAGTGGTTCACACTTAAGAGCAGATTTCAATTTGTTCAGAAGAAAACAAAGTAGGATCCTATTGACTGAAATGTGGAGGAGAAAGCCAGAAAATCAGGAACAATGGAAATCTTTCAAGCATGGAATTCTGAAAATACATCCAAACCAGTTCTTATAGAGAGAGCAGAATCCTGGTGATGTAATTACCAAAGTACCCAAGTGCTCACGCATAGGTGTAGAGATCTGGAACTCTGGAGAAGAATACTTGAAACAAGGTGTTAACTCAGTGGAATTGACAAAATCCTCTAGTATACATATACTTAGTACTTAGCAGGGTGATGTAATGGTTCTCTAAGTTCACACATAATCAGTGTGCTGTAATGATATAATTACAATAAGGTATATAAGGGCTAAAAATGATTGGAAGAGAGACATTCTATCTTTGACCAGCCTCATGGTGGCTCTCATGCCTCCTGAACTAAGTTCAAGACTGGGCCAGAATAAAGAATCTAAACTCTATTTTTGACCATTCTCATGGTGTCTATTCTGCTGAGTCCAAGGCCCTTCTGGAGGATCTCCAGAAAGCTAGCCCAGACATTACACATAGGGAACACGTAACCAACTTAATGTTAAAGGAGACCTTGCATGTCCATAGTCAATCAGATGACTTCACCTCCCTGGGACTCAGTTTCCTCACTAGTAGGAGGAAGAGTTTGGAACAGATGATTTCCAACAGACTTCTGGCTCAAAAAATCAAAGACTGTGAGACATTTCTAGTTCTCTCGAAGCCATTACTAGCATATTTTCTCAGTAGAAGTAGTCCCAAAGCAGGTGAGAGCCAGGCAGGCATTGAAAGCTGTGAAGTAGTAAAGGAAATTCATTATAACTCAGAAAAGGAAGATCTAAGACTCTGTGGTAACATATCCAGGAATTTCAAGAAAAATGCCAGAAGCAGCACGGTCAAAGATTCCAAGTCTCAGAATGTAGACTACACTACTCAGAAAGGTGCAAGAGGGACAATGTGGCCGTGGCAACAGGAAAAGAAAAACCGTATCACCTAAAGAAGAAGTAAAGGGAGGAGAAGCTCAAGGAATGCCCCACAGAGGTGTCAGTGATTCTTTTTCTCTAAGTTCTAAATGCAACCTGTCTAGGAAAAATTTAGTGGAATACCTTCTCAAGCTCTGAATATCTGGTATTCTGAATCATGGAGGTTGATAAATTTGCCCTTTGTACTTTGGATTCCCATTCTTCTTGCCACCTACAAATAAACCCAGATCTCTTTCACATTTACCAATGTCTAGTAGATACTTCCCATCTTATATTTAAGAAATACTGGAAGTAAGGGTAAAGCTCCTTATAAAATTTCACTTTATTGTATTTAGCTGAACATTTCAGGCTACTAACAATTCAACATGTTGAATGAACACTGAATTTGGCTCCTCTTCTGCAGTACCTTCCATCTAGCAAACTGGCAAAGATGGCAAAAGATAGACAGTAAATACTGGAGAATTTGTAGAAAGACAGGCACACTAATGCATTACTAGTGGAGCTGTAAACAAATATAACCATTCTGGAAAACAAGAGTGATTTACAATAAGGAAGTAATAAAAATATCCACAGTATCCTGTTTGACACAGAAAACCTGATACTGGACATTTATGTCACAAGGAGGTTAAAGGTAGGAAATGAGGTTCCATCTACAGCAAAATACTTGAAATAGCATTTTTTGTTGTTATTGTGACAAAAAAATAAGGTTCATCACTTGGGGGATGTAAAAAAGAATTGTGGTACAAGAACAGATTGGCATTTTATTGTCCAGTTAAAAATGATGACTATGAAGAGTACTGAGAAACATGGAAAGAATTCTCAATGACTATAATAACATAAACAGAAAGAATCATAACTATAAAAATAGCTACTGTAAACTTGGAATGGAAAGCTTGACCAGAACCACATAGGGAAAAAAATATGCCTTCCACCCCTACTGAAAGATGTAGGCAACTATGGGTTGGACACTTTTCACATACTTTTATCTCTATTGATGAGCCTCTGACTAAAACTCTGAAAAGCCATGTGACAATTAGCAAGTCATTTAACCTCTATAAGTCTCAGTTTTCTCATCTATAATATAGGGATAATAGTAGCACCTGCCTCCTAATATAGTTCTGAAGATAAAATGAGACAGTATTCATAAAGGGCTTAGCAAACCTTAAAGGATTATACAAATATGATATATCATTACAATTATCAATTTATATTATTTGCAACAAAGAGTGACTCTCTGATTGGGAGAAAGGAAAGGGTATAAATGGAAATTAAGGCAATATAAAAGTTGAGATTGAATCAGACAGTCTTCACAATTTCCTTCAAGTCTGATATTGTATCTTTAAGGTTATAAAAGAATAACTGAGAGGCAATCTGCTACTGTGGTTAGTGACCATAGCATAGGAACCAGGAAGAAGTGAGTTAAAGTATCACCTGTGACATATTCACACATACACACACACACACATACATATATAATATACATGTATGTATATTATATATGTATGTGTGTGTGTGTATGTGTATGTTGCGAGTCAAGAGAATATGATCAGGCCTGAAAATGTGACTATAGGCAAGTCCTATCTCCCTTTCCCCACAGAAAAATTCATATTTTCTGTTTTGAGGAGCTGCTTGTGACTACTGATGATAAAAAAATCAAGCCCAAATAAAATGGGGAAGATTTCACTACATAGCATAAATTACCCCCATAACCTTGACTCATATCATATATATCTATCCCAAAGACTCAAATGAAATATCAGTTCAACCATGAAATCTTGGCCAAAATTTCAAGCAGTTTTTGTATCCAAGAGTAGTTGGAACTGATCAGTGGTACTTATCTGTGCCTAAGGAATCCAGTTCAAAGGAAATTTGGCAAAGTAAAATGGGCCACAGAGGTCTAATGGAGTTCATGATAGCTCCTAAGTCTAACCTGTCTTGGCCAACTTCTTTCATCTTTTATCCTCCAAATAGATTCCTATCAACAGAAAATCTGGAAAACTTTGTTTGGCTAATTACTCTAGAGGCATATAAAGCTGTCTTGTGTTGGTTGACTAGACAGAAACAGAAGAGGAGTAATGGTGTTAACTACAAAGAATTTGCAGTTATTTATTTAGATAGAAGAGCAATGAAAGGTAATTGAAGGAGGACAGAAATAAAAGAGTCAGAAGACCTGGATTTCAGTCCTAGCTTCCACATTTTGGGGCTGTGCAATAGTGGGCATAGCAAGTCACCATTGGTGCCTCTGTTTCCTCATCTGTAAAACAATGTTAATAAATGTAAATGACCTTACAAGATGGATGTGAAGAAGGTACCTGATAAGCTGTGATGGGCTAAATAAATATGAGGTATTAATAAAAATGAGGTAATAAATTTTAAAATGAGATCTATAGCAAAATCCTTAGTTAGTCAATAATGTTCCTTAATTTTCTTTCATATTCTTCAGCTCATTGATATCCTTCTGATATTTAGATTGGGGCACAGAGTTTCCAATGTCATTTGACTAGGGTAAAAGATGGTGGAATGAATGAAGAATTCTTTATTCCTGAAAGCCATATTTCCCTTAATGAAGCCAAAAATGGTATACCTTTCTTTTCTTGTGATGATCACCTCATGCAGCTGACATCTATGGAGCTATAGTTTCCTAAAAACCTTCAGGTTTCTTCAGTGGAAATGAATTTCTGTGTCTGTACTTCTGAGATTGTTTTTTGAAATCCCACCTTTAGATGGATTTCACCTCATTAAATCCAACCTGATGGCCTAGCTGTACCAGATCTAAAATTATATTATAAAGCAGCAGTTACTAAAACCATCTGGTATTGGCTAAGAAATAGACTAGTTGATCAATGGAATAGGTTAGGTTCAAAGGACAAAACAGCCAATAACTTTAATAATATAATGTTTGACAAACCCAAAGACACCAGTTTCTGGGATAAGAATGCATTATTTGCCAAAAATTGCTGGGAAAATTGGAAATCAGTATGGCAGAAACTAGGCATTGACCCACACTTAACACCATACACCAAGATTAGGTCAAAATGGGTTCATGACCTAGGCATAAAGAATGAGATTATAAATAAATTGTTTACCTCGCAGACCTGTGGAAGAGGGAGGAATTTATGACCAAAGAAGAACTAGAGATCAGTATTGACCACAACATAGAAAATTTTGATTATATCAAATTGAAAAGTTTTTGTACAAATAAAACAAATGCAGACAAGATTAGAAGGGAAACAATAAACTGGGAAAACATTTTTACAATCAAAGGTTCTGATAAAGGCCTCATTTCCAAAATATATAGAAAATTAACTCTAATCTATAAGAAATCAAACCATTCTCCAATTGATAAATGGTCAAAGGATATGAACAGACAATTCTCAGAAGAAGAAATTGAAACTATTTCTAGCCATATGAAAATATGCTCCAAATCATTATTAATCAGAGAAATGCAAATTAAAACAACTCTGAGATACCACTACACACCTGTCAGATTGGCTAGAATGACAGGGAAAGATAATGGGGAATGTTGGAGGGGATGTGGGAAAACAGGGACACTGATACATTGTTGGTGGAATTGTGAACACATCCAGACATTCTGGAGAGCAATTTGGAACTATGCTCAAAAAGTTATCAAACTGTGCATACCCTTTGATTCAGCAGTGTTTCTACTGGGCTTATACCCCAAAGAGATACTAAAGAAAGGAAAGGGATCTGTATGTGCCAAAATGTTTGTGGCAGCCCTGTTTGTAGTGGCTAGAAGCTGGAAAATGAAAGGATGCCCATCAATTGGAGAATGGTTGAGTAAATTGTGGTATATGAATGTTGTGGAATATTATTGTTCTGTAAGGAATGACCAGCAGGATGAATACAGAGAGGACTGGTGAGACTTACATGAACTGATGCTGAGTGAAATGAGCAGAACCAGGAGATCATTATATACCTCAACAACGATACTGTTTGAGGACGTATTCTGATGGAAGTGAATCTCTTCGATAAAGAGAGCTTTAATTGATCAAGGATGGACAGAAGCAGCTACACCCAAAGAAAGAACACTGGGAAATGAATATAAACTGCTCGCATTTTTGTTTTTCTTCCCGGGTTATTTATACCTTCTGAATTCAATTCTCCCTGTGCAACAAGAAAACTGTTTGGTTCTGCACACATATATTGTATCTAGGATATACTGTAACCCATTCAACATGTAAAGGACTGCTTGCCATCTGGGGGAAGGGGTGGAGGGAGGGAGGGGAAAAATCGGAACAGAAGTGAATGCAAGGGATAATGCTGTAAAAAATTACCCTGTCATGCGTTCTATCAATAAAAAGTTATTTTTAAAAAATCCAACCTGATGTTTTAGGCCATTACTTTTTTTTGTTTGCCAATGCTTTCTTGTAGAAGTTAGCTATCTCCAAACTTTATGTCTGTGTGAAAATTGGGTGAAAGTAATAATAATGACAATCACAATGGTATTTACAGAATACTTTATAGCCCTGGGTAAGGGGGATAAACGTCCTCAGCTGCCGCATCTAGCCTGCAGGCTGTAGTTTGAGGACCCCTGCTTTAAGGTTTCTATGTATTCTTCAAATATTATCTTAATTGAGCTTCACAATAAGCCTTATATGTTTTATTTTAACCCCATTTCAAAGGAGAAAGGTCAAGTGGCTTTCTGAGAGTTCTCCAGCTACTAAGTGTTCTGAGGCTGGATTTGAACTCATGCGTTCATGCCTCTAGGTTGTTTGGACCATCTAACTGACTTATTCTTACATTTATGATTTGTTCTAAATATTAAAGGACCCAAGTATGTTTTTGTACTCATTAACTCAAAATGTTTATTAAATATGTTGGTTTTCACTTTTCAAACTGTCGTAACAAAAAATATATATACTCAATGAACCAATAATAGAAAACTCATTAAACAGCTAGCATATACAGGAATAAACAATGACAATTTTTTTGCAATGAATATGTATCATATAAAATAGTAAAACTGGCAAATTAACATCATTACTCAGTAGCAGCATTGACAGGCATTTTACAGTTATGAGTCTATGAATTACAGCAGGTTTATAATGAGACAAAATATTGATCGCAAAGAAAAGGAAAACAACTAAAACCCTAGCTGTATGTTGCATGTATAACAGTTTTAGAACCAACACCCTGGCCATGTAGCAGAGATGGAGTTGGAAAAGATGAGTGGTACATTAGACTATCAAAAACCACACCAAACACTCACTCTTCAGTCTGCTACAGACTTCATTTGCTTATGGACTCTCTTAAATTGAGCTCAGAGGCAATCAAGGAGGATGTTCTGATACTTACTCAAAAATAAATAATAATCAGTCTCTCCACATTAGCTCTGAGTCTTCACCTCAGTTTACAAAATAAACTGGAAAATCTTCTTTGCCTTAAAACCAATTTATGTCTTTCAATATAGTCTAACTGCCACCCCAGTTCCATATACTTATAGTATAGCCTAGAAATTTTATCAAAAGTTTAACAAACAATATAAAGACATTTTAAAATATTTCAACAATTCATTGTAGTAAGAAAAATCAGTGCCAGGCAATAGTCAATATGACAGCTGATTTTTTAACTCTGTAAAAACAGTCCCACCATTCAGGTCTCAGGATGACAAAGAAACTCAAAATTTTTCTTTAAACCATACTTCTTATACCCAGTCCACGAAATAAATTAAACTCAATTTTGTCAGGAAATATCTCTTCAAAATCTTTTCCCTTAATAACTGCTCTCTTAATCCTTTCTTTTCTTTATCTCTGTGCTCAATCTCTCACATCAGACAGAATATTTACCTTCTGAGCAAAAAAAAATGCATTTTTCTGAGGATTCTATTTCCTCTTAGAGATGCAGAAAGAGTATCCAGTTTCACTGCATTTGATGATTGAAGCTGGGGTTATATGTCCATTGAAGATACTGGATGAGCTATTATAAAATTCTTCTCCCAAGAGAAGGAAGAAAAGAAGTAGAAGGGGGTTAGATAATGTATATATGTATATTTGTGTATTTGTACATATATGTATTATACAGTAGGTACTATCCTAAGCACTTTACAAATTTTACCTAATTTGATCCTCACTACAAGCCTCAGAAGTAGTTATTCTTCCTATTCCCCCATTTTACCTATGTGGAAACTGAGGCAAATGGGTTAAATGTCATGCCCAAGATAACACAGCTAGTTAAATTTGAACTTAGACCTTCCTGATTCCATACCTGCACCACTACCTAACTGCAACTAATACTTAAGCTATTCAATTTTATTTTCCATGGTGCATGGGTAAGTGTGAAGGAACTCCACATCACAGCTAATTTTTCTTACTTGATCTATAAATACATATTGTCATGATAATAATACAATGGATACTGGGAAAGTCACAAATCACACAAAATAAGGATATCAGAGCCTCATTAATTGCCATTTAAAATTTCCTTCTATGGGATGTTATTCTTAAGAATCCACTCTTTGATTCGAAAGAATGGATATGGTGATTTCCCCTTTTGCCCAACTTTGAAATGAGTTGTCACATTCAATTATTTTGCATTTGTTTTATATTTATTCTTTCTTATATTTATGATTATCCAAGAATAATGTAAGCTCTTAGGCAATACAATATATTTCAGTTTTGTCTGTATTTTCAGTGCCCAATACAATGCTCTATAGTCTATAGACAAGCAATTATTTATACCTACTAAGTGCCAGGCATTATGCTAAGGTCCAGGGCTACAAAGAAAGACAAAAGGAGGTCCAGCTAAATAGTGCATAAGACTAAATGTTTATTAAATGCTTGTAAATTAAAGTTAATAAACATGTCTTTCTTAATATTGTAGCTGATAGCCCTTTTTGTAGTGGCTAGAAACTGGAAATTGAGTGGATGCCCATCAGTTGCAGAATGGCTGAATAAATTATGGTATATGAATGTTATGGAATATCATTGTTCTATAAAAAATGATAAACAGGATTATTTCAGAGAGGCCTGGAGAGATTTACAGGAACTGATGCTAAGTGAAGTAAGCAGAACCAAAAGAACATTATACACAATTACAGCAAGATTATGTGATAATCAGTTCTCATGGTCTTGGTTCTTTTCAACAATGAGATGATTCAGTCCAATTCCAATAGACTTGTGACAGAGAGAGCCATTTGCATTTAGAGAGTGGACTATGGGAACTAAATGTAGGTCACAACATTTTTTCATCTATTTTGTTATTGTTTGCTTGCTTTTTCTCTCTCATTTTTTTTTACACTTTGATCTGATTTTTCTTGTGCAGAATGATAAATGTGGAAATATGTTTAGAAGAATTACACATGTTTAATCCATATTGAATTACTTGCTGTCTGGGGGGGAAGGAGGGAGAAAAAAAATTAGAATACAAGGTTTTGCAAGGGTGTATGTTGAAAACTATCTTTGCTTGTATTTTGAAAATAAAAGCTATTTAAAAAAAGGTAATAAGGACTTTTGATAGTACAAAGTTTACCAACTAATGAAAAAAATCCCTGATACTAGTTCATAGATGAATATTTGGAAAACACTGGTACATATTACTTTTCTTTGAGAATCAGTAGTATTCTATTTATCTCTTATACATTGCATTAAATATATATATATATATATATATATATATATAAAACTTTTACAAAGCTTAATGCTACATTCTCAACTAGATGAGAAGCCCTATAAGTACTTAATACATTTTTGTGTTTTCCACACAGTGAGTAATACAGAACTTTGTACATAACAAAGTATTTTTGTACATATAGAACTTTGTACATAACAAGATAAGTATTTGGTGATTAGCTGATTAAAAAACCCTATGGGCCAAGATAATTGAAAAAATAAAAAATAAACACCCCCCTCTAAAAAAAACCCTCACATCTCACTATGTATTTTTTTTCAGCTATTACTCTTCTGCTTTCTATCCCTACAGAAATTCTCCCTTGTTACAGGATGAAAGTCACTCTAGGTGGAGTCTCAAAGGCTATGTCAGTAGAGCCCAAGATGTGTCAGCTCCTATCCATATCAGTTTCAATAAAGTCAAACATTTATTATGTAATTACCATAAAAAGACCCTATGGGGGTAAAAAAGACCCCAGGGTTACAAAAGAAGAAAAAAAAAAGCATTGATGAGGGGCCTATTGTATATCAAGCACCGTGCTAAGTAAGCACTTTACAAATATCTCATTTTATTTTCATAACTAGCGTGGAAGACAGGTATTATCCTTTTTTTTAAAAAACTGAGGAAACCGAGGCAGTCAGAGGTTAATTAGCTTGCCCAGAATCTTCCAGGTAATAAATGTCTTTACCTGGATTTGAATTTGGGTCTTCCTGATTCCAGGTTTTGTGCTCTATCCAGTGTGTCACCTAATTGTCAAAAGTCAAAGAAAGAAATGCATGCAATAAAACTCCTTCTCAAGGAGTTTATGATTTCATGAGATTAGAGAACACAGATGAACATTAATAAAGATATTATAAATTAGACTGTTAAAAGGGCAAAAGAAAAAAGAGACCAAGAGGGACAGGTCACATTTACCTGCAAGAGGCAGGATGATATAAAAGCTTTATGGGGAAGGGAGTGTCTAGTCTGGATCTTGAGATGAAGGAAGAAGAAGTACTTTTGTCCATTTTCTATTTTTCAGTACACAGGATCTGTTGAAATGCATTTGGTTGAAATGGCTGTAATTACATGCAACATTGTCTTATAATTATCATTTCTTCAAATCTGTTATTGATTCAGACTTTTGCTCTAACCAGCTGACAATCTGACTACATACCAATTTGCAAGTAACTTCTACATCAATGATGAGTGATTTTGCTATCTATTAACATATAAATCAATTTTATGTTTTTGTAATGTTGTTTGATTCTTGAACATCCCCTGTCTTCTAAATGACTTTGTAAATAAGAGATTCAGGATATTCAGGCAAAAGAGTTCTAAGAAATCTGTAGGCCTTTGCCCCATTTTATACCTTAATTATATATCATGTTTTGAACTATTTTGTTACTCTCCTCCCATACACTCATCTTCCCACTGAAGTCACAGTCACCCATGATTATGGAGCTTTGTCACAAATATTTTTCCTAGATTTTTCTTTATGACTTCATCTTCAGTTCCCAAAATTTATTCATGAATAATGACTAGCTGAATGATGCCCCATGGCCTAAGCACAATACAAATATTACAAAGTAATATTGTCATGAAATGATGTCTCTTTTTTTGCCTCAGTTGCAACTAAACGTGTGGCCCCACAATCACAAAGTGCAAAATTACCTAGTATAAACCTAGATATCAATAATAAAACCCAACCAATATACTCAACTGTAAAGGAACTTAACAAGGGCTATTAAGAAGTAGAGTGAGTAGACTGGGGCTTGGAGTTAGGAAGACCTAAGTTCAAAGCTTTGTGATCCTGGGCACATCATTAAACCCCCTTTGACTTGATTTCAATTATAAAATGATTATAATAATGGAGGCTATAGAGATATTATCTATAAAGTATTTAAGGTACTACCTGGTACATTGTACATACTTAAGAAATGTATATTTATTTTTTAAATACCAAGATGTTTTGTACATTGTTCTAGAATGTGACCCTATGCATCACAACCCATGGCTCTGACTTCTCGTTCTCCCTCTAAGACCAAGATAAACACATCTAATCTTTCTTCAACATGAGAACTATTCAAATACAATATTAAACCAAATATCTGGACCATGCCCCCTTTCCTACCTCATTCATCCCTTTAAATCTTCTCTCCTTCGGGCTAAATGTCCCAAGCTCCTTCAATCAATTCTAACATAACATGGTCTTGGACCCCTCTCTCTATTTGTCCCCCATTTCTGGCCCCCAATTTGGCCAAGTCCTTCTCATCTAAAACTAGCCTCAGACTTCTGAATGGGCTCAGACAATGAATGGAAAAGATGGTGGAAAATGGAGTTATCTTCTCAGAACTTTCCTAGAAATGGCCCAAGGTCATGCTAGCTTTTTAGACAGTCTTGTTACTATTGAGAGCTTGGGTTCCACAAAAATCAGTGTCATTTTTATGAGCTTTTGTCCTCATTGTATGTGCTGCCGCTGCTACTGGTTTGGGACCCTGTTCTTTCCTATTCAACATCCACTATTCTTTACTGGGTCCACTGCCCCAGTCAGATCTTTTTCTTTAATCCAGACTGTCACTCAATAAGTTGCTAAAAATGGGTTTGTAAACAAGGTAATTAATTGTTATTTGCTTACATTTTATTTTGTTTCTCTTTTTTTTTCTGTTTGGCATGATAATTATAAATATATGTATCTACATACTGGATTTAACATACATTTCTACCATGTTTAACATATATTGGACTACTTGCCATCTGGGAGAGGACATGGGGAAAGGGGAGAATTGGAACACAGGGCTTTGCAAGGGCTAATGCTGAAGAATTGTCCATGCATATATTTTGAAAAATAAAAAGCTTTAATTAAAAAAAAATAAACAAGGTAATTAGTGTGCATAACTCTTTCCTGTGTCGTTGAGCTTGAATCTGCTCCAAAATACATCTTGAGCAAATTAATTCCCCTTCACAACCCCTCAGTTTTTCTTTGCATAAAATAAGATTATTGCTTCTAATTCCATCATTTTTAATACCAAAATATGTGATTTCTTAACCTCCACAGGATAGTATATGATTGATAAAGATGTGTTGATGGGAAATTGCAGAGGAGTAAAGCCTGAGCTTCTTATCCAACTGTCACCAGTCAAAATTCTTAGGCTGATGAGTTGAGTATAAATATGCCATGACATCAGAAATTACATTTTCATTGAAATCTTTCTCAACTACCACTATATTATTCTGGCGTTCTTAAATAGAGAATTTTAGGCATAATATAGCCTTCTATTTGGCTAGCCAGCATCATCACTACGTAATTCAATAAATATTTATTATATAACCACTATATGCCAGACACTATAATGGTAGTGAGCCTCTGCCCTCTCTCTCATTCCTAGGCCAGCATGCTCACAACTCATCATTTAACTTAAACTTCTCCCAGATCCTAGCAGAGTGTCTGGTACATCATCAACACTTAAAAATAATTTTTGACTAATTGCCCTTACAGATCTTACTTCGTATTAGAAAGAAGAAGCATATACACACAGATTAATAAATATAAAATTCATGTAAAAAGACTAAGGATTTCAAGATCAAAAGAATGAATTGTTTCTTCTTTGTCAAGACTGAAAATGCAGATGGAAAACCTAATATAGCATCAATCCTCAAGGAACTTCTGTTCTAAAATGAAGACACAATATTCAAAGGAAAGGGGTAAAAACAGGGAAGGAAATTTTTGTTTGGAAGTCACTGGGATGGTGAGGAAGCAATAAGGGAATAGACTAATAGAGCCTTTCTAGAGACAATAAGAACTACTTTGAGTGCTAATAACAAGAGGTTCAGGAGAGGACTACATGTGAGGAAGAAGCAGGCAAGATGTACATTTAAAGAAGTTAGAGATTTCAAGAGGCAGAGATAAGCAAGGAAGACATTTCAAATATGAAGGACCACCTGGGCAAAAGCAAAGAGACAGGAAATGAAATACTATAAATGAGAAATCACTAGGAGGCAAATTCAAATAGAACAGAAAATAAGAGATTAGTGAAGAGGGCATAATAATAATATGAAATAAAACTGGAGGAGGGGAAGCAAGATGGCACTAGCCCTAAAGTCAGGAGGACCCAAGTTCAAAATGGTCTCAGACACTTAACACTTACTAGTAAGTCACTTAACCCAATTATCTCAAAGAAAAAAAAAGAGACTAGAAATATAAGAAGAATTCTATTGTACAGGGCAATAAATAGCAATGTAAGGATTTTTTATTTCAACTAGTGGGGAATAAGAAACCATTAAAGATGTGTGAATAGAAGTAGGGCAAGATAGATCTCTGTAGGAGGAATATCATCTTTCTAACTATGTAATGATAATTTATTGAAGAAAGAAACCAAGCAGGTGACTAATTTAAAAATCCAGACAAGGTGTTGAGGGTCTGGACTACAACAGCGGTCATGTGGGTTGAATTAAGAGAGGCAAAGCAAGGGAAATTATAGAGCCCTGAGCATCAGCTACTATGAAATAAAAATGTAGCTGTTGTGACAGCCAAGTCTCAGTGAGTGATTGTGTGACCTCATTGGCCGTCCTTGGACTTTCTTTTTGGAGGAATTCCAAACTTGAGCCAGCTTTTTAGTTCACCAATGTACAAGAAAGTCAGTTTTGTTAAAAGGAGTACAATTACTCAATCAGAAAAATAAAACAAACAAACAAAAAACCACCTCTTTTAGGAGGGCATCCAAGCTGAGCTGAACTTGAAGTAAGCAGAGAACTCAAACACAAACAAAAATCTTATTTTCAGTTCCAAATTCTCTCCCTTACTCTCCTTTTTTCTTTTCTGATGAAAGTAAGAGATACAATACTCCTTATATAAATGAAGTTATAGATTTCTACATTAGGCACATTGTAAATAATAATAATAAACAATACATAGAAGAAAAATATTTCAATTCAAATTCAGACTCAAACATAAATCCTTTGAAATTGTTTTAGATCACTGTTTTGATTAGACTAGCTAAATCATTTACATTTTAATATCATTACAGTAGTACTGTCATTATGTACAATGTTCTAGTTCTGCTTATTTCTCTTTTGCATCAGTCTTCCTAGGTTTATATTTAAACTATCCTGCTTATTATTTCTTATAGCACAAAAGTACAAATAATAGTATTCCATCACAATCATATGCTACAATTTGTTCAGGCATTCCACAATTGATGAGTATTCCCCTCAGTTTATAATTCTTTGCCACCACAAGAAGAGGTGCTATAAATATTTTTGTGGATATAGATATTTTACTCTTTCTTAGGATCTAGTTGGGATACAGATCTAGTGGTATTTCTGGGTCAAAAGACAGACACAGCTTCATACCCTTTGGGCACATTTACAAATTCATCTCCAGAATGATTGATCAAGTTCATTCACAAAATCACCAACAGTGTAAGTGTCCCAATTTTCCCAAATTCCTTCCAGCATTTGTCATTTTTCTTTTTTGTCTTATTAGTCAATCTGATAAGTATGAGGTAGTACCTCAGAGGTGGTCTAATTTATATTTCACTAAATATTAGTGTTTTCGAGTATTTTTCATGTGAATATTGAGAGATTTGATTTTTTTTTTCAGCTGGGATTTCTAAAGGGTACAATATAACCCTATAATCTATTTTGAACTCCCATACTTTGGCTTCAAATTCTGACCTTTTTTCATTGTGTCATGTTATCTTGTATTTGTCTTCTTTCCCTTCCAAATCAACAATCTTCACAAACTCTCCAATGCCTACTAAATTATTATTAACAGTTGCAAAACCTTTTGTTCCAATTTTTCCCCTCCTTTTCCCCACCCCTTCCTCCAGATGGCAGGTAGACCCATACATGTCAAATATGTTAAAGTATATGTTAAATACAATATATGTATACATGTCCATACAGTTATTTTGCTTCACAAAAAGAATCAGACTTTGAAATAGTATATAATTAACCTGTAAAGGAAATAAAAAATGCAGGTGGACAATAGGATTGGGAATTCTATGTAGTGGTTAACACTCATTTCTCTGAGTTCTTTCACTGGGTATAGCTGGTTCAATTCATTACTGTTCTATTGGAGCTAATTTGTTTCATCTCATTGTTGAAGAGAATCATGTCCATCAGAATTGATCATCATATAGTGTTGTTGTTGAAGTGTATAATGATCTCCTGGTCCTGCTCATTTCACTCAATGTCAGTTTATGTAAGTCTCTCCCGGCCTTTCTGAAACCATCCTGCTGGTCTTTTCTTACAGAATAGCAGTATTCCATAATATTCATATACCATAATTTATTCAGCCATTCTCCAAGTGAGGGGCATCTACTCAGTTTCCAGTTTCTGGCCACTACAAACAGGAAATGCTTACTAAATTAAAAAGAAATAAACATCCTCCTTATTTGGTCTTCAAAGTCTTGTACATTATGACTCAGATTGCTCCCCTCAAAGCTCTATTTCCCTTCTTCTATATGGTCTACTATCCATATTCTTGTGCTCTTGAACCAAGAGAACAGACCTAGGAGGAATAGGAAAGAAAGATTTTGGGTTGAGACAGCTGGGGGGCAATGTTTAAGGGAAGGCATGGATTTAAAGTCATGATGACAGAAGGTTAAATCTGGTCTTAAAAACTTACTTAGCTAGGTGATCCTGTGTGAGCAGGTCACTGTACTGCTCAGATTCTTTCCTCATCTATAAAATGTGGACAGAAATAATATCAACTCCATCTCCATATTACCACAAGATAAAATGAAATAATGCATGTAAAGTGCTTTGCAAAACTTAAAACACTATAAAAATAATAATAAAAAAATGGTTTACATTCCTATTTGAGAAGATCATATTTTAACTCAAAAGAATTGCTCATTATTAGGACAGTTATAAAGAACATATATATATATAGACAGAGGGCAGAGATGTGAGTTAAATATAAAGGGATGATGTAAAAAATAAAATTAAAAGGTGAGAAAGAGGAATGCATCAGGAAAAAGGGAAAGGGAAGGGTAAGATGAGGTAAATTATTTTACATAAAAGAGGCAAGAAAAGGCTTTTACTCTGGAAGAGGAAAGAGCAGTAGAGGGGAAGAGTAAGTGAACCTTATAGTCATCTGAATTGGCTTGAAGAGGGAATAACATACATACCCTATTGGGTATTAAAATCTATTTTACCTACAGGAAAGCAAAAATGGAAGGGGATAAGAGAAAAGAAAGTGATAGAAGGGAAGGCAGTATTGGGGGAGAGAAAAGTCAGAAGCAAAACACTTTCCATGCCAATCAAACTACCAAAAAAATTTTGATAGCGCTAGAAAAAATAACAAAGACAACAGAAATTCACCTAGAAGAACAAAGGTTCAAGAATATCAAGAGAATTAATGAAAAAAATTACAAAGGAAGGTGGTCTAGCAATACCAGGTTTTCAAACTATATTCTAAAACAATAATCATCAAAACTATCTAGTACTGACAGAAATAGAGTAGCTAAGTGGAACATATTAGGTACAAAAAAGTAGTATTGTAGTAATCTAGTGTTTGATAAACCCAAAGTTCCCAGCTTTTGAAATAATTACTCACTATGTGATAAAAACTACTGGGAAAATAGAAAGAATAGGACATAAACTAAGTATAGAGCAATATCTTACATCACATACCAAGATGAAAATGGATACATGGTTTAGACATAAAGAGTGATATCATAAGCTAATTAGAAGAGCAAGGGATAGACTGTCAGATCTAGAAGGAGGGGAAGAATTCATGAACAAACAAAAGATAGATAGTATTATGAAATATAAAATCAATAAGTTTGATTATATTAAATTAAAAAGCTTTTGAACAAACAAAACCAATGCAACCAAGACTATAAGGAAAGCAGAAAGTTGGGAAACAATCTCTACAACAAATGTCTTTGATAACGGCCTCATTTCTCAAATATAGAGAGAAATTTACAAAAATAAAGCCATTACCCAATTGATAAATCATCAAAGAATATGAACCATCAGTTTTCAAAGCTATCTATACATATGTGGAAAAGTTTTCTAAATTACTTTTGATTAGAGAAATGCAAATTAAAACAATTCTGAGGTACCATGCATACTTACTAGATTGCTAATGTGACAAAAAAGGAAAATAATAAATATTGGAAAGGACATGGGAAAATTGGGGCACTAATATACTACTTTTAGAATTGTGAACTGATCCAAATTGTGTGGAGAGCAATTTGGAACTATGTCCAAAGGGCAGCCAAACTGTGTATATCCTTTGATCTAACAAACTAGGATACAGACTACGTCTATATCTCAAGGGATAATAAAATGAGCAAAGATCCTACATGTGCAAAAATATTTATAGCAGCTACTTACACTGGAGCAAAATATTGGAAATTGAATGGCTGCCCATCAATTGGGATTCTGAACAAGTTGTAATTTATGATTGCTATGGAATACTATTATGTAATAAGAAATGATGAGCAGACAGATTTCAGGAAAAAAAAAAAAAAGCCTTGAAAGGCTTGTACAAACTGATGCAAAATGCAATGAACGGAACCAGGAAAATCCTGTACACAGTATCAGCAACGTTGTGTGATAATCAATTATGAATGATTCAAATCTTCTCAAAAACACAGTGTTCCAAGTACAAAGGACTCACAAAGGAAAATACTATCCATAATCAAAGAATTGAATCTGAATGCAAAACTGAAGCATCTTTTTTTCACTTGCTTTATTCATTTTTGTTTTTCCCCCTTGATCTGTTTCCTCATTACAACTTTGACTAATATGGAAATGAAAGTACCTTTTAAACTTATATCAAATTGTCTATCATTTTCAGAAGAGGGGAAGGAAGGGAGGAAGAAAAAAAATTTGAACTCAAAATTTTGTAAAAATTAATGCTAGAAATTATCTTGACAGGTAATTGGAGAAAAATAAAATACTATAAAGAATAAAAAAAAGATACAAGTCATCCTAAATTAATTAATTAATTAATAGTCAAAGCATATGAACAGAGTTTTCTGATAAAGAAATCAAAATTATGTATAATATAAAATACTCTATATCATTACTGATTAAAGAAATACTAATTAAAATGACTGAGGGATATGATTTTACACTAGCCAGATTGGCTAAAATGATAAAAGGGGAAAGTGACAAATATTGGGGAGATGTGAAAAACCTGGGACACTAATTCATTGTTTATGGAATTATAAAATGAACTAATTATTTTGGAGAACAATGTGGAATTATGCAAAAAGACTCATTAAACTGCCTATGCCCTTTGATTCAGCTATAACACTACGTAGTCTATGTCCAAAAATGATCAGAGAAAATGTAAAAAAATAAACCTCTATGTTCTAAAATGTTTATAGCAGTTTTCTTTATGGTGGAAAGGAGCTGGAAATTTCAGGGATGCTCACTAAATAGGGAATGGATGAACAAGATCTGGTATATGATTGTGATGAAATATTACTGTGCTATAAAAAACAATAAATTCAATGATTTCAGAAAAAAACATGGAAAGACTTGCACAAAATAATTAAGAGCAAAATGAGCAGAACCAAGAGAAGTATATATAGTAATATATAATATATGTATTATATATATACTATATTATATACTATATATAATACTATATATAATAGTAGTACCGTCTTAAGAATGATTTTGAGTGAATAAGTTATTTTGTCCATTATAAATACCACAATTAATTATAAAGACATATGAGAAAAGACATATAAAAACATAAAAGACTACATAGAGAATGAACTGATAAATAGGTATCTTCAGAATAAATTTACACATACACTATTTAATGATAGTTATCTCTAGGGCAAAAAGAAAGGCAGAAAGAAAAAAAAACATACTTTAATTTTGTTGTATATTTGAAAGGAAAGCAAGTTGTACATAGATTTGCAGATTCATGTACCATCATCTTTTTATTGTACTATTTTGGAAATGCTTGTTGTATTTCATAAATTAATTTAAAAAATTAAATTAAATTGAATCCAATTTTCTTTCTGTCTGTGGAAAAAGTTTCTTCCAATATGACCAACTCTCTATTCTGAATTAGTAATGATGAATAACTTGGTAATCTGGCTCAACAGGCCTGATCCCGAAGAGCCCTAGCCTGGGGCTTCCATAACATCAATACTGGTCCTGCCTCACTTAAGACTTAGCTATAGGACCCAGATGTGGAACCAGGCAACTGTGTGATGACAGGGCTTTGGGTGTCATGGTCCAAGAAAAAAAAAAAAAAAGAATGTGCTTTATTCATCTTTAGAGCCAGCACCATCAATCTCACTATATTGCTTGCATCTTTATGGCAAAGATCACAGAGGAATTCCAGAGCTTTTAGGCTGGCCTCTTAACTGGTAAGCCATTAGCCTTCTCTGAACCCATGGAGCCTCTGAAACTACTCATCTTTCTAAGCTCTGACCTAAACCAACATAGCTATTCCAAAACACGAGAGAGCCTACCCATACACAAAACAACAACAACAATAACAACTAAATAAATAAACAAATAAATAAAAAACAAACAAACAAACAACAACAACAAAAAAAGTTCTTAATCCATATTTTGTGATCAAAGTGAATATTTGAAATTGAGTGGATTTTTACCTAAGAAGAAGATACAATTTCAACTCCAGTAAATCAACCTATAAAAAGATAGATTTCCAAATATCCCAACATCATCTACTATTTGGATTCCAAAGTTAATGGCTGCCTTTCATTGACTCTCAGTGCTTGCCAAATTCATATGACAGAAATTCCATATGATAGAAGCATTCATCGGGGGCAGAGTCAAGATGGTGGAGGGCTTTCTGGTTTCCCTCAGATCAAAACCAGATCAAGTCTCTGAACTGGTTTTAGAATGACAGAACATACAAATATTTAGAGTGTAACAAATTTCTAGCACAAAATTTCTTGGAAGAATTTGAGAAAAGGTCTGTTTCAATCAGGCATGGAGAAGGAAAGGCTATCAAGCCCAGAAGCAGCATAGGAACCCAGGGTGGTATGGTGTTAGTGCACAGGGGTAGTCTACCAGGAGGCAAAATACAGAGGTGTTGGCTACAGTCCTGATTCAGAAGCCAGTGGATCACCAGACTAGCTGTGAGACATCTAAGGCAACTAAAAAAGCTGCTCATAACAAATAGTGAGCCTCTGAATCCCAGGAAAATGTAGGACTTGGCCATGTCCACCCAGCATGGGAAGGATGTCAGCCAGACCAGGCCAGGGCAATGTAAAGCCACTGTGGCCTGGAGAGGAAGCCTGGGACAATCACTGCTTTGCCCTGAGAGCAGATCTCAACATTTAAAAATGAACAAAAAAGCAAAAAAAACTCTGATCATAGGTAGCTTTGATGGAGACAGAGAATAACAGCCCTCAAACCATGAGGACACTAAAGGCAAATCATCTCCAGATGAATCCTCAAAGGGTGATATGAATTGGTCTCCATCTCACAAGGCTCTCTTGGAAGAATTCAAAAAGGATCTTAAAAGAGAATTAGAAGAAAAATTGGGGAAAGGAAATGAGAACTTTGAAGGAGAATTTGGAATAGGAAAACAGAAATTATCTGAAGAAAATTCCTTAAAATAGATTTAGAGAAATGGGAAAAGCATATAACCTCTTACAAACTAGATGTGATGAAATGGAAAAAGAAACCAACTCATTGAAAAACTGAATTTATGAAATGGAAAATAAAACCCAGTGAACAAAACAACTCATTTAAAAGTTCAATTGGCCAAATGTAAAAGGATATTAAAAAGCTAAATGAAAAAATAATTCACTAAAAATTTAAATTGAATAGAAGTGAATGATTCAATGAGACATCAAGAATCAGTCAAAGAAAAAAAAATTAACAAATAGAAGAAAGCATAAAATAGATAAAATATCTACTGGAAAAACAACTGGAAAATAAATCCAGAAGAGACAGCCAGAATTATTGGACTCCCTGAAAACTATGATGGAAAAAAGAGCCTAAACAACATCTTGCAGCAAATCATCAAGGAAAACTGCTCTGATGTCTGTTTAGAACCAGAGGGTATAATAACCATTGAAATAATTGACTGATCACCTCTTCAAAGAGAATGAAAAATGAAAATTCCAGAAATAATGTAGCTAAATTTCAGATTATCCGATCAAGGAGAAAATATTGCAGTGGGAAATATAGAGTTAATAATTTTAACTGTAAATATCAATGGGATGAATTCTCCCCTCCTCCCCCCCCCCAAAAAAAAAAAAAAAACAAACAGAAATGGATAGCAAGGATAGCAAGCTGAATTAAAAGCCAGAATTCTACAATATGTTTTTATAAGAAACACATTTAAAGCAAAATGATACATTCAGAGTAAAGGTAAAGGTAAAGGGTTAAAAGATTCTGGAACAGAATCTTTTATGCTTCATCTGAAGTAAAAAAACAAAACAAAACAAACAAACAAACAAACAAAAAAAAAACAGGGGTTGCAATTCAGATATCAGATCAAGCAAAAGTAAAAGGAGATCTAATTAAAAGAGATAAGGAAAGAAACCACATTTTGCTAATGGGTACAAAGATAATGAAGTAATATCAGTACCAAACATATATGGACCAAGTGGTATAGCATCCAAATTTCTAGAGGAGAACTTAATAGAGCTGCAAGAAGAATTAGACAGCAAAACTCTATTAGTGGGGGATCTCAACCTTGCTCCCTCAGAATTAGATAAATCAAACCACAAAATAAATAAGAAGTTAAGTTAATAGAATTTTAGAAAAATTAGGTATGATAGACTTTTGGAAAAAACTGAATGTAGACATAAAGAAATATACTTTTTTCTCAGTGATACATGGAACCAACACAAAAACTGACCATGTATCATGTCATAAAAACCTCAAATTCAAATTCAAAAAGGCAGATAATAGTAAATGCATCTTTTTCAGGTCATGATGGAATAAAAATTACATATTATAAAAGGTCAAGGAAAATAGACCAAAAATCATTTTTATGACACAGATATGATGTCTTATCTAAACCAGGTAGGGTCAAAACACAGAAAAAACACTATAGACCAATTTCCCTAATGAATATTGATGCCAAAATCTTAAATAAAATATTAGCCAAGAGATTACAGCAAGTTATCCTCAGGATAATATAGCATGACCAAGTAGAATTTATACTAGGAATGCAGGGCTGGTTCAATCAAAGGAAAATTATAAGCATAATTGACTATATCAATAACCAAATTAAAAGAAATTATATGATAATATCAATAGGTGCAGAAACACCATTTGACAAAATCTAATACCCATTCCAATGAACAACACTAAAGAGAATAGGAATAAATGGAGTTTTCCTTAAAATGATCAATAGCATCTATTTAAAACTATCATCAAGCATCATATGTAATGGGATAAACTAGAACTATTCCCAGTAAGATCATGGGTGAAACAATGTTGTCCACTATCACCATTACTATCCAATACTGTATTAGAAATGTTAGCTTTAGCAATAAGAGAAAAAAAGAAATTAAAGGAATTAGAGTAGGTAATGAGGAAAACAAACTATTACTCTTTGCAGATGTTATGATAATATACTTAGAGAACCTAGAAAATCATCTAAAAACTACTAAAAACAATTTATAACTTTAGCAGAGTTACAGGATACAAAATAAAGCCATATAAATCATTAACATTTTTATGTTACCAACAAAGCCCAGCATCAAAAGATACAAAGAGAAATTTCATTTAAAATCACTGCAGGTGATATAAAATATTTGGGAGTCTACTTGTCAAAGTCAGGAACTATATGAACACAATCACAAAATACTTTCCACACAAATAAAGTCAGATCGAATTAAATGGAAGAATATCAAGTGCTCATGGGTAGATCAAGCTAATATAATAAAAATGACAATTCTATGTAAATCTGCTTATTCAGTGCCATACCAAACTCCCAAGAAATTATTTTACAGAGCTAGAAAAATATTAGCAAAGTTCATCTGGAAAAACAAAAGGTCAAGAATTTCAAGGGAATTCATTTTTAAAAATACAAATTAAGGTGGCCAACTTGTACCAGCTAGTTTTTTTTTAATTTTTTTTTAATTTAAAAAATTTTAAATAATGATCATCAAAACCAGTTAGTATTGGCTAAGAAATACAATAATTGGTTAGTGGAATAAGTTAGGTTCAAAGGACCTGGTAGTTAATGACTATAGTAATATAGTGTTTAATAAATGCAAAGACCCCAGCTTCTGGTATAAGAACTCATTATTTGAAAAAAAAAAGCATTGGGAAAATTTGAAATTACTATGGCAAAAACCATGCATTGACCCATACCTGACATCCTATACCAAGATAAGGTTGAAATGGATTCATAATTTAGACATAAAGAATGATACTATAAGCAAATTAAAAGAACAAAGGATAGTCTATCTCTCAGATCTGTGGAGAAGGAAGGAATTTATGGCCAAAGAGGAACTCAAGTATATTATGAAATGCAAAATAGATAATTTAATGATTAAGTTTATTAAATTTAAAAGTTTTGTACAAATAAAATCAATGCAAACAAGATTAGAAGGGAAGCAGTAAACTGAGAAAAAAATTTACATCCAAGGGTTTTTGATAAAGGTCTCATTTCTAAAATATATAGAGAATTGATTCAAATTTATAAGAATACAAACCATTCTCTAATTGATAAATGGTCAAAGGATTTGAATACATAATTTTCAGTTGAAAAATTAAAACCATTTTTAGGCATGTAAAAATGATCTAAATCACCAATGATCAGAGAAATGCAAATTAAAACAACTCTAAGATACCACTATATACCTCTCAAATTGGCTAAGACAACAGGAGAGGATAATGATTAATAATGGAGGGGATGTGGAAAACTGGGATACTAATGCTTTGTTGGTGGAGACGTGAACTGATCCAATCATTCTGGAAAGCAATTTGGAACTATGTCCAAATGGCTATCAAACTGTGTATACCCTTAGATCCAGCAGTGTCTCTACTGGACCTGTACCCCAAAGAGATCATTAAAAAGGGAAATGGACCCATATGTACAAAAATGCTTGCAGCAGTCTTTTTTGTAGTGGCAAGGAATTGGAAATTGAATGGATGCACATCAATTGGGGAATGGCTGAATAAGTTATGGCATATGAACGTTATGGAGTATTATTGTTCTATAAGAAATGATCAGCAGGATGATTTCAGAGAGGCCTGGAGAAACTTAATGATGCTGAGTGAAGTGGGTAGAACCAAGAGAACATTGTACACAGCAACAAGATTATATGATAATCAATTCTGATGGACATGTCTCTTTTCAACAGTGAGGTGATTCAGGTCAGTTCCAATGTGAGAAAGAGAACCATCTGCACCCATAGAAAGGAATATTGGGACCAAGTGTAGATAACAACATAGTACTTTCACTTTTTTCTTGTTGTTTGCTTGCATTTTGTTTTCTTTCTCATTTTTTTCCTGTTTGATCTGATTTTTCTTGTATACCATAACTGTGGAAATATGTACAGAAGATTGCTTATGTTTAACATGTATTGTATTGTTTGCCCTCTGTGGGAATGAATGGGAGGGAAGGAGGAAAAAAAAGTTTGGAACAGGAATTTTTGCAAGGGTGAATATTGAAAATTATTTATGCACATGTTTTTTGTTTGCTTTGCTGAGGCAACTGGAGTTAAGTACTTGCCCAGGGTCACACAGTTAGAAAGTGTTAAGTGTCTGAGGCCAGATTTGAACTCAGGTCCTCCTGACTTCAGGGCTGGTGCTCTATTCATTGTGACATGTAGCTGCCTTTATGCATATGTTTTGAAAATAAAAAAAAAGCTTTAATAAAAAAGAGGCATTCATCTTAGGAGTGGGGTGTGTCAGGAAATGATTCATTTGGGTGGGAAGAATAGTTTCTTCATAGCAAATTCAGAAAGACTTGCCTATTATTTGTTGGGTTCAATACAAGAAAACTGTCTGCAAAGAGAAGGACACCAGCTGACATCATTCACTGACATCATTCACTGATAACAACAGAGAAACTAATTCAGAAATCGGTCTGCCCAGTTTCATTCATATATTAATTTATCTTAAAGGATACATATACAGAGACTGAGAAATAAGGCATCACAGCAACTCGTGATTATGCCTACAAAACTCTAAGAATATGTAAAAGATACAAATTTTTTTCTAGACATGGACAAAACTAGATGCAGCAACTCAAAGGTTTTCTGATGAAATTCTATGATTATGGGCCTTTGAAGGCAGAAAATTTCCAAGGCCTTTATTCTATGAAAGCTCTAATCTCACTTTAAAGTTTTCACATACCCTCACCCACCCCAAAGGGGGTCCGGTCCATTTGACTAGCACTAATGGAATCACTCATTGCCTTCACCGAATCTCAGGAAGTCAAACTTTATCCCAGCGTCTTCTGAAGGGGATTCTGACAGCCTTAGACAAATCACCTTCAGATAACATAATTTACTGGTTTGGATATTGACAAATGTTATCATTTAAGATGTCTGCCATACAAGAAATCCTGGTCTCTTCCTCCAAGCTCTCCATCAGAACACTTAACCCAAAGGGAAGAAAATTACAAGATAGTTATAAACTTCTTCCCTTGTGTAGTTAAAGTCATCAATGTGCACAAGCACAGTGACCAGTCAGCGAGAAAGGAACATATGAATTAAGGCAACCATGAGAGACTTGGGTTCCTGGACCAATGCCCAGAGTTTGAGCAAGAACAAGGTAGAGTTCCCTGAAAGAAGAGGAGAAAAGTCACATTTTTGTTTTGTGTAATAACAGTCTCTCTGTCTCTCCTATCCACCCCCACCACTTTTATTCTTGTAACATTAGCAGAAAGGTACCTTCAGTTTAGGTGCCTTAGATAAGCTTGTCCTGATCCATCTCCAGAAATTATTCCAGTGCAGTAGAAAAAGAAAGTATTGGACTCAAGGCTCTTTGGTTTAAATTCTATCTGTCTGAACATAAACAAGCCAAATAACTTTGATAAACCTGTTTTCCTATCTGTAGAATGAGAGTATTTAACACAATGACCTCTAAGGCTCTTTTCCAGTTTTAAATTAGGAATCTTTGAACCTATGATGGACTTCTAAGTTTCCTTCCCACTCTGATTCACAAATCCTAGAGTCTTGTCCAGAATCCTATCCACCTACAGGACAGAGATTATGCCTTTTTGTGCATAATAGTGACTTTTCTTTTTGAATGTCTACTGAAATTTTGATATTATAATCACCTCCATTTCTCAACATATTTCTTCATTTTATTCTAACCAATAACCATTTCTTATTAACAAAGAATTACAAAAATAAAGAGCAAAACAGTTTAGCAAAAATAACCAACAAATTAAGTGAATCTAACAGTACATGAAATGATGCACATTCATAGGTCCTCATTTCAGGAAAGAAAGGAAGAAGGCACATTTTTTCATCTCTTTGGGGCCAAACTTGGTCATTGTAATTACAGTATTTGTTTTGTTCTTTATGTTTACCTTTTCCATTCAATCTATAAAGGCTTATTAGGTGCCTATTATGTGTCAGGAGCTAGAAATACAGATACAAAAAGTATAAAAACATTCTTTTTCTCAAAGCACTTATATTGTAATTGGGGAGAGAATTTACTCATATAAATGTGTATACAAGACATATATGAATCAAGTGCAAGGAAACCTGGGAGAGAGGAGAGATTATCCAGAGTGAAGGAGAAAATACATTAGAAAATACCTCATGCAGAAGAAACTGAGTCTTACAGATATTATGTATACTTTTTTTTATGGTTCTGCTCATTTTTCTCTGTATTAGCTTGTCTCATGTTTCTCTGGAGTATTGATTATAATCAGTTTTCATAGCAAAGTAAAAGGCTGTTACATTCAGGTACTACAATTTATTCAGCCATTCAACAAATAATAGCTATCCACTTGGCTTCCAATTCTTTGACACAAAAAATAAATATTTTGAGAAAAAATGAAATGCCCTATCTTTGATTCCTTTTGAGCTATAGATCTAGAAGTGGGGTCTCTGGCCTAAAGAATAAAAGCATTTCAGTTGCTTTCTAATATATAGCTCTGATTATGAATACAACTCCCTAAAACTGCATATATGTGGGTATATGTAAATATATGTAGTTAGGGAGTCTACATATATGTATGTCTATATAGTGATTACTTTGCATATCTATATAGTATATATTAAAATATATATTTATATTCTATAGAATGTATCCCTTCATGATACAAATATATATTTAACAGTACAAGAAGAAGGGAGTTCTAACATCATTTAGTTAATCTGTGAAGACCCAGGTTGACTAAATTAGTCAACAATTTAAAGGAGGGGTTAAGGAATTTTTCTGGCACTTCACCCAAAGGTCCAGACAAGCTCTTAATCAATTTGTGAGGATTTCAGTGCTTTGATTCTGGGATAAAAGATAGATTATGCTACACAGGAGACACTTGGTAATTGGCTGTAGGCATCAGACAAGTCCCTCTGGGCTTCCATATAACAAGAGCACTAGCTAGTCCAGTGCTAAGTAAAAAGGTCCAAATTCAGGAGTTGAAGTGGAGGAGGGGGATCCAGTTCCACTGTTGGTAGTCAAACCCTGGGAATCATGTTGATAGGAAGAATAAAGAGAGAGGGAGCCTCTATTCATCTCCCAACCCATGGATCATGGGGCAGTGGATTGTAGTCACAGACAGAGCTGGTTACCAGAGATGATAGAAGAGGTTAGACCAAGAAAAGAAGCCTCTAAATGGGAATATAAGAATATGCTAAAGAATATTCAGAATGAAAGATTACTGCAGGACAGAGGAAGCCTCAAGGAACATGATCCCTAGACTAGAAAAAGTATCAGTCATAGATTCAAGGTCAGACTTCCAAATCTTAAAGCACCAAGAGTTAGCAATCATCCCTTTGTCATCTATGTGGCATAAAAGTATTCTTCATCACTTTTGGGGATATCACAACCAATATTTTAGTCTTGCATTGAAGGGAATGTATTGAGTCCTTGGCTGGAGATATATTTTGTTAGCTTTTGTCCTTTTCTCAATTTGTTTTGAGCTCCCTTAGTGGAGCACAGCTTCCTAAACTTATTTTCTCCTATTGACCCCTTTTTACCCAAGAAATTTTTACGAGACTCTGGGAATATAGGCATATAAAATAGGTATATAGATCAAATATTTACTAATATTAAATCATAATTTTGTGACCTCCACATTCAGTTATGAAACCCCATATGGGGTTATAAACTACAGTTTAAGAAGCTGAGCTTTAGAGTGGGAACTATATTATGTCTTTCTTTGTATTCCCAGAACTTAACACAGCACCTAGGCCATTGTAGATTCTTAATATACATTTGACTGATTGTCCCACCCCTTTTAGATTGCACCTATCCCACTAAGAAAAGCTAGCCTACTACTGCCTCATCTCTTATATTTCCTTATCTTTTATCCAAAACCTCAGCTTTTCCATCTATCATTTATCCAAAAAAGAGTAAGACCCTAGAAAATAGCAAGAAAATATATAGCAAGTATCACAGAGAATTTATGCTTTGCCAGGAAAAACTGCTTCCCTCATCTAACCCTAAACTATATTACATATTACATATACATGCATGTTATAAAATATCATAAAATCTCAAAAAACAAAAGTGATATCAGGCATCATCTAAACTTCTTAAAATCAAGAACCATTATTTTTTTGACCTCCTCACACTTTTGTGTACCCTCAGGCACATGATACAATGCTTATTGACTTAACTTGATTATTAAGTAATTGTTAAATCCTTCACTTAAAGACTTTTAGTGAAGTATAATTCAGACTCCCAAGGCTACCTGTTCCAGTACTGGATGGCCCAAATTGTCAAAAATTTGTCTTTAGAATGAAAAGAAATCTGACTTCAAATTCTACCAATTTCCTTGGGCAGGACAGAAAAAGTACTTGAAGACAGGTATCATTTCTTCCCCTGGTTAAACACCTCCACTTTTTTCAAAAGACCTTCATGACAGTCTTGAGGTCTGTCCCCATCTTAGCTAAATTTTCAGATTATCAGTGTCACCTGGAACTCCACAAGATGTTTCAATATATCCAGGATACACCCTGAATAGGGAAGGAGGAAGGATTTTGTCTTCAGAGTGATGGACAAGAGGCTTCTCAAAGCATTTGAAGATCTCATTGGATTTGTTGACTATATCATCATCCTGTTGACTTTTCTTAAACTTAACGTCCATCAAAACACCATATAGTTTGAGAAGGTAGAGACCCAGCCTTAGAGCCAGGGGAGCATGGGTTCATATATCTCAAACATACAGTGTGTATAATCCTGGACAAATCACATTCTCCCAGTGCCCCCTTCTAACATTATAAATAACTGGGTAAACTACAGAAGTGAGGGAAATTTCCTCACCAGGAATTTGTGACACTGAAGAAATCATGGGTTTAATTTAAAATATTTTTAATAAAAATAATGAAAACTATCATTTATGTGTTATTCTGAAGTTTGCAACACATATTATACAAATTTCATTTGATCCTCTCAACAATCCTAGAAGGTAGTTGTGATTATTATCTTCATTTTACAGCTGTGGAAATGAGACTGACAAGATTTAAGTAATGTGTTCAGGGTTTCACAGAAATTATGTGCCTGAGGTGAAGTAGGAAGTCAGATCATCTTAACTTCAAGTCTGGACCTCCATTCTCTGTGGCACCATCTAATAGCCTGATTTTAAGATAAACCATTTTGCCATGCCTTGTACATATCAGTGGAGTTGGTTTATATATTTTTTTTCACCAAAGGGTAAAACTGAATTTACTTCTCCTAAGTTCTAGCTCATTAAATTGGACACAATGTTCTAATTCTCATTACAATTTAAACTAACAAATGATGCATTTTACACTTCTTTAAAATATAAATAAAATTATAATAAGCTTAAATTATGACTAATTTTATATCTCAAGAAGACAAAAATAACCATTTCTAGTTACTTATGTGGAGGCACTGGACATTTTAGATAATGGTCTTCAGTATAGGCTCTAAGAGAAAGGAATGTTTGGCCTGAACTTAGGAATAAATAATTCCCCTCTCCCTCCTTTCTTTCATTGTAAAAAGAGCATAGTATCAGATTCCCCCACCCAACGAGTAAATTTGGCTTTCAAAAAAACAACTGTCAGTATGATGAAGACAAAATTGGCCTGGGAAAAAGTATGCTCCATTGGTGGGTCATGCTAGACTGGTTGATATGCCATTTAGAGCTGGCTAAAAAGAGGAAAAGCTCCCTGGAGAAACCATGATCCTCCTACCAGTTTCAGAGTGCCAAGGGCTGGATGGGATGGCTCAGGACTCTGCTGACCCTGGGAATGACAAGCTGTTTGGGTAGGGAATGACTCTCCTACAAGTAGCTCCCAGACTGCCCAAGCTGGCCAGACCAAATTGCAGGATACTACTTTGCCCTGAAACCCAAGATACAAGAGTTTCATAGTTAGGGATATCTTGCCCTAAGATAGGGAAGTTACCTTTGAGGACTTACTTACACTGAGCTTAAAAAAGAATACACACCCAAAAAACCCTAGTTCAACGAGAAAAGTCCCCTCTCTTGCCCCTTGTATTGGAAAAGTGGTCAATGTTAGTTTTTTTTTTGGGGGGGTGGTGGTGGATTGACTAAGAGAATTCAGAATTCCAGAAGACTATTCAAGTTCATACCAACATTGGAACTTTGGGTAATTCTCAATTTACACTAAACATTCTGAATAATTAGATGCCAAATAAAGTCAGCCCTCTCTTTGGACTTTACACCCAAAAAGTTGGCTCACTGGGGGCAGGGGCAGAGAGGTAATCTTTGTAGACTTGTAAATAGCGTGGAATTAATAGGAGACTAGAAGCAATCTCCAATCTTTCAAGCAAAAAGATAATGCAAACTCTCACGATACCCTGGGAAGGACCTTAGAAAAAGCATGGTATCCAAGGAATTTCCAAGGAAGTTGGACACTAATGGGACTCCCTCTACCATCATCAGCCCTTACCTCTTTTCAGACCAATCCTAGCAGGAGAGAAAAGAGGGGGAGGAAAATGTCTCCCAATCCTTGGGTCCTGGGGCCCCTGAATAAGAACAACCTCACACTCCACCTTCCCTTTATTCTAATTTCATCCCTAAAGGAGCACTGCTATCAAAACTGAGGAGTCCAACTTGTTGGACCTGGGTCTCACATGTCATCCCAATGCTAGGCCAGAACTTGGGTTCCACCAGGCCTGGTCACTGACCTCCTGTCCCCTCTGTAGGAACCCTACAAGACACTTGTCTTGCATCCTTTCCCAAGCCTACTCCCAATCTTATTCATGGCATCCTGATATTCCCTTCCTTGTGATCTTACTACTCTTTTCTCTCCAACTACCAATGTCCTCTTCCTCAGAGCAATATAAGTAAGTTCTACCAGAAGCCATTCAAAATTGGGGGAAAATATCCCAGCCTTAGGAAAACTCCCACACTGGAGCAAAGTTCCATAGTCTCATCCCAAGTATATCTCTATACCATGAAGTTTGTGGTAACTGATCTGCTGCCAGTGACTTATTATATTTTATGAAAAATACAAAAGGGGTTAGTTCTCAACTGAAAAAAAAATCTAATTTTTTTCTTATTATAGTCCCATTGGCCCTTGAATATTAACTCATTATTCATAAGCCTGGGTTTAGGCAATTAGAATAATTAAGAGTTGGGGAGGGATTTTTAAATCATCCAATTTCACTCTACAGAGGAAAAAAAAAACTAAGGTCTTGAAAAGTACAATAATATTCTCAAGGTCACAAGGTAACAACTGATTGAGCTGGGATTGAATTTCAGTCCCTGAACCTGTTCTTCCTACTACATTTCCCTTAAGAGAGATACCTTGGTTTCTCTGTTTCAGGGAAAGAGTTAGTACATGCAGATGGCACTGCCTTCAATTCTTTTTTAAAAGCTCTGCTTATTTCAAGGTGAATTCTTTATATCAGTGTGAATAATGAGACCCAACTCACGGTTGAAATTTTTTTGTAATGTCAGATTTTCTTAGGGTTCTGGGATACGCTTGTGTGTTTGACCTACTGCTCTTCATATGGAGAACATTTACAAAAGAAGGAAAAATACCTTCTATACAATCATGATCTATTTCTTATCCAGCTTCATTTTTTCTTTCATTAAACCTTTGATTTCATCAGCTATAGAGGAAAAGACAAGAGAAAGGCAGCATATACTTACTAAGTGAATACTATGTCCCCAGGCACAAGTTACGATCATTTTATAAAAATTATCTCATTTGATTTTCACAACAATGCTATTATTATCTCTTTTTACAGATGAGAAAACTGAGGCTTAAAGATTAAATATTTTATCCAAGGTCACACAGTAAATGTTTGAAGCTGAATCTGAACTCATCTTCCTCATTTGAGGCCTGATGTTCTATCTAGTTGCTTTTCTGTACAAAGATACAGGTGAGGAAATTCATCCCACCAAGTCCAGGTGAGGCTTTCTCTACAATTTATCTTACTTTCAACCTAGGGCCCTAAGGTTGAAGTGACCTGTCCACACAGCCAGGATGGAGCAGAATCAGGATTTGAACACAGGGCCCTTTCTATGCCCAGAACTACCTTTTGTCCTATTCCACAGATCTCAATTAATATTCTTGTTACTTTAGGGGAATAAAAAAGCTCCAACAACAATGACAATAAAACCTCTCTCTCCTTAATGTAAATCTTTTTTTTTTTGTTATTGAATATATTAGAACAGCTCTGATGACAGGACTGAGACTTCTCAAGAGTCAGCCCCTCCCCAAGGAGAACAAGTTCCGGGAGAGTGGTGGACTATATCCTGGCTGACCTGATCACCACTCCCTTTACATCCTTAGAGAAAGGGAGGCTCCAAGTTAGAGGAAAACACATTAATCAAGGGACATGTGGCTAGAAATCCATTTTGAGAAGAGCTATTGTCTAGCACTGCCCAATTCTAGCCCCTTTTAATTCTTTTCTCCTATTTACTCATGCATAGATACCAGAGAGGAAGTGATCCCATCTATAATTCATCACAGCATTCAAAGGACCCAGAGGCCATATTGTCAGTGGACCACAATCCTTGGCAGGTCCTACCCGACCCAGAAAGACTCCAAGTCCACTTTGGGCATTAAATAGTTCATCTACTGATGACTATTTGACCACTTGCCCAGTGACATACAGAAGGATCTGGTCCTGGAAGACTGGCTGTTGGATTACAGTTTTTTTAGCTCCAGCAACTCAAGAAAGCCATCCCACAGAATGTGACAGGGCCAGTCTGTGGGGATGGACATGTGGCCTCAAGTACAAAATAAAGGGCTTTGGAAGTTTACAGGCCAGGTTAAGTCGGCAGCATTTTTCAGCACACGTGTTAGCTTATAGAACATGCTGAAAGGAAAGGTCTCAAGGGCAAAGTAGTCATGAAAAAAAAAAGATGTTGCACTGTGATTAATTCAACTGTGAGCCATGGTATGTGAATAAATAGCTATAGTAATTTATTGGCAAATGCATAATGGAAATAAGGAGTTTTTCAGAAGAGAATCATGACTATACATGACATGCTATTAATACATTTAAAAACTATTTTGAGGTGATTAGAATGAGTGAATAGAGTTCTGAGTCTATAGTCAAGAAGATCTGAATTCAAATTTGGCTTCAGGAACTGCGACTCTGATAAAGTCACTTAACCTTTCCCACCTCAGTTTGCTTATCTGTCCAATGGGATAATAATAGCACCTAGTTTTCAGGGTTGTTGTAAGGATAAAATGAGATAATATTTGTAAATTACTTTTCAAACCCTAAACCACTATGGAAATTGTGTTGTTCAATTGTTTCAGTCACATCTAACTCTTTGTGGCTCCAGTTGGGATTTTCTTGACAAAGATACTAGAGTGGTTTGCCATTTCCTTCTCCAGTTCACTTTACAGATGGGGAAACTGAGGCAAATAGGGTTAAATGACTTGTCCAGGCTCACACAGCTAGTAAATGTCTGAGGTCAGATTGGAATTCAGTTCTTTGTGATTCCAGTGCCGTATGATAAAATGCTAACAATTCTTTAACTGAGAATATCTGAGCCTCTTTACTTTGTAAAATGAGGATTAGATAACCTCTAGATTTTTTTTTAAACTCCAGATCCTATAAATTTTATGACAGAAGTTTCTTTGGGAGAAGAAAGGTAATAGACATAAATATAATCTACAGCTGAACTCAAGACTCCCTAGAAAATCTCATTTGGAGTATCAACTGAATTTATTATTAAAGGACACCACAGAATCAATGAGGGATCTGGGCAACATAGACATGACTTTAGGGTAGAAATCTAAAAGTCCAGATATGCAAAGTATGTTATGGCAGATCAACAGAGATGTGTGCTTGGATTCCATAAGGAGAGTGATACTTGCTAGAATGAGGAGACTGAACCCCATCTGGAGGATGGATTGTTTTATCAGTTCTAGTCAAAGGAGGACATTGTTAAAGTAAAGAAAGTCCAGAAGAGGGCAAAAGGATGGTGCAAGACTGATCCATGGCCTGTGAAGACTAGTTAAAGAAAGTGATGATATTTAGCTTGGAGAAGAGAGTACTCAGTGGACAGAGGAGCAATATTTTTTAGATATTTGAAAACTGTCATATTAGACTTGTTCTGTTTGGTCCCAAAGGCTAATGGGTAGAAGTTACAGAGATGAGTTTAGGCTTGATGTATCCCTGCACCACTAAGTTATCCCCACATAGGATAGGCTGTCTCAATAGGTGGGGATTCCCCTCCTTAGTGGTCTTCAAGAAGAGCCTGGATGTCCACTTGAGGGATGTTATTACAGTGTGACTGCCTTTTAGTCAAGATGTAGACTGGTGAATTGCTCATGTCCTATCCAGCTCTCCCATGTTATGACCCTGATATCCTCCAATGTTTAATTTGGCATTTTGTTTTCTGCTTTTAAAATTAAGTTGTCCTCATTCTGCTCAACAAGCATGTATTAAGCACCTACTTTGTGGTAGAGATTTAACATCCCTCCCTTCCTCCATGGGATTTATGATCCAGTAAGGAAATAAAAACTTATACAGTTAATTAAATGCACAATTAATAATAAACAAATTAGGACCATGGCAAAAAAAAGTGCCTTATGAGTTCCAAAAAGGGAATTAAAATACAAGGTCATTTTTGTTTGCCATGCAACATAGATGATCTCCTTCTTCCCTATGATGGTCCTTTAAATGCATAAAGCCAATCCCACACGTGGCTTTTTAATTGATACAACTTTCTGTTGTGATACATTCTAATCATTCAAATGACTTCTCCTCCCAAAGTACATTCTCTCAAACTACTTGACTAAGAGGCTGTGATAGATAGCTCCTGTTCATATTTCTCTTCTATCATTTACATTTGGTAATCATGATGGAAGAGGGTTTCTGGGGCTGGAATCAAGCAAGCCAATGCATTAGGCTTGAGCTGGCTCACCATTTTGCACCATTTCTGTTTGTATCACTGTAATCATTAACATCTTGTTCACTTCATGTAGACCTGCCCAAGTTTCTCTGAACCATTCTCATTTGGTTTTCCTTAGAGTACAATTTTATTCCATTATGTTCATGGACCACAATTTATTCAGCCATTCATATCCTAATCACTTTTGTGTCCTAGACTCCAAAAGCAGTTAGGAGCACAGTAGATAGAGCACTGGACCTGGAAGTAAGAAAAACTGAGTTCAAATGAAACCACAGACACTTATTAGCTGTGTGACCCTTCTTCAGTTTCTTTATCTGAAAAACAGGGATGATAATATAGCAGTGCACAGGTTGCAATAAGGTTCAAATGAATTATGTATACATGAAATGATTTGTAAGCTTGCAAGGTGACTTCATAGGAACATCAGTTTTTATTACAGAGTGAGTGGGTTTGTTCCCAGTACTGTTCCTTCCTCATTTGTTGCCAGTATTCCTTCCCGCCCCCTCAGCTGTGCACAACAGAGAGCAATGTGATTATCACATTCTCGGTCCTAGCAAGTATCACTTTCAGAATGGAACCCAAGGATGCATTCACTTTGTTGACCTGCCACACACTGAGCCAACAGTCTGCTAAAGCCCCCATAGCAGGTTTGACAAACTTCAGTCAACTAGGCTTTCCAAATAGTGTATTTTTGAAGTGATTTTTTTGAGCCCAAATGTCAGACTTTACATTTGACCCTATTGTATTTCTTCACATTAATAAGTTTAATTTGATAAGGTTCTTTGGGTGGTCTGCCACCCAGTGTTGACTATTCTCTGCTGCCTTATGTCATCGCCAAGTTTAATGATCATATCCAAGTCATTGTTAAAAATGTTCAACACTGCATGGCCAAATACAAATCCCTGGGACCTCTAGCTATGCTGACATTGGAGCAATGCTGACCACTTTTTAATCTTGTCATTGGAAAAACTTGGAATCCACCCAAATGGATTACTATCTAGTCCACATCTTTTCATGATGTCAACTATAGAATCATATATAATTCATTATTCGACCTGGGGCTAACATCTAGGTAAATTTTATCTATGGCTTAGTATCCATGTCAAAAGAGATTCATTCTCCCACCTCCTTCTTGCCTCCCTCCTTCTTTCCTTTTCTCTTCCTTCCTTGCTTCCTCCCTCCCTCTCTTTATTTTATTTTCTTTTTCTTTCCTTCCTTCCTTCCTTCCTTCCTTCCTTCCTTCCTTCCTTCCTTCTTTCTTCCTTCCTTCCTTCCTTCCTTCCTTCCTTCCCTCTTCCTTCCTTCCTTCCCCCTTCCTTCCTTCTCTCCTTCTCTATGTCTCTGTCTTTCTCTGTGTCTCTGTTTCTTCATCTATCTCCCTCTCCTTCCAATCCCTCTTTTTTTTTTTTAAGATTAGGATACTCAGTGTGGGATGAGCATAGCACTCTGATTGACACAGGCATGTTGACCCACTCCACTTCAGATTTGAGCCAGTTTGCTTTTCTTCAGGAACCTCCTACTCCACACCTAGTGGAGACTGGAGGGACTCTCCACATCAATGTTGAATGTACTAGAAACATCTCCTCACAGCTCAGAATTCCCAAACTTAAGAGATCCTCAAACCCAAACCTTCTAGTAACTGGGATTAGAGATAGGGACCACCATGCTTGGCCATGACACATTATTGACAAAACCAAACTGATTCTTCATAATTCTGTTTTCACCACCTCTTTAAAGATCTCTTCTATAATTTTCCTAAAAATCAAAGTCAAGTTTACTAGCACAGCTATAATTTGCAGATCTTGTTCCTTGTCCTTTCCTGGAAAAAATGAGCATTTTTTCCTTCTCCAGGCCTTCTTTAATGGTTATTTGAAATATTTTTGGTCATCATAAAGAAAACTATTCTTTGATGCTAATCATATGTATGGTTTTCATTAATCCTCAGATCCTAATCTAAGTAATAAGCATTTTTATGAGGTTTAAATTGTTAATCCAATTTCTTTTGGGTGACCATAGAGGATATAGCAAAGCCAGAGCTGAATTTGGAATCAAAATACTTATACGGAAATCCTGACTCCATCACTTAATCATCATGTGACCTGAAACAAGTCATGGTAACCACCTTAAAGTTTAAGTTTCATTATTTCTAAAATGAGATGGACAAACTAGAAGAATTTTACCATTCCTTCCAGTTCTCAATCTATGATTTTCTAAGCTCAACAAACAATAATATGTAAAATGGAACACAGTTCCAGGTATAAAATAGGTATTTAACAAATGTTTATGTTCTTCTGTTCCTTCAAGAATATTCATCGAGAATAGTTAGTCATATTCTGGAGTTTAATGAAATCAGAATAATGCCTTCCACAAACAGGAGAACCTAATAGAAAGAATAATATAGTAGACTAGTTATTGGGTTGTGAATCAGAGGACCTATATTGTATGTGAGAGACAGATGATATAGGAAAAAGAATGCTGTATGTGGAGAGTTCAGAGTTCAAAAACTGCTTCTGATGATAAAACCTCTAGTATTTGACTAAATCACTTGTCTCTGAACCTCAGTTTTCTCTTCTGTATAATGACCATCCTGGATTAGTTGACTTGGTCTATGAAAAGAAAGAGTTGAACTCTGCTTTTTATTTATATTACTTTGAACAATTCATTTAATCTTTTTGGACCTCAATTTCCTCTTCTATAAAGTGTAAGGATTGTACAAGGTGGCCTCTAAGATACCTTTCATATTTTGATCTATAATCCATTATGACATTATGGTAATTAATCTTTTAAAAGGAGAGGTTGATGAATGATGGAGAGATAGATAATATTTGGTGAGGCAGTAAAAAGTGTGAAGCCAGCCTCTTTCCCTTCTGACCTAATGTATTAAAGTACAAAAGAGAAAGGGCATTGGCACTCTCAAGTCTATTTTCTATCTAGCCTATTACCTATCTAAATATGTTCTGTTTTAGGTTCTTCTCTTTTTCTCTACAGTAACTCTTTATGGCCTCATTAGCTCCTTTTAGGGAAAGGAAAATTGAATGCATATAAATGTACCCAAATGGCAGAAGAGCCATATGCTTTAAGGGAATAATACATTGGGTCCAAATGGAAAGGGGATGGACTATCTGGGATCAGGTGGCTATCCTTAGGGATCAAGTCCCTACTCAGCAACCATTATAATCCCAGCATGAAGTGACTGAAGCAGGCTGAACTCAAGAGTCTGTGCTCCTATGGGGTTAGGGCAAGCAGCAAAAGAAAGTAATGGAGAAAACAAGATAAAAAGCTGACTAAAAGGTTAGACATATGCAAATAATATAATAAATAGGATTCCAAAAAAATTTAAGAAGGTATAAAACCTCAAAGAGAAGTTACGATAGAAGAAACAAATATTATAATAAGAAATGAAGCAAGCCAATTTTGTCTGGTAAAATAAAGAAGGTTGTAGAATCTTCTTCGATTGTGGAGTTATAGCCAGAAATCACAGATTGGTTCAAAAGAAAAATAAAAGAAGAAATGTTTAAGAGAAGAAAAAAAATTGAATGAATTTAGGTCAGAAATATGAACTTTCTACTCACAAATCAGAGCTCTCAAAATGATTTTTTTAAAGTCAATTACCCATGTGGAGGAAAAAAAGAATCCATACTAAAAAACAGCTCTAAATAAGTAAATGCTGTGAGTGAAAGTAAAGGATTTAAAATACAAAATTCCTAACATAGAAAATTGGCAGACAAGAAACAAAAAGCAAAGATAAAAGAATACATGAATTCTAGGCAAGCCAGAGCAATTGACCTTGAAGCTGGAATACACAGAGATAGTTGAAGGATAAATCTCCCACAAGAATGTGACAAATCAAACAAACCTGAATAATATGATTCAAGAACTAATGGAAGAAAACTGCCTCAAACTTCTGCATACAAACCACAAAGCAGCAGTCAGGAATTCATACTATGCCAAAAGGAAAGCAAACTAACCAACCCTGCATTTCAAATACCAACATAGACAGCAGATACATTTTTTTAAATGTCAGTGATAAGATTTTGCAAGAAGTCCAGAACAAGATTTTCACATATGAAAAAAAGACAATTCAACAAACCCAGAATGATTGGACATTCATGAGAAAACCTTCCAAGTCATTCAAACCACGTATTCCAAAAAGGAAAGAAACTCAGGATGAAGTCCCAAATATCATAACCTATAAATTTAAGCCTAATCATCACTTTTAAAAAGCTAAACATATCTGAAAACTACCCTGAAGTGAGCAAATCAGTCTAGAATTTCTGTTCTGGATCACAGGAAAATGAGAAAAACCAAAATAAAAATTCCTACTTTGCCTCCCAGGATTATTGTGAGCTTAAATAAAATAATGCATGTTAAGTGCCATATGCCAGTGCTCTATTATATGCTAAATACTATATAAAAGTTGGATCATATTTGTGTTTTACATGAGGATTATGTGTATGTGCATTCTTGCCAGTACATGTTTAGACATATAAATAAAACAGTTTTGTGATTGAATAGAGTAAAATTTCACAAAATAGTGACAAATTAAAAGATGAACAGGGATTTTCACTATGTGACTATATTCTCTTTTCTCATAATGGGAAAGGATTCTTACTATGTAATGTTGTGATCAGTGATCAGTAAGTCAAGTATTTATTAAATGCTTAGTATGTTAAGAAGTCACTGAGCATGTATCTTATCCCCTAACTAGACAGTTCCTTCTCTACACTTTTCTTATTCGTCAGCACTAAGGACAGAGCTCTGCATACATTAAGTGGTTGAACAATGAATGCAAATCACAGCATGAACAGATAGAAATGATACAAGAATATGGTGTTTTCCTTAATCCTAGAATTGGAGTCTCAGAGGTGGAAGGGATCTGAGAGGCTCTTTGGTCTAATCTATGCCTGAACAACAATTTTCTCAACAATACTTCCAGCAAGGGGGCACCAAGCTCTGCTTGGGTGGCAAAAGCCAATGCTATTAGAGCATATTTTTCTCTTCCCAAATCAACAGAACTCCTTCTCAAGAGAACTCCCCATCAATTTGTTTTTTAAAAAGCCAACTTCTCCATCCCTCCAAGCTCATTTTCTTCCAATATGTTTTCTTTTGCTTGGCTGAAGGTCCTCTGAATTCACATTCCTTTGAAAGGCAGCTTCTGGTTAAGAGTCATTCTTTAGCACCCCAAAATCAAGAGCTCTTAAACCTCTTCAAATATAGCAAGCTGTTACATTATAAGTCATCCTTCTCCAAACCAATCTGTTCCTTTGGATATGAAACTACTTGTTACTAGTAGGGAGGAGGAAATTGGCAGAGACTATAGTATCATATGCTAAGGTTTCTAGCGAGGGACTCCCTGAATAGGACAAAATGAGTTTGGCCCAAATTTACAAAAGAAACCTACCATCTGTTGCTTTTAGCTTTGTAGTGTCAGGTATTTGTGGTGAAACTTGGCCTCGGCTCTTACTCATTTATTTCAGTGAGGGCATTTAAAAAGACAGACTATTTCCCATGCCCCAGATGTGCCTTGCTTGCCTAAGCAAATGTTTCTATCATCCTTTGTATTTTCTTCTCCTTAAAGGGGATGCTCCAACAACATCTAAAATGTGATCAGTTTAACTATTAAGATTTCAACAAAAGCCTCCATAGAATTCCTTTTCATCTAACTTCCACTAAAATCTGAATGAGGATGTGGTTTTTCTTAAAAAAAAATGGAACATGTTACTAATGGAGACAGCATTCTCATAGGTTCAGTTCTAGAAGGAACAGAGGAATACAGGTCACACAGGCTTCAGTGTGGCCAGTTGGGATTTATTTGATATTCTGTCATTAAACTTCCATTCACTGATCTTCCTGTGATACACTGCAATAAATAAATCTCTGGTTTTTTTGGAGAATTATTCACAGGAGGCCTAGAATTGTGCATTTAAAATAGTGTGAATATTGCCTTTATCTCTCATGGGAAAGTTATGGTTAAAAGACCATTGATGACTTCTGAAACTACGTGAAGCCATACCCCTTGTTAATGGATATGACCTAGACAAAGGTCTGAAAAGTAATGATCAGATAGGTAAAAGAAGAGACCAAATTATTGTCCCAAAAGCCTACAGAGAAGAAAGTATAAGAGAGAACATGACTGGCAGTGTCAGAAGAAGAAGAAAGGTAAAGAAGTAGAATGGTACCAAATAGCAGAAAATAAGTTTTAATACTTTTTTTTCATTATTTTATTCATTATTCATTAACATAATACTTTTCTCTACATCATTCTTTTGATTCATTCCTACCATATTAAACATTCTGATTCTAAGGATGAGTAGATTATTCTATAGAATAATCAATATATGAACTATTGAGACATAATAGAGAAGAACTGGTTCAGTCTCCTGCATTGATCACCAGCAGCATATCCAATGAAACTCAATTACGACAGTGATTAAGAGCTGTAGAGGACCAGCTAAAGCAAATGGGCATGTTTAATCTGAAGAAGAGGAGTCACAAGGGAACATGATGACTGTCATTAAATAATTAAAGGGCTATTAAATGAACAAAAGATGTTACTTAGTCTGCTGGACTCTGGAAAACAGAATTAGTGGGGGTTGCAAAAATACATGAAAAAAATTGCTTAGGATTTCAGCAAAATGGAAGTGGCTATTTGATAAAGCAATGAATTCTCCATTTACTGGATGTCTTTTCGGTGATCAGTTAGTCAATAAACATTTATTAAGCACCTACTATATGTCAGGTACTGTGCTAAATTCTAGGGATAAAAAGATAATCTTTGTCCTTAAAGAGATCACCATCTAATGGGGAAGATAACAAGTAAAAAAAAAGTAGCACAAACAAGTCATATACAAGATAAAAAGGAAAACTATTAGCAGAGAGAAGGTGCTAGAATTAAGAAAAGTTGGGAAAGATTTCCAATAGAAAATGGGACTTTACTTGGGACTTAAAGGATTCCAAGTCAGTTGGTAAAGATAAGAAGGAAAAACATTTCAGGCAAGAGAGACAACAGGAGACGATGCCCGGAGCTTGTTCATGGAACAGTAAGGAGGATAGTGTCACCACCTCAGAAAAATAAATGGTGGAGAGTGATCATTAAATGCTAAATGAACATTTTCATTTGATCCTAGAGCCAATAGAGACTAGAGTTTCTTGATGGGAGTGTATGTGACATAAGATCTGTGCTTTAGGAAAATCACTTTGGTGGCTCAATTAAGGATGGACTAGAATGAGGAAAGACTTGAAGAAATTAGGCTCACCAGCAAATATTGTAATAGTTCAAGTATAAGATAATGATGACCCATACCAGAGTGGTACAGTGTGAGGGGAGAGAAGAAGATATATTCAAAGCATGTTGCAAAGATGAAATCAAAAAGATTGGATGGGTATAAGTGAGAATCCAGGAGGACACCTAGGTTTCCTGCTAGAGGGATTTTAGAGGATGGCATTATCTTCTACAGTAATAGGGATAAAGTAGTGGGAGAGGAGAATTTAGGAAGGAAGATAATGGCTTTGTTTTGGGTGTGTTGAGTTTAAGATGCCTATTGGACATTTAGTTCAAGATTTCTGAAAGGCAGTTGGATATGTGACATTGGGGATTAGCAAAAAGATTATAGATTTGTTTGAGATCCCCTTCAAGTCTAAGATTCAGTCATTGAATTCAGCTGATTCTTTCCTTTACTCAACATATCCAGAAGAGAACAATTAGGAAGGGGAAAGGCTTAGCAACCACGGAAGGTGAGAATTCAATGAAGCAACTATCATTATCCAAGAGTTTTTATAGGGATTTTGCTTTCTTAGAGTCAAGGTTTCTATAGGTTAGGACCAATAAGGGGAATACAAGGGAAGCTGAGCTTTTTAATTTAGTCACAACTGGGTTCATCATAGCCCAGTCAGAATAGTTTCCCACCAGAGTTTGCAAGAGCTCTGAATGCCAGATGAAGTGAGTGTCCAAAGCAGCTCTTCTTTCCTAGATCAAAGTGGAAGAAAATGTACAACTTGCCTTTCCTGTGTCATCATAGAGGGTTACTTCTCCAAGAAATAAATTATTACCCTTTCACTCTGCCAACTCTTATCTTCTGAATATACAAAATGTACCCAAGAAGGACCAATAGCTGAAAAGAGAACATAGGAAGACCAGCAATATTTGAAATCAAGCCTGTAACTGCATAATAGACCTTCATATAATCAGATCTCAATGCAGAAGCTATCATTGGTAAGAAATAAAAGAAAAAGCCTCTTGGCCAGGGACAAGTATGAAAGAGGGCTCAAAATTTCACTTAGGACATATATAGAGTCCATTGGATGTACTTTTTTCCACCTGAAAAACTCCTAATTCCTAACTCTCCAAACTTGCTTAAAATTTTCAAATGCACATCAACCTGAAAGGGAAATTGAGCATAACAGTATGTGGACAAGATGGTTGACCATAGATTTGAGGAGGCCTTTTTTGATTTCCTCAGTTTTTAATATTTTTTTTCCTGAGAAAACACTTTTTCTCTACTTTGCATATATTTTATACCTAATTATATACACAAGTCTTTGTCGCCTCACTAGAATGTAAGCTCAATAAGAAAGAACTTGGCATGACCAGTACTTCATATAGTAACTATTACTGAGCAGATTCTTTAATGCTTTATGAATGAATGGACTTGGAAATATTCTGTACCTTTTGAAATGTTATTTAAGTACATATTATAAATTCTTGGTATGCAGGGAGAGTGTTACCCATTTCATCTGAATTCTCCTTTAAATCACAGGACTCTAGATTTAGAGCACAGAGACCTTAGAAGCCACAGAATCCAGTCCTTACATTTTGGGAATGAGAAAGCAGGCAAAGAAATGAAATGATTTACTGAGTAGTTGAGTATCTGAGATGGACCCCTCCAACCAGTCTGTTGAGCTGGAAGTCTTAGGGTCAGGTCAGTGACTAAGCAAAGTGAGCCACTTCTTCTAGGGTGTGCCTGGGATCTCCCACCTCACTTTGTCCTTGTTGCCATGCTAACTAAACCAGCTTCTAGATACCTAGAAAGTCTGTGAATTTTATGCCATTTTGTTGCCCCTGGAAGGACTCCGCCAAGGATTCCTTCCATATTTCAAATCCCAGGAAGCTGATGGACAAACTCCAATAACAGAGTCCCTTAAAACAGTTTTAAAAAGGCAAAACTGAAGCAAACATGGATTTCTTGACAAGTAATGCTTTATTTATTTATTTTTTTTTAGTGCATCAGCTTTGGCTAAAAATATTTTGGTGTAAGAACCTTGTCATTTGGTCAGCATTTATTCCTAAAGAGTTTAACTGTCCCAAACTACTGACATGTTTCCACCTGCCCTTCATTGTTTTTCCTATTCTTAGGTTTTTGAATTTTCAAATTCCCCTAGATGGGTCAATAAAAAAGGACTGGTCCATGACTGCTGACAGCAACCCCACTAGTGGGGCTTACCAATGATCAGAATGGATCCAGCACTTGCTCAGTGCTTAACTTTTTAGGGTGCTAGTAGGCAGCTATTTTGTAGTCTGCCCAGTAGAATTCCAGACACTCACATCAAAGAGATCCATGGGCAGCATCCAGGGAAAGAACTAGTTCTTTCCAGAACTAAAATACTGTATCCAATTCTGGACACCATGTACATCTATCTATATAAGGTAACAACTTAGCAGGGAATGGGTAATACTGGAAGTATTCTTCTCCCTATCTATTTTATATATAACCACTTTTATATGTATTTCTTCTTCTTATACTTACAAATATATCTGTTGTATCTTATTTGAAGACTATCATGTCCTTTTGAGTAGATAGATATTGCTTTGTCTTTTTGTATCTGTAACCTAAGAATCTAATACTTTGTCTTTAACAGTAAGTGTTTAATAAAGGCAAGTATAAACTGATCTGCTTGATTGATTAAAAATTGGATTATTGGATGGCAAATAGCTAATTTACTGAGTGCTTGTTTATGCTAAGGCCCCCATCATAGATCCTCCCCCGCCCCATACACAGCATTCTATAATAGGTGCATCAAAGATGTACAAATTTGCTCAGGTTGGCTAGAAAGAGAGAAACAGGATCCTAGCTATAATTCTCTAAATGTAAGTTTGTTTGTTTATTTCCTTTAGTTCAGTTTAGATTCAGGCAATCAATTCAGTAGAATGTATCCCAAGTGATATTTTGTTCAGAAAGTTGTTTTGTTTTGACTTGTGTGGCCATTTTGGTGTGGAATCTTTGCCAAATTCCAGGATTGTAATACTCTGGATGCTTACATTTAGTTCATGGGAAATGATGGATGGCTCCAAACTTTAAAATAATAACTGGTGAGGGGAAGAAAAGAAAAAGAAGTTGGAAAATATTGATCCACCATATTATCAGCACAACTTATCAGTCCCACAATGATTTCTTGTTATATATACATCTTATATCTGTCTTCCAGACAGCCTCCACAGGATGTTCACCTAAATGAGCTAGATTCCTTCCTCTACTTCATAAGTTTTTCACCTTGTTTGTGTATTGGACCCCTTGGGCAACAATATGATAAAGCCTAGAAGCCCCTGCTTAAAGAAATTTATTTAATGTACTTAAATGCATTTAAATACATAAAAATGCAACACATGGGATTACAAAGGAAACCATGTTAAAATATAGCTAAAAATGCATTTTTTAAAATCCACAGCCCCCAGTACAGAACCCCTGCAATACTCCTTTGACCTTGTCCTGGGAACCTCACTCCCTTGGACACCCATGCTGTATTTTTCACTTTTCATTGATTATTAGTCTGCCTTCTTTTTCAGTAGTACACATCTTTGATGACATTTTCTATATTTCATATACACTTCATGCCCACAAGTTATCACTTGCTAGAAGTTGCAACCTATTTATATCCACTTTAATTTCTATATTGTCCTATGGATGACCTGCATTGTGGAATTTAATGACTCACAATCAGATAGTAGAGGGTTCCCCTCCTCACCCTGAAAGAATTTGAGGGTTATTGAAAGGGCTGGATCATGTCTTAATGCAATCTAGTCATTTCTATAGGGCTCATCTGTATTATTTCTTGAAGATGTATATATTAATTGATTAATTCGATAAATTGTCTGTGTAATTGCATGTCATTCCAGGTACAGTAGTCATTCTTAATCCACTTGTTTTTTTTTTTTTTCCCCACTCCTTTATGATTGTTAGACCAATCTCTTCTGAGGAGTGATGAATAGCATTTAAGAGATTCTAGGATGTTCCCAAGGCTTTTGGCAAGCATATCATGTGGAAAGAGAAAAAAAAAAAAACAGCTTCTGCAGGACTAGCCCCTCCATAGGGGATTTTTCTTCCACTTAGTCTTCTTGTTGGCAGACCTCTATAACTGTGGCAAACTCCACTGGTGAGAACACATCCCTCAGCTTTCCAACTTGATTGATATCAGCAGATAGTTGAGCAAAGTTGTATCTGTTGTTACACCTGTCACGGAATCTTATTACAATTGATTGAAACTTAAATCAAATATGCACAGGAGATGCTTGAAGGAATGTTGAAGAAGTGTCTTTCAGCGCGCATGTTGCCATAACAAATCAAATTTGTTTATATTGTCAACAAACAATAAACACAATGGGATATTGTACACTCTCTACCTTTCAGTCAATTGGATAGAGAAACAGGATTTTCTATAGATTATTGACTAAAGACCTCTTGTTCCTTTCTCATAGTTTCACCAAGGACATTTTCACTCAATACATGCATAGTTAGTAGAGATCAAAGAGAGGATTCATCAATTGGTGATCATTGATGTTCTCTAATTCATCTTTTTTTTCAAGCGCTCTGTGATTTTTTTTCCAATCACTTATTCCTTTTATCTATCCTGAGAACTGATCATTCACATCAAATCAACAAGTCAACAAGCATTTTTTAAAAAGTGTTTCCTATATATATCAGGCATTGTGATAGAGATACCAAAAAAAAATTAAAGTAATCTTGGCCCTCACATATAAAATCCATATGGGATAAATGGAAGGTAGTATCCAAAGTAAGGCAGTAACATGGATAGTGACCAGACAGAGGCTTCTTGCCAAGAATTAAAGGAAGCCAAGAGATAGTGATGAGGAAAGGCAACATTATCAAAATGAGGGACAGCTAGTGAAAAAACATTTTTTATTTTGTGCCTTTATTTATATCCCTGGGACTTAACACATTGTCTGGCACATAGTAAGTGCTCAAAAAGTACTTATTGAGTGACTAAGGAGAGAGAGAATGTCTTTCTGGAGAGCAACAAGAAGGCCAGCTTACTCTATTACAGACTCATGGAGGGGTAAAATATAAAAAGATTGAGAATGTAGGAAGAGCCCAGGTTATGAAAGGAGAGATTGGTGGGTGTTATATGGATGATGATTCACTCAGGTAAATGGACAGGGATTGAGTGGAGGAGGAGCATATATTGAATGGAGTTTAAAGACTGTTTTATTTGAGGAAAAGTATAATCATAAACATCCAAGTTTATTGGTTGCCTAAGAATGAATGATTTTGGCCTAAAAAGGGAAAACTCTGATTTTGTTTTTACCAGGCTAAAACAACCAACTGATTCGATTTGTTCTGAAATGGCAGGAAGCTATGGCAATTTTAGTTGTTTTACAAAATTGATAAGTTGAATCAAAGAAAGTAGTTAAGCTAAGAGGCTCATGTTGCTCTCCAAATATTAGGAATTATATATGCATATGCAATAGCTCAGAATTGGGAGAATCAAACTGTCTAGAAACCAGGTTATTTTTTTAAACTATATTTGTCTCCAAATGTTTAGGACCACAAGACTCATTAAATCATCATGGTGGTACAATGAAGGAAGTATTGAAACACAAATGAGGCTACACATTCATGGATAAAACAGCAGATTTGCAGAACAATTGAGATTTTGTAAAAGAGGATGTTTAAATAAGATTTCCTTCTAGAAAGAAAAATGATGCAATTTTATAGTAGTTCTTACCTATGGGTATATATTTTTATGTTTTTTAAAGTTATGTTCTTTGGATCTGAAATTGAGTTGTGGGAATTTAACTTTGGAGGTGGAAGGAATTTATAGAGAAATGAATGAGAGGAATTCATAAGGTAGTTCATAAGGTAGTATGTGACAATAGGTACAAAGCCCCATGAGCTCTACCAGCAGGAGTCAGAAGAGTTCAATATGACCAAGAAAATTGGTCTTTTATGTCCCTTTTCTCCCACCCTTCCAAATAAATGTAGATGAGCAACTGCTATAGAGATCAGTATTGCTTTACAATCCTATCTAGATCTGTCTAAAGGTAGTATTCTGCACACAGCAGGTGCTTTAGAAACATCTGTAAATAAATGAATCGCTCAAAACATTGTTGGAGACTGCTAGAGAAATTACATTAGAGACAGTGAAAATAGCTGTGCATATTTCAGACAGCCACTTAAACACATAATTCCATATGCTCAAGAGCAGGGGCTATAAAGAATTCTAAAGATGCTGCCAGCCAGGGATGCAATGTGGACCATGGTGAATAGAGAAGCACTTGGAACGAGGAAGCTCTGGATTCCAGTACTGCCTCAAACACTTTACTAGTTCTATGATCATTGATAAGTCACTCAATGTCTCTCTGTTTCAGTTTTCTCATCTGTGAAATTAATCTGGTAACAGCATCAAGCTCACAATGGTTCTTAGAAGGATCAAGTGAGTTCATGCAGATTTTATGCCTCTGCATTAATGATGGCTATTTTGCAAGTCTTAACACAATAAAATAGAAAATCTGGATTATGATTTGAGTATGCAGGAGTGATCCTGGAGAAATACCTGATCTGCTGTGGTTATGGCAGGAGGGGGGGGAGAGATGCACTGGGCTTTTGGTGGAGGACATAAGCTTTAAAAAAAAACTGAGATGATGCAGCAATTCCTGATTGATCCCCATGTGTATCTTTAGCTGGGATTGTATTGAAGAGAACTGGCCACTGAGCATAGTATTCTGAGGCACAGACATCTGTGAAGGAACCCCCTCACTAGGTTATAGAAGCTATAGAAAGATCCTCCCTCTCACCCTGAGTTCATCAGTTGAGATTGACCACTTTTTTCTTAGACTTTCTGCAATGAAGAAAAGGGATTTCATGCTCTAGGACAGCTATCTTTGCTAAGCCAGAGCCTGGAAATGGAGGAGACTGCAGCCTAGCATCAGTGTGATGTACCCAATAAAAATACCACATGGATTGAGGAATAGGGTCAGGTATCCCAGAATTATGACTTACCTGGAAGGGAAACGGACCCAAGAAAATTAAAGATGTCAAGAAGAGAAAAGACATCAAAATCCTGCAGCCTTAGAAGTGTGACTTATATTGGCCATATATTTCCCTTTGCCTAGGGGACTGTATATATGTGGATACTCTTACTGATGCTATGTATTTGTGTGGGAGAATGCCCCTCAGGCTTACCAAGTAATTTTGTGGCTATGGTCCACAGATAAAATGCCCTTTTAGCATTTTCCCTTTCCATAAGCCAATGGTATCCTCTAGCTGATGAGCGTGAGATAATTTGTGAGTTACAGCTTTCAATGTATAGACAACAGAATTTGATGAAACTGGGGTAGATAGATTTCTACCCAGAGGACTCACTCTAGAAATGAAAGTGTCTAACCCCAGAGGAGGTGCCTCTTCCTTCCCAGCTGCCAAATCCATGGCTGTCGCAACTCAAAATGAATTTTCTTAAATTCATCTTAGTAATTAACCTGAATTTTATGACTAAAAGGCTATAAGATTTGTGCATACTCTTTGATCCACCCATATCACTACAAGGTCTGTACCCCAAAAAGCTCAAAGCAAAAATAAAGGACCCAAATTAAAATAATATTTATAGCTGCTCTTTTTGTGGTGGTAAAGAATTGAAAACCAAGTGAACAGCTACCAATTGGAAAATGGCTGAATAAACTATGGTTTATGATTGCCATGTAATATTACTGTAAAAAAAGAGTGTGGCTAATGTGGAAATGTGTTTTATATGACTTAATATGTATAATGAGTATTGAGGAATGGGAATGGGAATGGGAAGAGGGAGGAAGGGAGAGAATATGGAATTGAAAAATAAAATTAAAGTTTTTTTTTTTTTTTTTTTTTTTTTTTTTTAAGGAAATTAACCTGGTTTCCAGACAGGAACAAAGCCTGAAATTCTGAGACATTTTACAGTCTTCTGCAGAGCTGGAGATTGAATAATAATCAAAATTGATATAGCATTTTAAGGTTTTCAAAGCATTTTATATATTATTAGCTCAGGTAAACATTTGAAATGGAGGCTTAATTGAACCACCATGAACCAACTATGCCGATATTCTTCTGCCCAGACGATCAAGAAAACACTTTATTTTTATTATTTTTTATTTTTTCTGTACAATCTGCCAGACTGACCTGGAAAAAGCAAAAAAGCTGCAGTTTATTTTTTGTCTGTATCATCCATGCAAACATATTAGGCAATGAGGTGATTTAAACCTCATTAGATAGGATTTATTTCTGTGTCTGATGTTTTAAATTTTAATCTTTTAAATTTGTGCAACAAAGCAGGGCAGTGCCATTACTTATGAGATTGGAACAATTCACATGTTCCAGGATCCATGATGTTCAACATTTCTCTAAGCTCACAAGTAATTATGATTCTTATCCAGGCGGGGGGTGATGTTGGAAACCATACTCTCCACTCAAGTTAGAAAAGAAATTTGCAGATCAACTTTAGAAGCAGGAAAGGGGAGCAGGTGATATGAATATCCAGTCGAGAGGACGCTAGCTCATGCCCAGTTTCTGGATACCTGGGAATGGGCTGGCATCTTATTGACTGGACATTAACGTTATGAGTTAATTGAAAAATTAGCATGAAGGCAGTTGTAAATGATATACATAGCAGGAAGAATAATTCTCATTTGTTAAAAAAAATAAGAAAAATAATCAAGGACGAAGGACCTCCAGTTGAATTCATAAGAGCCATGGTTTCTTCCCCTTGGTCCAAGGATCCTGGTCTTTGTTGTCTTTGTTCTTCCTTGACCTGCCAATTGAAAATTTTGAGACTCCCCAATGTGGATCAAGTGGAGCAATGGAGAATGCTGGAGTAGAGTCAGCCTTACTATTGATGAAGAGATAAGATTGATTTGGAAAAGAATCGAAGGCTCGGAAGAAATATTTTCTCATGATCACCAGCACTGTTTGGTTTTTGATTTGACACTTCCAAGTTGGACCAGTCCAGGTGCAAAGTTGGGGCCTCTTCCTATATATAGCAGAGGACAAAGCATTCTTGGATTCCCCAAAGGGCCTCACTCCAGCCCCCAAACTCAATTCACCGAGAGATTTATAAGCACATCACTGTTGATTATAAAACCAACCAGGGGTCCTCCCATGGTGTGAGAGTTCAAATGCCTAAGCCACCAAGTACCTGGGTATCCCTTATTTCTTGAGTGCAGTGCTTCCACAGACTCTAGGATTGTGGCTGCATTCTTTAATGTCTCCCAGTTGTCATCAGCCATAGCTTTTCAATCACCAACCCCAAATATATGAAGCATTGGGTTCAAGTCCTAGGCCAGGAACCCAGAACTAAGATGTCTATCAAAGAAGAATGGATTAGAATATGTCATAAATGGATGCTTTGATATGTGAGCTTCACATGGCAAGGATGCTATAACACGGAGGAAATTTTCTTCATTGATAATGAAAATTTGCTGTATTCCCAAGTTTCCAATACATAGCCACCCACTACTTGAGAGACAGTGTAGTGTGCTAAATAGGTTGCTGGAGTTGGAATTGGCAAAAACTGGGCTCAAATCCGGCTTCAGATACTTATGTAACTTGGGGCAAGTTATTAATCTCTCTGGGCCTCAGTTTCTTCTTAAAACAAGGATGTTAAACTGGATGGCCTTGAGGTCCCTACCAGCTCTAAAACTTGTATGACATTTAAGCTGTAAAAATTTTGGAAATTTAAATCCTTACTGACTGAAAGCAGGGGAACTTGCTTAGGAAGAAAAGTACCCAAAGGAAGAACTATGTGTTATGTACAGTTTACAGGAGAAGATGAAAGATCCTATTTAGTACATAGATCGAGAGTGAGAATGAATATCTCAAAACATCCTGTGACAGTATTGCCTGGATGCCTCCAGCTCTAAGACCTCACCATTCTGCTTAACTGAGTTCCATGAGTGAAAACAAGGATTTTGAATTATGTAAACTTTATATCCTTCAGAACAACCAGCATGGACTCTACACACAAGGGGCTGAAAGTTAAATGAATGAATGGATTGATAAATAGTTGAGAAAAAGAGATGAATTAATTAATTTCCTTGTTTATAAATAGATGGATGTAAGAAAGAACCAATATAAAAACGGCTTGCTGAACCTTGATATAACACAGATTTCATATTGACTTGCCTTCTTTGTCTTACCCTCAAAGGAATTTTGCAACCACCATTTTTTGATGCTCAAGATTAAGTGATTTGCATATTTTCTGCTCTCTTCCAATGCCTAATAATCAAATCTTGTTCCCTCAACATAAGGAATGTGAATGGTTTCCTTATGGAATCCAGTAGACCGCTCATGAGACTAGGAATAGAAATATCCCTATCCACACCAAGCCCACTAATCTCCTGCCTCATTGGAAAAAATCATCACTCTGATCAATCATCCAGCATTTATTTATGAGGTGACTAGGATATGAAAGTATTGGGGTTACAAAGAGTGAAACAATCTAATGGAAAAAATAAATTCCATGTATTAAATAAGTCTATATAAAATATCTATTTATCTTTTAGCATTTAATCTATTAAATGCTCTCTGCTTTTCTAATGAGATATCATCAACATAGATCCAGACTTCCTCTGGATCTTGGGAGAGGAGATGACTCCAATTAAAAATGACTCATATGAGGTCAGCTATTGTGATTCTTTCCTTTGATTAGCTTTGCCATTTTGTCACACAGTCAAATAGAAGAGGGCACGCTTTCCCTCTTCCCAAAATCTAAACTGCTAATGAGTTAAGATGGTGTGAGTCCTACTGTGCTCCCAGTCACCTGATTCATAACCTCAATATTTTCCTCAACTTCTCTCTCCTTCACTACCTCCTCAACAGTTAACCAATTGCCAAACTATGTAATTTCTTCCTCTACAGAATGTTTTATATATGCCCTTCTCTCGACTAACACAGCCATTACCTAAATAGATGACTTTTTCACTCTCTTCTGAACTATTGAAAAAAATCTTCTATTGGCTTTACTCTTTCCATCCATTTTCCCAAGGAAGTCATATACTTTCCAAGGTCATATACACCCCCACCTAATTAACTCTGGTGGCTCCTTATTTCTTCTAGTATCAAAGAGAAACCAAATATAGAAATCAAATTCTATTTGGCATTTAAAGCTCTCTACAACCCAGCATCTTCATAGCTTTCATAGTCTTTTAATACTGCAGTCCCTTCCATACATTCTGCAACCATATTCTTGGTGCTACATGACACATGATACTATCTCCTATCTCTCTGCCTTTGTATTGGCTGTGTGCCATACCTGGACAGCGGCATGCTGTCCCTGCCCTTTTCTTTGCTTTTAAGACTTAGCTTAAATCCCTCTTTCTTCAGTTGTCCTTTTTACCTCATATTCATACATCTTACAAGTATCTAGTTATTTACAAGATATTCCCACTTTCATTAGACTGTGAACTCTTTGATGGAAAATATTTTTTTTGGGGGGGGGGCTTTTTTGCCTTTTTTGTATCTCCAGAGCTGGCACATAGGAAATGCTTAATCAATGTTTCTTAGTTGATTTGGTTGGTGGATTCATATACTAGTGATGAAAAGAGAGGACAAGAGTTAAGCACATTTCATTCTGGAAGCCCAGGTCAGCCATTTAGTGAGACCTGAATATAATCACAATTCCAATTAGACTACTTAACTTTATTCCTGGGATATTACATTTCTCCCCCACTTACTGATATCCTATTCAGCCAAGCCTGCCTCCAACTTTTCAGGAAAATTTCTATAGAAAGATTGTTCCCTTTGGATTATTTATGGTCTCACTTCAGATTCATAGGTATGTCCTGGAGTGTTCTATACATCCCACCTCTGATTGAACTCACCAGGGCACTTTGAATATTGGTGATGCAGCTTTTCTTGGACTTTGCCTTTAGGAAAGCTCATATTTGCCAATTACAGTCAAATCCTAGCTTTTCTGTATTCATTCTTATCCTTTCAGGCGCCAGTATTCAAGTAAGTTATCAAATGAAAAATTTATAGATTTCCATCAGCATTCATAGATGGGAGATTGGCCAAGATGGAGCCCTTCAAAATTCAGCATCTACTGAAGTAGGAAATGGGGGTATCTAACCTGGAGAAGAGAAGACTTGGGGGTATGTGAAAGTGGCCTGAAATTCTCTGAAAAGTTAGGATTAGATTTGTTCTGCTAAGTCAGAGTCCCAAAACATGGGGTTGAATCTTAACTCTGCTACCATCTACCTGAGTAATCAAGATAAGTCTCTTGCTTTTCCTCAGATCCAGTTTCTTTGGATCAGAAACCCAGAGTTGGAAGAGGACCAAAGAGCTAAGATTATTTGCCCAGACTCAGACAGGTTAATGAGTGATGGAGGTAGAATCTTAACTGATGTCCTATGAATTTATCTGTTTAAAAAAGAATAAAATAAAGGTGATTGATTAGGTGATCTCTGAGGGTTCTTCAAACTCAGAAATCCAATGATCTCATGGATTAGACCCAAAGAGTGGAAATTATAGGCAACTAAGTTCAGTTTAATATATGAGAAAACATCAAATAAGAGCTCTCCCCAAAATGGAATGTTATTTCTCAGGAAGTATGATGTTCACCATCATTGGAGGCCTCTAGGTATAAATCATATAACAATGGTCAAGAGATTTATAAAGCAAATGGAGATTCAGGAAAGAACTGAACTATTAAGGACCTTTCATCTAATTCAGTTTAAAAGCATTTATTAATTGCCTTTTTGTGTAAAGCCATGTGTTTTGGTATGTACATAAAACTTAAATTATTGTTTAGAAACTAATGCTAAAAAAAAGAGTAAAGTGTGAGTGAAGTCTGTTATACTTTCTCTGTGATTATAATAAGAGATAGAAATACAGGACAAATAATCCCTCACACTATATAGTGTTTTGTGGGGATTATATACCCCATTTTACAGAAGAGAAACTGAGGCTCTGAGAGAAATGAAATGCTTAGAGTCAAAAAGTGAATAGGAGTCAAATTGAAGTCTGATGACTCCACGTTCAGTGATCTAACCCCAACATAACCATTTCTATTTTCAAGAGAACAGAAGAAAAAATAACTTTCAAGAGTTTCCCAGACTCATCAACGGTGCTTCTCAATCAAACCATCTAGAATGATATGGTCTCTAGAATAAACAGGTGTTGTGTCCACCATTGATTGCTAAAGGAGGTTGGCAATTAGGAAATATCAGTAAAGTATCCCTTACCAGGTAATTGGTGTAGCATAGAACCCAAAGAGATCAGCCAAGTGCCCCACCTGGGTTGTTACTCATCACATGGCTTACTTGAATGGTTTGTTTGCTGAAGCTTAACTTTCATACAAAGTCAACATACTCTGGTATAGTAGTTTAGCTGTGTTGCCACAAATGTAGAAGAATATAGCCAAATGCTCATTTATTTAGGGGTCCAAGTCTTTTTCTCTTCTCAGAAATATAGAGCACATGACAGTGACTAACAAAGTCACCATGGATTCTGGGCAAAGCTCAATGGTATACTAACATCTATTCAATCATTTGATTATGACTTACTCCTCTGAACCAGTAGTTTTTAATCTGATATCAAGGGTTTTCCAAGGATTAGATTTCAAGAGGTCTATGAACTTGGATAGGACCACATAAGTGATGCTGTGAATACAGCACTGGACTTGAAGTCAAGAATCTTTCTAAGGTGATTCAAATGGAAGTAATTCAGTTTCCTAGCATGGCCACAGAATACCATCCAGGTTTTATAAGTATAGAACAATGAGGTTAGCATAACAGCTATGTAGACCTTCAGTTTGGTGTGGATCCTAATACTTCTTCCCTCCCATACTTTCTTTCATAGCCTCCCAAATGATGAATGAGCTCTGACATTATGGGGGTCAGCTTCATCTATGTGTACATCTCTGGAAAGTATACTGCCAAGATAAATAAATGTATCATAACATTCAAGTATAGATGGTGTAGTGCTGACTGGTGGAAAACTTCTGTTTTCTTTGATGTTAACTGTCAGGCCAAAATTAGTACAAGTGACAGAGAATCGATTCATACTGTTGCATCTCAGCCTCAGAGGTTGCATGGAGTGCATGATCATTTGCAAACAAAAAGTCATGGAGCAATTCTTCTTTCCCTTTGGTTTTGGCTTATAATTTTTTGCAAGTTAAGTTTACTGTTAGTGTGGTAGTTGACTTTGGTGACATTTTCACAGTCACTGAATGCTATGCTAAAAAGCAAAGGAACAAGCATACAACCCTGTATTATTCCATTAGTGATTGAAAAAGCATGAGAGTATCACCTCTTATCCAGAACCTGTGCAAGTACGCCTTCATGAAACTGGCATATAATACCTATGATGGACAACCAAATTTCACCACGACATTCCATCAAGTCCTGATGAGTGAAATACAAAAGGCCTTCGTCACTTTGGTCAGGTTGACAAAAACATATTCATATTTCTGTTTTGCTTCCAGCATTTCCCCAGCAGCAAACATAATGTTGGCCATTCCTCAGTCTTTTCTGAAACCACATTTACTCTCAGGTAGATGAGTGCCTTCCAAGTAAAGGGTCAACTAATTAAGGAGGACTCTGGCAAGAACTCTGCAATCAATAACCAAGAGAGAGCTCTCTTCCACCCTGCTCCATGTGAATCCTTTAACGAAAGAGATGGTAAATGAAAATCCAGAAAAATAAGGATAGAGGCAAGGTGGCAGAAAGAGAGGGATATAGAGTGCATACCATTAAACTGTTCAACCAGAAGATAGATAGACAATTGGTAGATAGATTCATAAATAAACATAGATGAAATAGATGATGTATACATAGATAGATACACAGATAGGTAGGTAGATCCATACATATAGAGAAGATCCATACATATAGAGATACACATATAAATATCTGAATGGCTACATAGCTATATCAATAGATGATAATGATAGATGGACAGATAGAGAGATAAAAAATAGGTAAGACCACAATTAAATGGAATCAGACTTAATTGAATGACTAGCTTCAAAGAGTAGTCACTAATGGTGTAATGTCTCCTAGGCAGGAAGTCTTCAGTGGAATGTCTCAGGGATCAATGCTTTATCTTGTGCTGTTTAATTTTTGTTTAATCTATTAATGACTTGAATAATAGCTCAGATGGCATGGTTAAAATTTGCCAATAGTATCTAGGTAGGAAAGAGAGCTGACACACTAGATGACAGAATCAGGCTCCATAATGATTGAGACATACTAGATTCCCAAAATATGACATTTTAAAAGGATAAATTGACTATAAAGGCTTGCATGTGGGTTCAAAAAATAAACTTCCCAAGAATAGGAATGGCAAGACATGGTTAGATAGCAACTTGTCTGACAAAAGACTTGATTTTTTTTAATTTTTGTTTGTTTTTGTGAATTGCAAGCTGTCAATAAGTCAAAAATATGTGACAGTTACTGAAGATGAGATACCCTGAGGTGCATCAAAAATTTTTATGGGGCTGCCCCAATTTGGTTCCTCTATAGTCAATGCTTATCAGACTCAACTGGAGTATGAGTTCAGTTCTGGATGCCACTATCTAAAAAGATACTGACAAGCTGCAATGTCCAAAGGAACTCAGTAGATAAGGGATGAATCCATGCACTATCAGGCTAATCAAAAGATGTGAACTCTTTAGTGTGGAGGAGAGAAAACTAAGGGAGACATGATATCTGTATTTGGACTGAAGCAGAAGAAAGATTAGATTTGTTCTGCTTGGTCCAGAAGGCAGAATCAGAAGCCATGAACCTTTCTATGCAATTATACTGCTATTGTTAGAATTCCAAATAAAAACAGTTCTGATGATCCAATCCCATATACAGAAAATTGGTCAAATGACTCAAAAAAGGAATAAATATTGGGTATATATCTAAAGAGAGACAAAGGGAAGGGAGAAGCTAATCAATTATAAAATGTTTACTGCAACATTCCTCATGGTAGAAAAAAACAAAAAATATAGGTTACTGTCAACTGAGAAACTACTGAGGAAATTCTGGCATATAAATGTAATGGAATACTATTGTCCAACAAAAGATGACAAAAGTGAGGAATTTATAAAAACCTAAGAAAATCTGCAAGTATCCAAAGGACACTTATAAAATGTCTATGACAATGTAATGATAGGAAACTAACCTTCAAATAAATATCTTAGAGACCAGATCATGAACTCTCTGTCCTTCCTCATGGTAGAGAATAGGCACTAATGGGGAAGTATGCTGTATAGCTTGCCAGATATAAGCACTATATTGAGCATTTTAAAAAATTAAGCTCTTCTGTGCTCAAAAAGTTATCAAACTGTGCATACCCTTTGACCCAGCAGTGTTTCTATTGGACTTATATCCTAAAGAGATCTTAAAAGAAGGAAAGGAACTTGCATGTGCAAAAATGTTTGTGGCAGCCCTTTTCATAGTGGCAAGAAACTGGAAACTGAGTGGGTGCCCATCAATTGGAGAATGACTGAATAAGTTATGGTATATGAATGTTATAGAATATTATTGTTCTATAAAAAATGATCAGCAAGATGATTTCAGAGAGTCCTGGAGAGAATTACGTGAACTAATGCTAAGTAAAATGAGCAGAACCAGGAGATCACTGTATACAGCAACAGCAAGATTATATGATGATCAATTCTGATGAATGTGACTCTTTCCAATAATGAGATGATTGATGTCAGTTCCAATGATCTTATGATGAAGAGAGCCATCTACACCCAGAGAAAGTACTGTGGGAGCTGAATGTGGATCATAACATAACATTCTCACTCTTTTTGTTGTTGTTCACTTGTATTTTGTTTTCTTACTCATTTACTTTCTTTTTTGATCTGATATCTCTTGTGCAGCAAGAGAATTATATAAATGTTTACACATATTGAATTTAACACATATTTTAACATGATTAAAATATATGGAATTGCTTGCCATCTGGGGGAAGAGGTGGGAGGAAGGAGGAGAAAATCTGAAACACAAGGCTATGCAAGGGTCAATGTTGTCAAATTATTCATGCATATGTTTTGGAAATAAAAAGCTTTATAAAAAATAAAATTAAAATTAAAAATAAAAGATAAAAACGTTTTTAAATGTAAGTTATTTTTGTTACTAGGAGAAGTCCAAAATGGAGAGAGCATGGACCATTCCTTCAGAATTCTCCCATCCCCCTCCAAAAAAAAAAGAAAAATCTGATATAAAAGCAAAAGGCACAGATAAGTCTTCAAGAAAAAAAAAATCTGTAAATGTTTATAAACTAAGCTGAAAAGTTAAAAAGAAAAAGCTGGAGTGTCTTTAAAACACTTTAATTATATATTTAACAGCCCTTAAATTATATATTTAACAGCATATTCTACTCAAAATAAATTTAGATTTAATGTTTTGGTAATTTCAATAGATTTTTATCAAAAACAAAAGCTGCGATGCTATAATAATAAAGTGGGGAGAAGACAGCATTCTATTTTGCTGAAGATTTCTCTTCTATTTTGAGATGGTTTTGCTAAAATGACTTAATCTCTTCTAAATCTCTTCCAGTTCCCTGATGAGTATCATTTAGGTCAGGCCAGCATGGAGGGAGTTCTGGGAACAGGGCAGGAATGGCCTGTGGGTATTCCCAGCTGGCTCCTCCCAGAGGACAGTTGAAGGAGCTACTAAGAAATGACCTGGCTGTCAACAAGCCTTTATTAAATGTTTCCAACTTCCTGTGCTGAAGATATACCTCCCAAATCCCCCCAAAAGGAAAAATAAATAGTTCTTGCCTTTAAGAACCTCACAACCGAATGAGAAAGACAATATGTAACCATGTACAGTTATGTAGGATGTATACATGCACACATACAGGTAAGTAAAAGATAGAGTAAGATATCTGAGAGAAGAAGTCACTAGCAGTTGGTTGTCCAGACCTCCAGCAAAAGGTCTTTAGGTAGATCTTGAAGGAAGCTCCAGAAGCCAGGAGGCTGGGAAGCAGAGGAAGAAATGGGGAACAGCAAATACAAAGGCACAGTTTCTGGAGATAGAGTGGAGAAACTGGAGTTTCTGGAGAAACATGGGGAAGTCGAGTTCCCAGCATTAGATAAATGATATGGCAAGCCTGAGAGGGAGCCAGCCACCTTATACTTAGAGGATAGTATAATTTGTCCTTCATTCTTGAAGAGGACCATGAAATCAGGGAGGTGATACCACAACAAACAAGTGAGTTAGATTTAAAGGTTCTTCTCCACTTCCATCTAGGTCCAGTGGCAAGCTATAGATCAGGACAACTGGAGATGGCAAGACCCTACTGTCTCTCATTAAGCTTAGATAGCTGTTATTTGTCGATAGTTTTAGTCATGTTTTGACTTGTTATCTGATCAATCACAGGCAAGTTCCATTTATACCCACAGGTAGCATTACACAAATACTTTTCAAATTCAGATTCATGGTGGGGGGAGTGTGCCTACGTTTGTTTGCTAGGTTAGCCCCTGAAACCCTTTTATCCAAGCTCTGTTATTACTGGCTAGTATATTGGTTACCAAAAAGATGGGAAAAGGGAATAGGTTTATATATGCAAAGGATCAATGTCAGAGATAGCCTGCCCCTGCAATTTCAGGAAGGGATCTCCAAAAGCCCCTTACCAGCTGGGAAACTCATCCCCATTTATCATAAATGACAAGTATTGAATAAACGCTTGAAGTGAAAGTAGAAAGGAGGAATAAGCCTCAGAAAATAGGTCACATTTCTGTAGTACATTCAAATTTACAAAGGTTCACCTTATAACTCTTCTAAAAAGAAGGGAGAACAAAGATGGTAATCAGCACTCATGGGTTAAATGACTTATCCAGGGTGATACAACTAATATGATGCTGGAGGCATATCTGAAGTTCTTTTTTGATGTAAATTATAAACCTCTTCCATTTTATGAATCACATATAATATGTTCTTGTAAAAATTTATTAAGTGGAAAAAACCTTTTCTTCCTATATTTAAAATATACTACTAGGTCCATATCATGGTGTGCCAGACAGTTTGTCTGGTCATCCCTCATTCCTGGAATGCTCCCTCTTCTTGTCTTTATTATTGACTTTCCTAGTTTCTCTCAAGTTTAAATTTTCTCTTTTGTAAGGGATCTCCAACTCCATATTTTATGGGATCCCAGAAGCCTGTGCCATTGTCATGCAACCTGCTCTCTCTCACCCAGCCTTGGGACACCAACCCTGCTCTATCACTACAGCACTGAGCCTCTCAACTTCCACAGGAACTCTTACCAGTTCTCTGAAGCAGCTGCAATCCCCTCTCCTGGTACTCCTATACCCATTATCCAACTGCCCTATGAATTACCTCTAATACCCAATCCACCCAGCCTATTTTATCCCAGATTGCTAATTATGTTGGTGTGATTTTTCTGAGAGCACTTTTGGTACTGTCCTTTAATACTTGGGAGACATCATTTTAGAAACTAATGTTACTCCAGTGGGAGTAAGTAGTGGGGTAAGGCTGCAGCATCATTGAACAAGAATGTCTTGAAAAAGCATATAAAATTAAAAATAAAAACTTAAAAGATGCCATTAAAGCTGACATTCTTCCTACTTATTCATTTGCATGCTGTATTAATTAGATGAGCAGGCTCATTCAAGCTTTTTTTTTTAACTTAATTTCAAAATTGTTTTATTTACCACTAAATTATGGCATTCTAGGGGAAAGATTGTGGAAGAGAAGTAACAGACAAGTTATTCCTATCAGTGAGCAGGGCTGGATGAGAAGACTCAGTTACACAAGAGAGATACCTGTATTCAAAGTAGTCATGCTATAATTCCTAATTCCTTCAGGATCATCAGAATAAAGATGCAATTGTCATACTCCACAGAGTATAAAGCACTGAGCAATAAAAAAAAAAAAAAAAAAAAGGATGGGCTTGGAGTCAGGTTCTAACTCTTTGTGACTCCGTGTGAGATTTTTTTTTTTTTTTTTTGGACAAAGACACTGGATTGGTTTGCCATTTCCTTCTTCAACTCATTTTATGGATGAGGAAACTGAAGTAAACAGGGCCACGCAACTAGGAAGTGTCTGAGGCTGAATTTGAACTCAGATCTTCTTGACTCTAGGCCCAGAACTCTGCACCACCTAACTTCCCTGGAATCAGGGGTATTAAGTTTGTATCCAGATTCTAATACTTATTGTGCAAAGACAGGCAAATCATTTAACTTCTCTCTGGCTCAATTTCTTCATCAACAACACACAGATAATAAAACTAGCATTCACCAATTTCTAGGACTATTTTTTTAATTGAAATTTTGCTTATTCTTATAAAGCTTTTTATTTTCAAAACATATGTTTAAATAGTTTTCAACATTTACCCTTGCAAATCCTTGTGTTCCATTTTTTTTCTCCTTCTCTTCCCCCCATTTCCTCCCCTAGATGGCAAGTAATCCAATATATGTTAAATGTGTGCAATTTGTCTATACATATTTCCATAATTATCATGCTGCACAAGAAAAATAAGATCAAATGGGGGGGGGAGAGAATGAGAAAGAAAACAAAAAGAAAGCAAACAATAACAATGATAAAAAGTGAAAATACCATGTTGTGATCCACATCCACATCCACATCAGTTACATAGACCCTTTATTGATGCAGATGGCTCTTTCCATCACAAGAACATTGGAACTGTCCTGAATCATCTCACTGTTGAAAAGAGTCATATCTGTCACAACTGATCATCATATGAACAGAACCAGCTATACCCAGTGAAAGAACACTGGGAAATGAGTGTGGACCACAATATAGATTTGAACTCTTTCTGTTATTGTCTTTCTTCCCAGGTTATTTTTACCTTCCTTCTAAAGCTGATTTTTCTTGTGTAACAAAATAACTGTATAAATATGTATACATATATTGTATTTAACATATACTTTAACATGTTTAAAATGTATGGGACTACTTGCCATCTAGGGGAGGGAGTGGAAGGAAGGAGGGGAAAAATAAGAATAGAAGTTTTTACAAGAATCAATATTGAAAAATTACCCACGTATATGTTTTGTCAATAAAAAGCTATAAAAAAGTGATCATCATATAATCTTGTGGTTGCTCTGTATGACATTTTTGTTTTTCTACTCACTTAACTTAGCATCAGTTCATGTAAATCTCTCCAGGTCACTCTGAAATCATCTTGCTGATCGTTTCTTATAGAACAATAATATTCTATAACTTTCACATACCACAATTTATTCAGCCATTCCCCAATAGAGATACATCCACTCAATTTCCAATTTCTTGTCACTATAAAAAGGGTTGCTACAAACATTTTTGCACATGTAGGTCCATTTTCCTCTTTTATGATCTCTTTGGGATACAGACCCAGTGGAGACACTGCTAGATCAAAGGGTATGCACAGTTTGATAGACCTTTGGACATAGTTCCATATGGTTATGGTCAGTTCACAACTCCATCAACAATGCATTAATGTCCCAGTTTTCTCACATTCCCTCCAAAATTCATCATTATCTTTTCCAGTCATCTTAGCCAATCTGAGAGGTATGTAGTGGCACCTAAGAGTGGTCTTAATTTACATTTCTCTAATCAACAGTGATTTAGAGAATTTTTTCATATGCCTAGAAATGGTTTTAATTTCTTCATCTGAAAATTGGCTGTTCATATCCTTTGACCATTTATCAACTGTAAAATGAATTGAATTCTAATAGATTTGAGTTAATTATAGATTTTAGAAATCAGGCCTTTATCAGACCCCTTGATTGTAAAATCCCCCCCCCCCCCAGTTCATTGCTTCTTTTGTAATTCTGTCTGCATTGGTTTTGTTTGTACAAAAAAATTTACACTTAAATCATCAAAATTATCCATTTTATATTCCATAATGTAACCTAGTTCTTTCTGGGCCAAAAAGTCCTTCCTTCTTCACATATCTGAAAGGTAGACTATCCTTTGTTCTTCTAATTTTCTTAAAATGTCACTCTTGTCTAAATCATGATCCCATTTCAACCTTGTCTTGGTATAGAGTGTTGAGGTCAATGCCTAGTTTCTGCCATATTATTTTCCAATTTTCCCAACAATTTTTGTCAAATAATGAGTTCTTATCCCGGAAGGTGGAGTCTCTGGGTTTATCAAACACTACATTACTATTGTCATTAACTATTGGGTCTTGTGAGCCTAACCTGTTCCACTGATCAACTACTCTATTTATTAGCCAGCCCCAAATGTTTTTTGTTTTTTGTTTTCCCTGAGGCAATTGCCCAGGCTCATATGGCTAGGCAGTATTGTGTCTGAGACCAGATCTGAACTCAAGTCCTCCTAACTTTAGGGCTGGTGCCCCATCCACTGCACCATCTAGATGCCCACCCTAGATGGTTTTGATAACCACTGATTTAAAATATAGTTTTAGGTCTGTTACAGCTAGGCCATCTTCATTTGAATTTTTTTTCATTAATTCCATTGAAATTCTTGACCTTTTGTTCTTCCAGATTAATTTTCTTATTTTTTCTAGCTCTATAAAATACTTTCTTGGGAGTTTGATTGGTATGACACTGAATAAGTAGATTTAGATAGAATTGCCATTTTTGTTGTATTGGCTCAGTTGATCCATGAGCACTTGATATTCTTACAATTAATTAGATATGACTTTATTTGTGTGGAAAGTGTTTTATATTTATGTTCATATAGTTCCTGACTTTGACTTGGCAGCTCGACTTCCAGATATTTTATACTATCTACAGTTATTTTAAATGGAATTTCTTTTTGTATCTCTTGCTGCTTCTAGGACTATTAAAAATGTATTTACTGTTCAGGACAATGGAGACACACATTTCTTTTAATGTCACCAGCACTTCCCAAAACACTCCTGTGAACATTCACACCCTTCACCTCGCTCTCCTTATTCTTTTTCAATGAGAATGATGTAAACATCCACAAGAGTGTTTTTGTCCTCATTATTTCTGAGGGCTTGTGCAGATTGCTAGTAGGAATGTGTCTATACTCACAGGTGTCAAGCCCCTTCAAAGCTGGTACTGTCCATAAAAGCTGTGCTTTCATTTGCCTTGGGTGCAACAGACATCACAGGAATAGAGAACTTATGTCTTATGGGATCAAATTAAGAGCATTTCTCATCAGAAAAAAGCTGTGCAGAGAAGGACTTTGAAAGCCATGGTCTAATCATCCCATCATGAATCAGATGTGGTGAGTGCTGGAATAGCCAGATAGTCTGCACATTGTCACCCATAAAATGTTTGCAAATAAGTTATCAACCACATGTGCAAAAATGTTTGTGGCAGCCCTTTTTGTAGTGGCAAGAAACTGGAAACCGAATGGATGCCCATCAATTGGAGAATGGCTGAATAAGTTCTGGTATATGAATGTTATGGAATATTATTGTTTGGTAAGCAATGACCAGCAGAATGATTTCAAAGAGGCTTGGAGATACTTACACGAACTGATGCTGAGTGAAATGAGCAGAACCAGGAGATCATTATACATGGCCAGAACAACAAGACTATATGATGATCAATTCTGATGGATGTGGCTCTCTTCAACAGTGAGATGTATCAGACCAGTTCCAATGATCTTGTGATGAAGAGAGCCATCTACACCCAGAGAGAGGACTGTGGGAATTGAGTGTGTTTCACAACACAGCATTTTCACTCTTTTTGTTGTTGTGTGTTTGAATTTTGTTTTCTTACTCAATTTTTTTTTCTTTTTTGATCTGATTTTCTTGTGATAATTGTGGAAATATTTACATATAATGGATTTAATATATATTTTAACATATATAACATATATTGGATTACTTGTCATCTAGGGGAGGGGGTGGGGGAAAGAGGGAAAAATTTGGAACACAAGGTTTTGCAAGGGTCAATGTTGAAAAATTATCCATGCATATGTTTTGAAAATAAAAAGCTTTAATAATATAAAAAAGCAAATAAATTGTTAAATCACCACCCTTCCTCACACTTCTCTTTGCTCCAACCTATATTTTCCTTAGCAGCCAATGGGATCCTATTAAAAAGCAGGTCTGACTCCATCATTGGAGTTTCATAAGCTCCCATGGCTCCTTATTACCTTCAGATTCCAATATTAACATTTCTTAAATGTTCTTAAAGCCCTTCTTGCCTTTCAACCTTCTTATACCTTCCTCCCCTCCTCATACTCTGCAGTCCAATAACATTGACCACTTCTACATGGCAGTCTGCCTTCTATCTCCAAACCTTTATATTAGTTGCCCTCCACGCCTGGAACATTCTCCCTTGGATCACCCTAGCTTCCTTCAAGGTTTAATTAAAATTATACCTTATGAATTTGCATTTTTGGATCTCTTTCCCATCTTCCCCTATTCTGACCCTGTTTTCTTTTCCAAGATTACATTCTGCTTATACTATATTATTTTCTAAGTACCTAGTTATTTACATATTGTTTTCACCAGTGATGTGGGAGCTCTATCCATTGTACCCTCTATTACTTATATTTTAAATGTGGGTTTAGAAATCATCTCAAAACTTGTCTGGATTAGAGTTTGTTTACTTGTTTGCTTGCTTTTATTTTCCATTAGTACTTGATTTCAATTAGTTCAACTTAATTTCATGGAAATGAATTGTTTAATTTTACAATTTCATTTTCTATTATTTTGGTCATCTGGCATTTTTGTAATTAATTGTGTATTTCCTTTAAATTTTCAATTTTCCTGGTTTATAGATGTATATCAAAAGTTCAAATAATTCTTAAGTCCTCTGTTACAATTCTTATTTATTTATTTGCTATTATGATAATCTATGTTTCTAAATATTTTTTTAATCAAGTCAAACGTTTATAGATTTTGTCTTCATTGGTTCATTTTAGTTTGATCAGTTCTGTATAATCTTAAATTCTGTAGTATTTTCATCTTAAATTTTATCTATAATTTTCAAGGTTTCCTTCTTTATGCTTATTTTGGACAAATTATTGATTTCTGAGTTAGTATATTCAGTTCATTAATAGTCTACTTTTCTATTTTATCAATGTGTTTTTCATTTTTTTCCACCTGGAGTAGTGCTTTAGTGAATTCTCAGAATTTTTGTATGTGATTCCATTATTGTAATTTTCTTGCATGTAGTTATTGCTTCTATGATTATTTTTTTCCTTTTCACTTGCTCAATATTCAGCACATCACTTTTAAATCTCCATTCAGATCTTTATCATTTGTTTGTCTTATTTTTTGTTACAATATGTAAATATCTTACTTAGTCTTTCTGGGTTTTTTAAAAAACAAATTCTCGTAATATATTTGTACCTTAGCACACCAATCAATTGATAAACATTTATTAAGCAACTACAATATGCCAGGCACTTTACTAATATAATATACTTTAATATAAATATACAAATATAAAAAGAGGTGAAAAATAGTCCCTGTCCTTGCGAGCTAATATTCTAATGAAAAAGACAACAAGAAATACACATACATACACATGTACACAACAAATATATATATATACATATAAAATGGGATATTTTTTTTTAATTCAGAAAGAGAAAGCAGAAGAAGTAAAAGGATTGGGGAAGGCTTTCGCATGCAGTAAAAAGTGAAATTTTATTTGGGACCTGAAGGAAGACAAGAAGGCTGGTTGGTGAAATAGAGGAGAGAAAACATTCCAAGCATGAGGGATGACTAGAAAAAATGCCCAGAAGAGCACATTGTATGTTTTTGTAAATATGTCATTTGGTACTAAGAAATGTGTATAGTCTTAAATGCTTCTATTCAAGAGATATAACAAGTCTTTCTATTTTAAATTCTCTGACAATTTTTTTCAGTTGATTTTTTTCTTTTTGTTACATTTGTCCTGTTCTGAAAGAGAAACATTAAATTCCCTTAGAACATTCTTACTGCTATGAATTTCATCAACTCAATTGTTTTCCTTTATTGACTTAGATGCTGTCATTGAATGCATATATATTTAGTTTTCATACTTGATGATAATCTACACTTCCTTTACAAGGGATATTGTTTCACTGTATCTCTCTTAAAGTTGAGAATTTCTATTTTTGCTTCCTTTGATAGTATAATTGGGATTTCTCCTTTTGGGGATTGCCTGAGACATAATTAAATTTTACTATAGCCTCCAGTTTTCCTTCTTTATGTTTTTTTTTTTTAAGATTTTACTTAATATAGACGTTTTTTTTTCCTTTTACTCATTTTGTTACCTCTTCATTTTATTGAATTGCTTATTCCATTCTCATCTTGCTTTTAAACTGTTAGACTTATATGGGATTTCCCCACTTAGTTTCTTTATATTGGCTTTATCACTTTTATATTTTATGTCAGTCCTTTGTCTCTTAGATAACTTTTGCTTTCACTGGTGTAATGTCCATTTATCCCAATTCTCTCCCTTCTCCTCCTCATTGCTGAGCCTATCCCAAATTATTCATATTTACTTAAATTGTTAACTTATCTTTCTTGTTATTTATCTATTTCAACCTCTTCTTTTTCTCCAAAGGAATGTTCAAAATCTTTCCTTTTTTATTTTTATTTACAAGTTATATGCATGGATATTTTATAGCATTGATAATTGCCAAACCTTTTGATCTAATTTTTCCCCTCCTTCCCCCCATCTCCTTCCCTAGATGGCAGGTTGACCAATACATGTTAAATATGTTAAAGTATAAACAAAAATTTTCCTTCTTCCAAACTGTGAGAAATAAAATTATAATTTTTTGTTTCCACAGTTGAAAAGTTTCAGTCTCACAGCTTTCCTCTCCATTATCATAGTTAAAAAGAATGTGTTGCAACTTTTAGGATCAGTACATCCTGGCTGAAGAAAATTAGAGAATGTTTTAACGTCAACAGAAATAACTGTAGGTGCTGGTTGAGTGCAAATGACCTGGATTTATGACAAATTTTTAACTGAGCATGCTTAATAAGCCTCATGCTTCTCCTCCCTTAAGAAGGGGACAGCCACCAATTTTGAACATATGGCAAAGAAAATGGTGAATATGGAAACATATCAAGGAGTACTTGTAGTGGAAGTTTCATAAAATATTAGAGGATCTCCTCCAATGGAAACTTTGGGGAGAAGATGAGGAGGCAGGGTGAAATTCTAGAATATAACTCTTGATTCTGCCTTCTGTTCTTGCATCTGTGCCCCCCTCAAATTTCTCTTACAAGAAATGTAACAATGCCTTCCTCCACTCACTCCAAGCATTTGGGTCTAAAGTTTTCATTACTAAAAAAAAAAAATCTTTTTTTTTTGTTAAACATGGTAAAAATATGTTAAATCCAAATATATGCATACATATTTACATAATTATCTTGCTGCACAAGAGAAATCAAATCAAAAAGGAAAAATGAGAAAGAAAACAAAATGTAAAATGTGAAAATGCTAAGTTGTGGTCCATCCTCAGTTCCCACAGTCCTCTCTCTGGATGTAGATGCCGCTCTATCACAGGATCATTGGAACTGGTCTGAATCATCTCATTATCTAACAAAACCTTTGAAGTATCATTTCAAAATTTCTTCTACTTTGTCCACACACTCAAATACACATGCACACACACACACACACACACACACACACACACACCACTTCTTTTTCCTCTCAATCAATGCTGACTTATTTTCTGATTCAAGGGAATAGCTTTCCTACTCTATGGAAGCAAACTTTCTGTAATACCAGATTTAATCTCCTTCTACCTTGTTTTTATTTGATTGATTGTCTTTGTAGATCTTACTCCATCTCTTTTTGTTTCTGCTGTGTCCTACTATTAGAAAGAATGTCAGATGGGATCAGTGCCATACCAAAGGATTCACTAAAAACCACAGATCATGAAACCTGACTCTGCTCCCTACCCGTGTCCTGATCAGTCTCTATTTGTTTTTCCCCCCTCTTTTTTTCCTTTTTTTTAAATTAAAGCTTTTTATTTACAAAACATATGCATGGGTAATTTTTCAACATTGACCCTTGCAAAACCTTCTGTTCCAAATTTTCCCCTCTCCCCCTTCCTCCCCACTCTCCTGGATGGCAGGCATTCCAATACATGTTAAATATGTTAAAATATATGTCAAATCCAATATATGTATACATAGTTATACAATTATCTTGCTAGACAAATCAAGAAGGGAAAAAGACTGAGAAAGAAAACAAAATGCAATCAAATAACAACATAAAGAGTGAAAATGCTATGTTGTCATCCACATTTAGTTCCCACAGTCCTCTCTCTAGGTGTAAATGGGCTCTCTTCATCACAAGTCAATCTCTATTCTTAAAGCTATGTTTTCTTTGTTTTCTTTTCCCTGAACTACTCTGAGTACTAGCTGCCTATAGAGACAGACAGACAGACACACACACACACACACACACACACACACACACACACAAACACACAGAGTCCCTCTTCTGTGACTTAATGCTTGGGGGGTGGGGACTGGCTGATTAAAATAAATCTTCTAATATGCAAATCCAAATCACCACGACCCCATCTTAACTTCTTTTTGCATCTCTCTTCAAGTTAATCATTTTGTATTGTACAGGATAGAGTTCAGGTGTTCTCTTAACACCATTGCCTCTTACTTCTCTTTTGTCATTTTTTTTCTCCACATCACTGCATGTTTGCCCTAAATCTGTTCCACTATTCCAGAGACCTTGAGATTCAGTTTTACTTACTTGAATATTTGTTTAAATTTATATTAACAGCTTTGAGCATCTGTCCTAAATATTTTCTTAATTTTTAAAGATCTGTTTGTTTGTTTGGGGGGAACTGCATTCTCAAGTTCGGTACTATTGTTCTATGGCTTCTGTGAAATTTTCAGATTTTTCTCTTCCACTGAGTACCACTGGGTCAAAGCATCAATTTATTTGATTTGTTTGGTTTCTTTCTCTTTTTTTTGAAGATATATATATATATGTATATATATATATGTAACGTCCTCAAACTCAAGTTGAAAATTATGAAGGAAGAAGTCCTCAGACTTGTGCTGAGAAAGCATAAAATAGGGAGCATTTCAGAAACACATGGGAGGCGTTGGGAGAAGTTTCAGGGATTCATTTTTCTTTTTTTTTTATTTTCAAAAGATATGTATTGGTAAGATTTCAACATTAACCCTTGAAAAACCCTAGTGTTTTGTTTCTTTTTTTGAAGTTTTCCTCATCCTTCTGTTTTCATGATTCCTTATTTTGGTTTATTTGCTTGTGATCTCAATTTTTGTTTTGTTTTTCTGCTATGCTTTTGGTCTTTCAGTTTTCCCCTTATCTTCCTCATCCTTTTTTTTTGCCTTAAAGATTTCCTCCTGTTTCTGGTGCCATTCCTCTCTACCACTACACACAAACTCAAAGTAAAATATTAAGCATCTTCAGTCTCCTTCCATTGAAAGACATGTGAGGGCCAAAGCCCCAACTTACAATCCCTTTTCCTCAGGCCCAATGCTCATTCCCTTCCAGCCAGTACTTCTGAGTGTCACAACCTGTCATATACCCAGTCCTTCAAATCCCTTTCCAGTTATTGCCTCATTTCTGTATGAGTTTGGACAGAAATCCCTGGCATGAAGGTCCATACCACACTCTTAGCTTGGGGATCCCTAGAGAAAGACCATGAATTATAAGTTTGGAGTAATAGTACTCAAACTTTGACATAGACCTACTTTTCATTTTCTATCTGCTACAATTAACTAGCTATTGGCATCTTGCTGTTCATTGATGGAGCTCATAATACCCAAGCTCACTCAGAAAGACAGCTGGCCCGAGCAGCTTTGGGTTTTCTGCCATCAGAATGAGGATAGAAATGGAATCACAGGACACAGGCTCACTGCTCCTATCTCCATAATTTTATTATGCAATAGAACAAGTGGTCTTTGGAGGCTTAGTGAATGATATATGTACATGAGCAATGAATATTCTCCATCTCATCTAAATTAATAGTGAATAAATTCAGCCTGTGCTCAAGATATAGATCATTTCCCAATCACATATTGGCTTGGATCTCTTGAGTTTACAGAAAGGAAAGCAATGAGATCAGCTCTGAAAAGAGCACTGAAAAAAGAGAAAGGGAAGAAAAAAGAGAGAGGGAAAGAGAGAGAAGGGCAGAGGAATAATGGAGAGAGTGAGAAAGGGAGAGGGGGAAAGAGAGGAAGGGAGAGACAGGGGTAGGGAGTGAGGGAAGCAGAGAGAGGGAGGAAAAAAGAGAGGAAAAGGATGAGAAGGAAAGAGAAATGTGGAGAGGAGAAAAAGAGAAGGGGAAAAAGAGAAAGGGAGAGAGGAACAGGAGTAGGGAGGGAGGGAAGCAGAGAGAAGGAAAAAGAGAGTAGAAGGGAGAGAAGGACAGAGGAATAGTAGAGGGAGGGAGAAAGAGAAAGAGGGAAAAAGAGAGGGAGGGAGGGACAGAGATAAGGAGGGAGAGAAACAGAAAGAGGGAGGAAAAAGAGAAAGAAGGGAAGTTGAATAGAGGACAGAGGAAGAAAGGGAGAAAAGGGAAAAGGGAGAAAATGAAAGTAGAAGAAGGCATAGGGGCAGTGAAAGATGAAGAGGGAAGAAAAGAGCAAAAAGGGAGAGTAGAGAGAGGAAAGGAGGAAAGGAGAGATAAGCAGATGGGAAAGAGAGGAGGGAGGGAGAAAGAGAGAGACAGAGAAGGGCAGAGGGAGGGAGGAACAAAGAGGGAAGTAAGAGAGAGAAAGAGGGAGGAAGAAAGGGAACAAGCTAAAGAGGGAGAGATGAAGAGAGAGTAAAGGGAGAAAAGGGAAGGAAGGAGGAAGAGAAAGTGGAAAAGAAAGAAAAGAAGGGACAAGGAGAGAAAGGGAGGGAGGGATGGAGTATCTGATAATTTTTCTTATGTGAAGATTCATGGAAATTCTGAGACGATGTGATAGAAATATTTGTTTCACTCTCTGCAGGCCCACTTGACTTTAGAATTTGTTTGGAAATGGCCCATAGCCTATTTCAGGATTAGCATTGCATGACTCAGGAAAGACAGCAGTAGGATTCAGAATAATCTCTACAAACTAATAAACAAAACACATCCTGAAGAACAGGTTTAAAGGGAAAAGGCTATTGACAAGGTCTTCAGCACAGGGGCCAACCCCTGGCCAGAGGATGATAGCAAAACGGCTGAAGCATAATGAAGAGGGGAGAGAGGTACTTATGTACAATTTCTACATAAATTGAGCAAAACTCTATGATCCCCTGTTCCCGTCAAGGGCCAGAGAATATAATACCTACTCTGAATTTGTGGAAGATGAGGACCTAGTAGGATAAGGGTGACAACATCATCCCTGTCCCACCCTGCCTCCCAACAATGAAGTTCAAGTTTCCATATCATTGAATCAGAGAACTATGGCTAGACAGAGCCTTAGAGGTCATTGAGAACAACCCTTCCTTCTACAAATGAGGGAACTTAGGTCTATAAAGGCAGAGTGACTTTCCCAGGGCCATACAGTCTCAGGCTTAAGTCAAAACCAGGCCCAGTACTCTACCCACTAGAGCACACTGCCTCTCCAGTCACTTTTCCTCAGATGGACAGGGAATGAGCACCATCCATCCCCATTCAAGCTGATCCTAAGGAAGGGAAGAGATGAGTCACCGAAAAACAGAAAGCTTGGAAGAGAAGCATTAATAGGTGGGCTGGTAGGTACCTTTAACCCATTCTTCAGTTTTGATTTTGATGCCTCAGGCTTCTGTTTGGGGAGATTTTGTTTTCATCCTTGAGTTGATATTAGAAGTCTTCTAGGAGAACAGTTTTCCCATGAGAGATCTTAAACCTTTGTGCTTAAACCAAGGCAAAAATGGAATGTTTTTCTCCAACTCCTCCTCTCTCCTACTGAAATGCAAGAACTGAACTAGGTATTTTCAGAAGATGAGACACTGGGTATCATCAGGCTTCCTCAGAGCTACTCTGTATATTAAATGAGGTTAAGCTAGAATAAGAGAAAAACATCAGATTTATAGCTAGAAGGAACCTTAAAAAGGTCGTCTACTTTAACTATTTCATTTTACAGCAGTGAAACTGAAGATTATAACGAAGGTCACAAAGCTATTAAATAGCCAAAATTGAATTTGGATCCAGGTCTTTGGATTCCAAATCAAGAACTAGTCAACTGTTGGGTAAGGACCATTCCAGAGCGACAAATCTTCAAAAGTATCTTGATCCTTTGGGCCTCCCAGGGAGGAAATTAAGAGAATAGTAGTTATTGTTTAGGATCAAAGTATTATTTAGAAACTCTTGACTCTTAACAGAAAGTTAATGTTTTAGTTTAATATCTTGTCTTCATTAACTATGAATCAGAATTAAAATACAAAATATAATCATGTCAAGTTTTAAAAAATCATTAATTAGGTCTATAAGACATATTTTTACTAATAGTATAGCTAAGAGTAATGACTTACAAGTCAAGTACATAGTTTGACTCCAGGGTACAGAATGGTTGGATTTTGGTGAGGAAATTGGGGAAGAGGGAGAATTTGTTAAAATTTTCTATTCAACCAACTAATAAAATTCAAAAATGCTAGCCAGGAAATAGCAGTTCTCTTACAAAAATAAATAAAATTTTCCATTTTTCTACAATGAAGGATGAAATTTCTGGTGACTTCTCTCACCTTTTATGAGATTTCTTTATCTCTCTACCTTTTATCATTAATTTGTAAAACAGAAAAGCCACTGATTTCAGTCTTTGGGGTGGTTGACTACTAAAGAGCAGTCAATGGTAGAATATCTAATGCTTGAAAAGTATTCTACAAAATCCTTCTGCTTTTCATGGATGAGTTTATGAATTGTCTAGACAGCCTGCTGCTCTCTAGTGCCACAGACAGACATATAAAGATATTCAGGTTTGTATGAACCATCCTAGATCCTAAGATCACAGAACATAGATAGGACCTTGGAGGGCAAATGAGTCCAACCTGAGATCTTTCAGCTCCTCTCTTGGTTGATTAGTATATATTACAAAGCTTCTCTATACTGCTAATTCCTGAGAGATCCACTATATTTTATAATAGTTCAACATGACTCACACTTTACATTTTCAAGGGGCCCTTGATTAGGTCTTCCAAACAACTGGGGACACAACTCATTATAACTGGCTCAGAGAATTCAATCATCCATTTCAACGCAGTCTCCTTATTTGTTTTCTGGTTCATTCCAATCCATGATTCTTTAATATTGGAGTTACCTGAGGATAATTTATCAACACGACTGTCAGAGTCTGAAAAGGCAGTGGCAGGGATTCCAAATGAAAAGGCTGTAATGGAGAAAACAGGATATTTTTCTGACTCACAAAGGATTACAGTGAAGCAGGAGTCTTAGAAAGTCAAGCCCTAAAAAGATGTCTGGATTACTACTGTGCTTTCAGTGACTGAGTTAGTACAGATTTGTTATAAGCAAACTTGGAGAAAGTATAATTGAGAGAAGGGAACAGACTAGAATCTGGAAGGACACCAGTTGTTCCAACATAGTAGGGAGAGGTCCCATAGATTCCTGGAGTTTTCAAGAGGTTCTTTAGGGAGAAACGTGACTGAGGATGATGGGGAAAGGGAGAATTAAGATAGTGCACAGAAGCAGGCCTATAAATCCAGCTGGAGAGCTTCAGAAAGGGCTGCTTTTCAGTGGAAAGGCTCTGAGAGTAAATCCACTTGAGGTTACATTGATGACTCAACCCTAGAAAATGGATGATAGTGGAATGGAACCTTCCTGGATCTTGAGGCATTTTTTTTAAAGCAATAAAACCACTATGTTGTGATCCATACTCAGTCCCCACAATTCTCTCTCCAGGTGTGGCTATTTCTGTCACAAAACCATTGTAATTGGCCTGAATCACCTCATTATTGAAAAGAGCCATGTCCATCAGAATTGATCATCATGTAATCTTGCTGTTGCCGTAATCATAGTATAATGATCTCCTGGTTCTGCACAGTTCACTCAGCTTCAGTTTATGTAAGTTTCTCCAGGCCTCTCTGAAATCATCCTGCCAGTCGTTTCTTACAGAACAATAATATTCCATAACATTCATATACCACAATTTATTGAGCCATTGTCCAACTGATGAGTATCCACTCAGTTTCCAGTTTCTTGCCACTACAAAAAGGGCAGCCACAAACATTTTTACATATGTGGGTCCCTTTCCCTCTTTTACAATCTCTTTGGGATACAAGCCCAGTAGAGACACTGCTGGATCAAAGAGTTTACACAGTTTTATAGCTCTTTGGGCAAAGTTCCAAATTGCTCTCCAGAATGGTTGAAGGCACTTTCACTTGGGAAAGTGAGTGCTAGTGGGGAGACTGGAAGGAAGAGAGTTTTGGCCAAGAGACTCAAACCCTGAGAAAGAGAGTAGTTTGTGGCTATGATTCTATATCATTCCAGTGTGTGACAATGTATTTGCCATGAGTAAGTAACCTCTCTGTGCATTTGCCAATATATACTATATTTATTATTTAACTTTCCATTAAGCTCAATCAAGCATTTATCAACCATCGCCAAGCCCAAGGCATTGAGGATAAAGAGATTACTATGGCATGGCAGGGACCCTACTCTGAGTGTTTAATTAGAGGATCAAGAAGAGCTTCATGGGAGAGATAACCCCTAATCCAGGTTATGAAGGGGGAAAAAAAGCATGCTAATGGACTTAAGATGATCTGAAAACAGGTCTTTTTTATTATGTTGGCGGGGAAGGGGAGGAATTTAAGCACTTATTAAGTGTTTATGATATGTCAGACATATTATCTCATTTGATCCTCACAACAATCCTGGAAGGTAAATACTATTATTGTAATCATTTTATATTTGGGGGAAATAAGGCTTGAGAGAAGTTAAATGACTTTCCCAGAACCACATAGCTAATAAAGAAAATAAGTCTAGATTTGAACTCAGTGTTCTTGATTCTAGTCCAGCACTCTATCCACTGCATCACCTAATACCTGAAGGCAGGAAGGAAAATTATTCTAAAAATATGTTGAAGCCAGACTGATGAGGGCCTTCAATGTTGAATTAAGATCATAAAATCATATTATCCTTTAGATCACAGATATTAAATAAGCACCCAGTACTAGACAGAATGAATCTTAGATTGCAGTCTACAGAATGCAGACTTAGATTAAAATTTAGTTGGAAAGACTTCCAGCCAAGATTGTGAAGAGGACACACACATCTATCTAAGCTCTTTCTTGCCCTCAGAGTTTATTTCATGACAAGGCCTCAAAATTAGTGCTTGACTGAAAAAACCCACAAATAATTAGCAACAGAAGAGAGTCTCAAAATTCACCAGAAAAGGTCTGTTTTTACTTGTAGGCAGGGATGGTTAAATCAGGCGCAGACTGCAGACAGGCAGCTGGAGTGCAGCAGGCAGTGAGAGTACAGAAGGCAGCTCATACTGAGCAGACCAGAGAGGGGGGTGGGGTATGATGTCAGCTGTTTTTGTGGGGAGAACTTTACCACAATGTGGCTACTTTGCCCTGACAGCAAGCCAGTAGATCAGCAGAGAAGCTATAAACACACGGGGTAAAGGTTATAATCCTGAAAAGCTAGGGTCTCTCAGGACTTGGCCATACCCACCCAGTACCAGGAGTGACTCAGTATGCTCTCAGAGCTTCAGAGCGCAGATGCAGCACAGCCATTGCTGTCTTACTAGAGCCTCACTACTCCCTCCTGCAGTCTATAAAGGAAACCTAGTAATACTATCCGGCCCCAAAAAGCAGATCACATTTGCTTTTTGTTTGTTGGTTGGTTGGTTGGTTTTCTTTGATTCTTTTTTGACAAAATAAGCAAAAAATTAAAGCAAGCTCTAACAATAGATAGCTTCTATATGAATTGAGAGCAGACTTTAAGTCCTGAGAAGACTAAAAACAGATTGTCTCCAGATAAATCCCCACAGGGGGATATGATCTGATCCTCAACACACAAGACTCTCATAGAAGAAATTAAAAAGGCTCTTACAGGTTTCTGGGACTTCTGGCCAAGATGGCAGAGAAGATGCACATATCTACTTCAGCTCCATATTTTCTGTCAGAATAATTTATTTCATGACTTGGAATTAGTGCTTAACTGAAAAAAAAAACCCACAAATAATTACCAAGAGAAGATATCCTCGAAATTCACCAGAATAGGTCTGTTTTTGCTCGAGGGTGGGGACGGTTAGATCGGGTATAGACTGAAGGCAGGCATCAGCAGCACAGCAGACAGAGTAAGGCAGACAGCTCACAGCTGAGCAGAACAGAGGGGGTATGTGTGTGATCTCAGTCATTTCTGTGGAGCAAGCTTTAACACAGTGTTGGCTACTTTGGCCTGGCAGCAAGCCAGTAGACAAGCAGAGAAGCTAAAAACACAGGAGGTGAAGATTATAACCCTGAAAAGCTAGGGTCTCTCGGGACCTGGCCACACCCACCCACAGTGTCTCAACACGCTCTGAAAGTCTCAGAGCACAAACACAGCACAGCCATTGCTGTCCTGCTAGTGCCTCACTGCTGCCCCCTGCAATCTGTAGAGGAAGCTCGGTAATGCCATCCAGCCCCCACCCCAAAAAAGCAGACCATTTGTTTTTCTTGTTAGTTTGTTTTCTTTGACTCTTCTTTGACAAAATGAGCAAAAAATTAAAGCACACTCTAACTATTGATAGCTTCTATATGGATAGAAAGCAGACTTTAAACCCTGAGAAGACTAAAAACAGATTGTCTCCAGATGAATCCCCAAAGGAGAATATGATCTGGTCCTCAACACATAAGACTCTTATAGAAGAAATTAAAAAGGTTCTCACAAGAAAGCTAGAAGAAAAAATGGGAAAAGGAAAGGGAAGCTTGGCAAGAGAGTCTGGATAAGTCATCCCACTCATTTAAAGACAGAGTCGATAAAGAAATCAAATCCTTGAAAAACAGAATTAGTGAGTTGGAAAAAGAAAATAGCTCTCTAAAAAATAAAATTGGCAAAATGGAAAAAAAAATTCCACAGAACAAACCAATTCACTTAAAAACTCAATTGGGCAATTAGAAAAAGATATTAAAAAAGTGAGTGAAGAAAATACTTCATTGAAAATCAGAATTGAACAAATGGAATTGAATGACTCGAGGAGACACCAAGAATCAGTCAAGCAAAACCAAAAAATGAAACAATGGAAAAAAATGTCAAATGCCTTTCTGGGAAATCAACAGACCTGGAAAATAGCTCTAGGAGAGACAATCTGAGAATTATTGGACTCCCGGAAAAATATGATGAAAAAAAGAGCCTGGACACTATTTTCCAGGAAATTATCAATGAGAATTGCCCAGAAGTTATAGAAACAGAGAGTAAAATAGAAATTGAAAGACTTCATTGATCACCTACTGAAAGAGACCCTAAAATCAAAACACCAAGAAATATAGTGGCCAAATTTCAGAACTATCAGATGAAGGAAAAAATACTGCAAGCTGCTAAAAAAAATCAATTCAAATATACAGGAGCCACAATAAGGATTACCCAGGATCTAGCAGCGTCCACATTAAAGGATTGAAGGGCCTGGAATATAATATTCTGAAAGGATAAGGAACTTGGTATGTAGCCAAAAATAACTTACCCAGTCAAAATGATCATCTTTTTTTTCAGGGAAGAAAATGGACATTCGACAAAATAAGTGGATTTCATCTATTTTTGATGAAAAAAAAGGAACTAAACAAAAATTTTGATCTACAAATATAGAACTCAAGAGAAACCTAAAAAGGTAAAAAGAAATCTTGGGAACTATATTTCTGCTATAAAGATATATAAAGAACATATGTATACTTTGTTCTAGAAACTAGAGGTAGAAAGAAAATTGTACCTGGAAAAGGGTAAAGTGGGGCTACTACATCTCACAAAGAGTCAAAGGAAACCTATTATATCTGAGAGAAAGAATGGAGGGGGATGAACATAGTGTGTATCTTACTGCCATCAGAATTGGCTTAAAGAGAAAAATATTAGACATATTCGATTTATGGTCAAACTTCTCCTACCTCATTGAAAAGTGGGAGGGGAAAAGTGAAAAGGGAAGGAATAAGCTAAGTGGAATGGAATACAGAAATTATGAGGAAAAGGGGTAGGATAGGGGGAGGAACTCTATGGTGGGGGGAGGGATACTAAAAAGGGAAGGCTGTGAGAAGCAAGTGGTGCTCACAAGTTTAATACTGGGGAGGAAAAAAGAGGGAAGAAAAGGAGAAAAGCATAAGCAGGGGTTAACAAGATGGCAAGAAATACAGAATTGGTAATTTTAACTATAAATGTAAATGGGGTAAACTCCCCTATAAAAAGAAAGTAGTTAGCAGACTGGATTAAAAGCCAGAATCCTACAATATGTTGTTTACAGGAAACACACCTGAAACAGAGGAATACATACAGAGTAAAAGTAAAAGGTTGGAGCAGAATCTAATATGCTTCAGATGAAGTCAAAAAAGCAGAGGTAGCCATCCTCATCTCATATCAAGCAAAAGCAAAAATTGATCTAATCAAAAGAGATAAGGAAGGGCACTAAATCTTGCTAAAGGGTAGCATAGATAATGAAGCAATTCAATATTAAACATATATGCACCAATGGTGTAGCATCTAAATTCTTAAAAGAGAAATTAAGAGAGCTGCAAGAAGAAATAGACAGCAAAACTATAATAGTGGGAAATCTCAACCTTGCACTCTCAGAATTAGATAAATCAAACCACAAAATAAATAGAAAAAAAGTCAAAGAGGTAAATAGAATACTAGAAAAATTAGGTATGATAGATCTCTGGAGAAAACTAAAATCCCCCAGTCAAACACTAAACTTGAAATTTTAAAAATAAAAGGAGAAATTAATAAAATTGAATGTAAAAAAAAAACTATTGAATTAACAAATAAAACTAAGAGTTGGTTCTATGAAAAAACCAACAAAATAGATAAACCCTTAGTATATCTGATTAAAAAAAGAAAAGAGGACAATCAAATTGCTACTCTTAAAAATGAAAAGGAAGAACTCACCACTAATGAAGAGGAAATTAGAGCAGTAAGTAGGAGTTACTTTGCCCAACTTTATGCCAATAAATTCAATAAATTAAATGAAATGGAAGAATACCTTCAAAACATAGCTTGCCCAGATTAACAGAGGAAGAAGCAAATTGGTTAAACAGTCCCATTTTAGAAAAGAAATAGAACAAGCTATTAATCAACTCCCTAAGAAGAAATCCCCAGGACCAGATGGATTTACATGTGAATTCTACCAAACATTAAAGAACAATTAATTCAAATGCTAAATAAACTATTTGAAAAAATAGGGATTGAAGGAGTCCTACCAAATTCCTTTTTATGACACAGACATGGTACTGATACCTAAACCAGGTAGGTTGAAACACAGAGAAAGAAAATTATAGACCAATCTCCCTAATAAATATTGATGCTAAAATCTTAAATAAAATATTAGCAAAGAGATTACAGAAAATCATCCCCAGGAATGCAGGGCTGGTTCAATATTAGGAAAACTATTAGCATAATTGACTATATCAATAACCAAATGAACAAAAACCATATGATCATCTCAATAGATGCAGAAAAAGCATTTGATAAAATCCAACATCCATTCCTAATAAAAATACTTTAGAGTACAGGAATAAATGAACTTTTCCTTAAAATAGTCAGGAGGATATATTTAAAACCGTCAGTAAGCATCATATGCAATGGGAAAAACCTGGAACCTTTCCCAGTAAGATCAGGAATGAAACAAGGTTGCCCACTATCACTATTATTCAGTATTATATTAGAAACCCTAGCTTCGGCAATAAGACTTGAGAAAGAGATCAAAGGAATTAGAGTGGGTAATAATTATCACTCTTTTTTTAATAGCTTTTTATTTAGAAGTTATATGTATGGGTAATTTTATAGCATTGACAATTGGCAAACCTTTTATTCCAATTTTTCCCTCCTTCCCCCCACCCTCTCCCCGAGAAGGCAACTTGATCAATACATGTTAAATATGTTAAAGTAGATATTAAACACAAAATAAGTATACATGTCCAAAGAGTTATTTTGCTGTACAAAAAGAATCAGACTCTGAAATAGTATATAATTACCCTGTGAAGGAAATAAAAAATGCAGGCTGACAAAAATAGAATTCTATGTAATCTCATTGCTGAAGATGGCCAGGTCCATCAGAACTGATCATTGTATAGTCTTATGGTTAGTGTGTATAATGATCTCCTGGCCCTGCTCATTTCACTCAGCATCGGTTCATGTAAGTCTGTCTAGGCATTTCTGAAATCATCCTGTTGGTCATTTCTTACCAAACAATAATATCCCATAATATTCATGTACCACAATTTATTCAGCCACTCTCCAACTGATGGGTATCCACTTAGTTTCCAGTTTCTGGACACTACAAAGAGGGCTGTCACAAACATTCTTGCACATACATTCTTGCCCTTTCCCTTCTTTAAAATCTCTTTGGGATATAAGCCCAGTAGTAACACTGCTGGATCAAAGGGAATGCACAGTTTGATAACTTTTTGAGCATAGTTCCAAACCGTTCTCCAGAATGGCTGGATGTATTCACAATTCTACCAACAATGTATTAGTGTCCTGTTTTCCCACATCCCCTCCAACATTCTGCATTACCTTTCCCTGTCATTATAGCCAATATGACAAGTGTGTAATGGTATCTCAGAGTTGTCTTAATTTGCATTTCTCTGATTAATAGTGACTTGGAGCATCTTTTCATATGGCTAGAAATAGTTTCAATTTCTTCAGCTGAGAATTGTCTGTTCATGTCCTTTGACCATTTGTCAATTGGAGAATGGCTTGATTTCTTATAAATTAGAGTCGTTCTCTATATATCAAATTATCACTCTTTGCAGAATATGATGGTATACTTAAAGAACCCCAGAGATTGTACTAAAAAAGCTACTAAAAATAATCCACACCTTTAACAAATTTGCAGGATACAAAATAAATCCACATAAATCCTCAGCATTTTTATACATCACCAACAAAAGCCAACAGCAAGAGATACAAAGAGAAATTTAATTCAAAATAACTGTTGATAGCATAAAATCTATCTACCAAAGGAAAGTCAGGAATTATATGAGCAAAATCACAAAACACTTTCCACACAAATAAAGTCATATTTAAACAACTGGAAAAATATTAAGTACTGTTGGATAGGTTGAGCAAATATAATAAAGATGACAATGCTCCCTAAACTAATCTATTTATTTAGTGTTATACCAATCAGACTCCCAAGAAACTATTTTACTGACCTGGAAATAATAAAAATAAAATTCATATGAAAGAACAAAAGGTTACGAATTTCAAGGGAACTAATGAAAAAAAAAAATCAAATGAAGGCAGCCTACCTGATCTCAAACTATATCATAAAGCAGTGCTCACCAAAATCATTTGGTATTGGCTAAGAAATAGACTAGTTGATCAGTGGAATAGGTTAGGGTCACAGGACAAAATAGTCAATAACTATAGCAATCTAGTATATGACAAACCCAAAGATCCCAACTTTTGGGATAAGAATTCACTATTGACAAAAACTGCTGGGAAAACTGGAAATTAGTATGGCAGAAACTAGACATGGATCCACACTTAACACCATACACCAAGATAAGATCAAAATGGGCTCATAATTTAGACATAAAGAACGAGATTATAAATAAATTAGAAGAACATAGGATTGTTTACCTCTCAGACTTGCAGAGGAGGAAGGAATTTGTGACCAAAGAAGAACTAGAGATCATTATTGATCACAAAATAGAAAATTTTGATTATATCAAATTAAAAAAAAACTTTTGTACAAACAAAACTAATGCAAACAAGATTAGAAGGGAAGCAATAAACTGGGAAAACATTTTTATAGTTAAAGGTTCTGATAAAGGCCTCATTTCCAAAATATATAGAGAATTAACTCTAATTTGTAAGAAATCAAGCCATTCTACAATTGATAAGTGATCAAAGGATATGAACAGATAATTTTCAGGTGATCAAATTGAAACTATTTCTACTCATATGAAAGGGTGTTCCAAATCACTATTGATCAGAGAAATGCAAATTAAGACAACTCTGAGATACCACTACACATCTGTCAGATTGGCTAAGATGATAGAAAAAGATAATGACAAATGTTGGAAGGGATGCGGGAAAACTGGGACACTGATGCATTGTTGGTGGAGTTGTGAAGGGATCATGCCATTCTGGAGAGCAATTTGGAATTATGCTCCCAAAGTTATCAAACTGTGCATACCCTTTGATCTAGCAGTGTTTCTACTGGGCTTATATCCCAAAGAGATACTAAAGAAGGGAAAGGGACCTGTATGTGCCAAAATATTTATGGCAGGCCTTTTTGTAGAGGCTAGAAACTGGAAATTGAATGGATGCCCATCAATTGGAATATGGTTGGGTAAATTGTGGTATATATGAATGTAATGGAATATTATTGTTCTGTAAGAAATGACCAGCAGGATAAATACAGAGAGACTTGGAGAGACTTACATGAACTGATGCTGAGTGAAATGAGCAGAACCAGGAGATCATAATACACTTCAACAACGATATTGTATGAGGATGTATTCTGATGGAAGTGGATATCTTCGACAAAGAGAAGATCTAATTCAGTTCCAATTAACCAATGATGGACAGAATCAGCTACACCCATAGAAGGAACACTGGTAAATGAATGTGGACTACTTGCATTTTTATTTTTCTTCCCAAGTTATTTTTACCTTCAGAATGCAATTTTTCTTGTGCAATAAGAGAAGTGTATGGATCCACACACATATATTGTATCTAAAATATACTTTAACATGTTTAACATGTATAAGACTGCCTGCCATCTAAGAGAGGGAGCAGAGGGAGGGAAGATTAAAGTTGGAACAGAAGTGAGTTCAAGGGACAATGTTGTAAAAATTACCCATGCATTATGTTCTATCGATAAAAAAGTATAATTTAAAAAAATATATCTTGAAATGAAAAATAAATCAATATGTAATGCTTAAAAAATTTAGTTGGGAAATATTTAACAAAATAAAAATATATAATAGAACACAGACAAAAATACAATTTAAAATTGTCATATACAACTTGCAGGGACCTTATGTGATTAATAGACCCCACTTCTATTTGAGTGTGATGTCACTGCTTTAGACAAGGGGGAATCCTTCAATGTTTGTTTGTTGACAACATCTCTGGAGATGTATCTCTGGAGATTATTTTGATCCCTATACAAAGGATTGATTGGAAAGGTAAGACATTAGAGGTAACAGAAAAATTAGGATGTTATTGCAACATAGGAGAAGTAATGGAATTGGTTGACTGTGTGAGTGAATAAATTTAAGAGAGTGATAATTGCAGAATCAATAGGGCATGGCAAGTGATCAGAGATGGTTTAGACAACTAATAAAATGGTGGTATGCTCATAAAGGTTTAGAAGAACAAGTGAATGACCATATATTGTCATCTAATATTACATATGTATATCTGCCAAAACAAATATATATATGGAACTATTAAATAATCAAAACTGATTACTTAGTATAAAAACAAAGGCCTCTCCCACCAATGTGATTATGTAGAGATTACAGCATCCTGGGAAGAATCTGGAATCTGGAATAAAAGGACCTAAGGTAGAATTCCAACTCAGGCTTTTAACAACTGTGTAAACTAGTGTAGATAAATTTCGTCCTCTGAGTTTCAGCTTCCTTATATTTAAAATGGGGCTTCTAAAGTTCCTTCCAGCTCCAAGTCTATGGTCCCAACATCAAATTAAAAACTTTTCTTGTAAAACTTGTAAAACTTCTGTTGCCTCCTTCAAGCTTCAATGAGAAGCAAGAAGGTCTCAGAGTCAAGGATTCCAGCAAAAGGGAGATGAGAGTGGTTGCCTGATAAGAAAACTGGCTTTTATCTGGAAAGATTTGCATGAACTGATGCTGAGGGAAACAAGCAGAATCAGGAATACATTGTACACAGTAACAGCCAGAATTTGCGATGCTTAACTGTGAAAGACTTGGTTCTTCTCAATGGTTCAGTTATCCAAAGAATTCCCTATAAACTTTGGACAGAAAATGCTATCTGCATCCAGAAAAAAAAATTGAACATAAATCAACACATGCTATGTTAACTTCTTTTTTCTGTTTTTCTTGTTTCCCATGGTTTTTCCCTCTTTTACTGATTTTTCTCTCCCAACATGATTCATAAAGCAATGTATATTTAATAAATATATAAATAGATTTTTTAAAAAAGAAAAGAAAACTGGCCTTTTAAAAATCTGGATTTGAAAAACTTTAAGAGAATTACACATGTTCAAACAATATCAGATTGCCTGCTATCTTGGTGGGGAGGAGGAAGAAAAGAGAGAAAAATTTGGAACACAAGGTTTTGCAAAGGTGATTGTTGAAAACTGTCTTTGAAAAGTGTATTTGGAAAAATAAAATACAATTAAAAATAAATAAATAAGAAAGACTTTAAAAAAGACAACATTCAAGGAGGTGCTAATTATGATTAACTCAATTAGCTCTGCAGAAAGCAATGGCACCGCCAGAAAGAAAGACATTAAAGAGGCAGGAGAAATCCAAAAAATTAGCTATAGGCTATGGTTATTTATAACACCCATGCTTCAGTTGAGAACAATGCCAGCATGAGACAAAATATTTTAGAACAAGTTAAGTTCCTGCTGAAGAAGGGAATTAAAAAGCCAGGCTGGGACCTGGTGTCTTCTGATCACAACTGGCTATCTGCTTCCACTTGGTCAGAGATAAAAGTCCATATACCACACCCTCACAGGGGTCCTCAAACTATGGTTCTCGGGCCAGATACAGCAGCTGAGGACATTTATTCCCCTCACCCAGGGCTATGAAGTTTCTTTATTTAAAGGCCCACAAAACAAAGTTTTTTTTTTACTATATTCTGGCCCTCCAACAGTCTGAGGGACAGTGAACTGGCCCCCTATTTAAAAACTTTAAGGACCTCTGCAAAGGATTCTTAGAGTATTTGCCATGAGTATTTGTTTTGTCCTCATGGACACAGAATAATTTTCTTACCTTCCCTAAACTTTAGAATTCCTTACAGATGAAAAAAGTGTTTTAAAGATCAAGAAGTTTATAAAATATTCAGAGACATTTCCGTTGACTATAATGTGAAGGGGGAAAAAAACCATAACATGAAACCCTTTGACAAGTTGATTTTTGAAGGAAACAGACCAGTTTATCTTAGAATGTACTGAAACTAATCACTTTATTCATATTTTTTTTTTCTGTAAATCCTCAATGATTGGGGTTGAAAGGGAATGTCAGGGTCTCAAAAACAAAACCAAACAAAAAACCAGGAAGAATCTCTAATATTATTGTCCCATTCTCCAAAGCAGAGCCTTGTCTTGATACTACCACATTTCACTAATATTCACAAATAATTTAATGGATGACAACATTGACAATGGATGTTGAAAGTTCTAGTTTAAAAAAAAATCAAAGACTAAGGCAATCAGGGCCCCAAATTTCAATCAGATAATAATTTTTCTTCAGGAAGAAGGAACACAAGAACAATAAAATAATAAAGACATACAGATCCTGACTGGCTGGGCTACAAGCAAACATGGTATGTGAATATTGAAGTAGCTAATGAGAAGAACTATTTTATACTTGGCTGTTGGGGTTTTTTTCCCCCTTTTCCTTAGATTGACAAGGTATGCTATTACCAAATGAGATAAAATTCTCTGCAAATAATCCTTTTATATATAATTAGATTGCAAATCTAATTTAGGTACACTGAAGTGGAGCTGATTAATTGAGGTTTCCCAACCAAATTTTGGATGCATTGCATGGAGTAGCCTTGAAATACTTCAGATGTAGCCTGAGACGTTTCAATCTTTTTGTGGAAGAACCAGCTGGCTGGTCAACCACCTTAGACTGTCACAAACAAATGAGTTCTACACTTCACAACAAAACAGAATCACAGACATTTTAGGTTGGAAAGGACCTAGGAAGATAGAACAATAATGATACCAGTAATAGCAGCAGTTTACAGTTAACTACCACTTTGGTTTGCAAAGCTCTTTATAAAATATCTCATTTTACCCTTTCAATAAACATGAGAGATTAGGATGATTATTAGCTAGATTAGATAAGAATACAGAGCCTAGAATCAGGAAGATTCACTTCTAGTATGACACCTACTAGTTGTGTGACTTTAGTCTAGTTATTTAACTTCTGTTTCTCTAATTTCCTCAACTATAAAATGGGGATAATAATAGCATCTATGTCTCATGGTTCTTATGAGCATTTAATGGACATAATATTTGTAAAGAATTTAGCACAGTGTCTGGCACATAATAAATGACATATAAATGTTAGCCATTATTTTTTAAAGATGAGGAAACTGAGGCAGATGGAGGTTAATTAATTTGCACAGGGTCACATAATTAGTAAATAATTAAGGCTATATTTAAATCCAGGTCTTCCTGATTCCATGTCTAACACTCTATCCAATGGATAGCTCAACTAATACCTAAAACTAAATCATTGGATTTTTCAGCATCCATATCGGCCTGAATCCACTTCAGGACTTCAAGAGAGAGGCAATCACTTCCTCCTAACATGGTCCATTTTATTTTTGATCAATTTCACATTGTTAGTAAATATTTCTTTACTTCAAGGCTAAATATGAATCTTCCCAACTTCCCTCCATTGTTCCTACTTCCCTCCTAGGGCAAAAAAGAATATTTCCTATCTTTCTTACATATGACGATCCTTCATATTGATTCAAATAACCTTCCCAAGCTTTCTCTTCTCCAAGCTACACAACCCAGACCCTTAAGTCCTCTCACTATCCTAATTCTTGTCATGTGGCTAAATCCCTCCTTCATTCCAGCATGCAAATATTCACACAATATTCCAGAAAAGGGTCTACATAAGCAAAATATAGTACAGCAATACAGCCAAGACTCCATTGGCTCCTTCCATCTTTCTATCACAACAATGAATTGCATTATACAGGTCATTATATGATACCACTCCCAGATTTTGTTTAAATAGACTCTTGTAGAACTGCTTATGCTTATGAAATTTCATCTGGTTCAAAGCTCTACATGTATTTGTGTGTGTGTGTGTGTATATATATATATATATATATATATATATACACATATATATAAATATATATATATACATATATATAAATATATATGTATGTATAAATACATATATGTATGACTTCTATCACAATATTGTTGTAAGAATCAAATCAAGTAATATTTTTAAATGCTTCACACATAATAGATATTATTTAAATGCTAATTCCCAAAATGCCAATTCTGGCACTCATATGCAATGGTCCCCTTCTTTTTTTTTTTTTTTTTTCAGTAAAGTATTGAAAAATGTTCTCTGCAGAGAGGGTTCAGATTGGGAATGACATGGAGGTCCTAATATTTAGAACTCACTTTATAGATAATTAAACTGTTACCATTTGTAAAATATTTTTAAGGTTTGCAACACACTTTACAAAGGTTATCTCTTTTAATCCTTACAACAATCCCGAGAGGTGGGTGACATTATTATGCCTGTTTTAAAAACAAGACAATTGAAGAAAACAAAGATTAAGTGATTTGTCCAGAATCGCCACAGCTAAGAAGTGTTTGAGGCTATGATTAAATAGATTTCAAGAAATATCAATGATTATCCCAAGGTCACCTATCAAAGTAATAAGAGAGCTAGCCCTGAAACCTATGACTCTTAGCTCTTGCATCATCCACAACAACCCACTGTCTCTCTCAATTACTCACTCTTCATTATAGCTGTAAATCTTGCTGCTTCTGGATTCTTTTTTATAAATTCCAGCACGCTGAGGAGTGATTGTTCTGATGAATATCTATGACTAGAGATGAAATCTTCCATGTGCTGATGGATATTACCATAGCAATTACTGTCTGGTCTTCCCAACAACTGGAATTCTGAGAGCTACTCATTCTGGTGATTTGGTGACAGTAGTATGGTAGAGAAATAAAAAATAACTTTCTTTTTTTAATGGAAACAACTGTAGGGTTCATATCTTGTAATTTCACTAGCCTTCAACCAACTCACTTTCCATAATAAATCATGGATTATTTCTGAATTAGAATTTTTCAAAGAATTAAGGATTTTTTTAGCTCCTTCCTTTCTCATGTATGGTATCCTTGTCAAATGTAAGATTCATATTGTCAGCCTTGGTTAAATATATGGTAGGGATCAATATTGGCATAAGATAAAATATTAGATTTTAAATACATCAAAATAAGATATAAGCAAAACCTACTTGTATTTAAGACTATATGGTAATCTTGAAATGTATCTATACTGGGCATTGGGCAATAATTCTATAGTCAGATACATTCATGCAAGGTTTGAGGTAGGAGGATTGAAGGAAGAAGAGGAGGGTTACAAATGTGTGCCTGGGAAAACAAAATAACACTGAGTAAACTGAATTCATTTTAATCCTCTCAACAAGTATGTCAAATGCAGGCCACACTTTAAACTCATACATTTAGCTTGAAAGATTCTTGGATCATTTTTATAACCTGCGGGTTTTTCATCCGTGAATGAGAAAGCTCTTCTTTGGAAATACTAACCTCCTAGGCTTTAGAAGCTCTGGACTCAATAGGTAGAGCCACATATTTACATGGTAAGATCTTCTAGCCTAGCATGGAATGGAGACTGCACTGATCCAAGAGGCTGATAAAGTCATTCATTTCTTCTCCATATCTTGACATCAGGAGGCAGGTAGAATCAGGTTTCAGCTTGGGTAGAATACAGCAGGAGAATCTCAGTCAATGCTATTTAGACCAACCTTCCAAAATGCTGCAGCTATTGGGATGTCTGCAATGCTTTGTCGAATTACAGAAATATTAAACTCTCTTCTAGAGCTACATTTTCAAGGCTAAATTTGCCTTGTGAATGTTTTTAATTAATCAACAAGTAATTATTAAGTGCTTACAATGTGCCAGGTACTGTGCTAAGTAAGTGCTTGAGATAAAAAGGAAAATCAAAGTCCCTCTTCTCAAACTCTGATGGGGGAGAGAGATGAATATTTAAATGAGAATATGCCAGATGAATACAGAATAAAGGGAAGGTGACCTTAGGGAGAATGGAGAAAGCCCTCTGGAAAGGATGATGCTTGTGTTGAGTCTGATTCTGGAGGAGAGTGTGATTGTCGACTTTGTGTAGCCCTGACTCATTTAAATCCAATTTACACACAAGTCAAGACTTCACCTTTGAAGTGATATGATGTCATTGGTCTTCTTTGAGAATAAAGAGCCATAAAAAGGAAGGAAGACATTCTAGACAAGAGAAATAGTCAACACAAAGACCCAGATATGGGACATTGACAGCAGTGTTGGAGGAACAGCTAAAACATTACAACTTTGAAAGTGGAGTGGAAGGTAGTAGAACATAAGAAGGTGGAAAAGGTAGAAGGGAATAAGGCCATGAAACTCATCTCATAGAAGATTGTAATAAGAGTTGGAATTTTTAAAAATCATTTCAAGATTTGTAAAGCACTTATACTATGTCAGCACCTCATTTGATCCACACAACTATCATTAGCTGAGAAAATCTAGGGATCAGCAAGGAAGCAACAAATGATTTGGGAGCACTGAGGTAGCCAGATCCTGAGAACGAATTTTTGGCACGGGAATTAGATCAAAAAGGATTGATTGGGACAGCTAGGTGGTGCAGTGCATAGAGTACTAGCCCTGAAGTTAGGAAGACCTATGTTCAAATCTACTTTCAGACACTTAGCTAGCTGTGTGACCCTGGACAAGTCACTTAACCCCAATTGCCTTAGGGGGAAAAAAGGATTGATTGATTGATTTTAAATGTAATGTGGATCTCCTAGCTCCACATTCTTCTATTTTTTTTTTTTACTGCAGATCTTACTTTTCCTTTTAAATTAAAGTATATAATGAATTCTTGAACAATTTGTTAAATGTCAGAGGAAAATAAAGAGCTCCCTGGTACCCCATGAGAACCAAAAGGAAAATACAAAGCAAAAAATTACAACATTTTACTCTTAGTCATTGTACTCGCTCAATGAGGTGACTTCCTTCTATGATTATCATCCCTCCAAAGTTAAGTATATTACAGTACAAAGTAGCATGGATCCCACATTTCTCAGGTTTCTGATGCAGGGATCATGAATCCCAAGAGGATCAGTCCAGAATACTCTACTTCTGACACCTTTCAACCTTCCTGGACAGCCAGACTAGAGACACATCCAGATTTTTCTAAATTTCATAAGAGGGTCCTTTCCTCTCAAATACTATTTAGATGCTATGTTAGCTTCAGCAACAAAGAAACATGCTTTTTTCTGATTCTGAGATCACAAGCAAAAGAAGGCTAATTGAAAAGTACTGCCGGCAAGAGTGGTTGAAAAGTGCCAGGGGTCCAGAGAGGGCGCTACAACTCATTAAAGCATAAAAGAAGGTTCCTTAGAAGTCAGAAATGGGACTTTGCAAATCCCCCTATGAAGCCAAGAAATGAATAAAGTGGTAACTAAAAATAGTAGTGCTAGAGTATGATTTTTTTCCCCCACTATGGAATGACTAACATAAATTAAAAAAAAAAAAAAAAAAAAAAGGTTTGATCATCCCATTGTTACCTTCTTGTTGAAATACTGGTTCTCCTTAGCTGAGCAACTCATTGAAGAAAGGAAGCTCCCTCTTCTAAACTCTAAGTCTCCTACCTGAAATGCTCCAATCAGCTTGTTATCAGATCACTACATTATATACTCATTTATTTTTTGAAAATGTCCAGACTTTCTTTTTGGATTTATTTAGGTGCTATAGACAAAGCTTTTTGTGTTTTCTTTATTTCTTTTTAAATGGTCTAATTGCATGATCTAGAAAAGATTTTCTCCTCATCTCTCTAGACTGAGAACAAATATTCTGGCCCTTTTTGCTGTGAGGGATCCCTTTGGCAATGACAGAAAGTCTGTAAGTTTCTCATTACTATGTTTATAAATGCTTAAAATAAAATATCCAGAATCACAAAGGAAACCAATTATATTTAAACATAGTTATCTGTTTAAAAAGGAAAAAGGTTCATAGGTCCCTGGTTAAGGTTCTCTGTATGAATTAATCTAGAAAGGTAAAAACTGGACACTGATTAAGAGAAGATAGAAGGAACCCCAAAGATACACTATTATAGTGGCTGCAAAATAAAAATAAACCACCATATTTAATGAATTAATGATCCTTGCTACGAAGATAATCAAAAGATATTGTAGAAACAACCTCCTTTCATTCTGTGAGTGATAGGGATGATCCAGTTCTGTTCCTAGCCATTTGTCACTCAGAGCAGATGCCAATGGATAGAGGCCTGGGTAAGAGCATTACTATCCAATTTTCCAGCAGCTCCCCTTTGTATTCTCCTTTCAAATTTCAAAGCACTCATACATCAAGGCACCACTACTTTCTTAAATCAGTTTTGCTTCGTTGCAAAATGAACATAATGGGCTGGATTTCACCATGCAAGTGAAAGAATGATGTCTCCTAGGATCAGTGCATCTTACACACTAACTCTAGGAAGTCACCTTCTCTAAGTGACAGGCATATACTATGACCATTGGAAAATAGATATCTATTCAAGGAGCCCAAGTGCACCCCCCAGAGTCACTTTCTGAAGCAATCTTTTTCACTAGTTATACATTTGGTCATACACACACATACACACACACACACACACACACACACACACACGCTACCCAAAATCAACCTCCGACAAGAAGCCTGACATCTTTCCCAAGACCAACGTTGTGGCTTCAATGGCAAACAAATTCAGGAAAAGATCCCATTATTTAAAAAGGGAGGGCTCTTTTCTTTATAAGACCTACTACAGGGCAGAGGATGGGGAACCAGAGGAAAGTTCACATAAGTATTGGAGAATGAGTTAGATCAAAGGAAAAGCTAAAGGTTCCAGAAGCCTCTGACATATACTTTCTGGCTTCCCTCTCAAAAGATATCAATCTCTTCCCTCAGAAACTTGTGCAGACCAAAAAAGGAAAGACTCTCTGCCTACTATCAATCAGTCAAGAACAAGGCTCACCACCACGTTCTCAGTTCTCCCTCCTTGAATGAACCCTCCAGTAGGAACTCTTGGCCCATGATCCTCAAGAGGGTCTGACTGAATACCTAGTCCAATCAGGCCCTAGACTCCTGAAAGATACAGCAAGGAGAAGACCACCACGCTAAATTGCACCAAGTCAATATTCCCTATACCATGTCAATATTCCCTATATACTCCTGATCCAAAGAAGAGGAAGCTTTCTTCAATGATCCTAGTCTAACAATCCACTGGCTCAGATAGACAGAGCTTCCAGATGATGTATGTTAAAGTACTACTTCTGACATTCTGCTGGGTAACCCTAAACAAGTCATTTCACCTATGAGAGCTTTAGATGACTCTCTCAGATTATGAACTGTGGAGAGCATTTTTTTTACAAGATCCTTGCATCGATGAAATGTAGGCTCCATGCTACTCTGTACTGTAAATGCACTTAACTTTGGTGGGATGGCTGAAATAGAAGAACTATTCTTCTGCACTAAGGAAGTGCAATGACTGAGAGCAAAATGTTGTAATTCTTTGCTTCATATTTTCCTCTTGGCTCCCTTGGGTACCAGGGAGTCCTTTCCTTTTCTCTGAGATTTAACAAATTCTTCAAGAATTCATTATATAACTTATTTTAAAAAGAAAAGTAAGATCTACATAATAGATTTACTATTTCGATCCCTTTCTTCTGTTCTCTAGTATATATGGAAATACTCATTTTATTTGACGCTTATGAAGTGCAGAATACAAATTTAAAATTCCTCAGAGTTTGACCCTGTTGAAGTGGTAGTCCAGTCTAAGACAAGGCTGGACTTTAATTGGGAAAGGCCTTGAGAATAAATCTAAAATCTAGGCTCTACCAATATCTTCCGAGTCCTTGTGCACTGATGACTGGGGGGGGTTAGGGAAGAGGGGTACATAGCCTAGAGCAATTGGACCATTCAATCCACCTGCCCCTCCAGTTTCAGAAGGTATCACCATTTCTCTAGCTTTTTTCTAAGGCCTGATTCCCTGAGCTCAGTATGGGGTGATGAGAAGAAAGAACCCCTAAAAACAAGAAGGTCCTGGCCTACCTAGGAGCCATTCCCAAAGACTACAGCATAGCAAGAGTGATAGGATTCCCCATGCTGCTTCCTATTTTCTCCAATTCAGTAGACTCCAAGAACATATACTAGTCTCTGAAAATGATAGCCCCACTGGGGTGAGCAATATTTATTTGGTGCAATCCTGCAGCACAATGGAACAGTGGGCAGAAAAGGGCATAAGAATTTTTCCCAAACTGAATTATCCACACACTCATTGGCTAACCCTCTCCTGGATCCTGTGTTCTTCACAGACCTTTCTTAGTGGTATATCCATCTGGACTAGTCCTCTGGCTTTCATGGCTAAAACCATCTAATTTTCCTCCCTTTCATTCTGAGGAACCACACCATGATCTCTACATTGCCATCAGTCACTGGAACAGACCCAGCCCTAAATCCTAAGAAATATTCTTAACAACCTCCTGTTTTCAAGTGTTAACTCCAGCTCCCTTGGAAGTTGTGGGGACCCAAGAAGGGAGGAGGAAGCAATAAGAAATAGAACAGGGAACATGGGAAATGTCCATTGAGCTAGGGGAGTCTTAGCTACTAATTCCTAAAAGCAAAAGGCTTCCTTTCACCAGATCCCCTAGGGCACCCAGGACAGAGCAACAGATAGTCTGGGCAGAAACAGACAGTAGGTGTCATCACTCCCCCTTCCACCAGAGCTGGCAAAGTGTATCACAAACACCTTGGTGGGTGGGAGCAGGGGCTTTGGGGCAAGACCTGGAAAGGTGGGATCCTGCAAAGAGGAAGGACTGCTGGGGACTGGACTTGATCCAAAGCTTGGCCCAGAGTCTTACCTATTCAAGGTCATCTGACCTCCCTGGGGTATGGTTTACCCCAGCAGGAGGAAGAGCATCTGCTCCCTTTCTCCTCTCTCCCTGCCCCCCATCTCTTAATAGTTGATTGAATAAACTTAAGGACTGGCGGTCAGAGGAGATCAGTCCTTAAGCCTTTCCCTTTGACCCTCAACTTCCTGTTAGTGCTTGTAAAGACCCAGGAGGCCAGTTCATCGAGAGGAGAGCTCGACAGCCACCTGGGGAAGTCCCTGTCCTCTCAGCACCTGCGTTGTCTCTCCTCGGGTTCTCGGCTTCAATGTCTCCCTCTCCTCTCTCCCTGTACCTTACGGTCTCCGTGTCTCTAACTCTAGTTTATTGTCTCTGATTCTCACTCTCTTACCCCGATCTCATAATCCCTAGGTGAGAAGGTAGAGGTGGGAGTATCTTTTCTAGGTTGTTTCCATCCCAAAGAGAGCAGTCTCTTCCACCGGTCCAGCCCCGGAGACCCGTGGGAAGAGTGGCAGATGATTAGAAATTTAAAGTCGGCCCCAGCCAAAGGCAGGACTACCAGTGGGCTCCAGACCCTTCCCTCTCACTGGGGACTGCCCGTTCTGAGTGTCCGATGCACGTTGTGGTTTGTAGGGGGTGTTCTAGGGCTAGGACAGCCTGCGGACGCCAGGAATGACCCCACCCCCACTCCCGTCCATCTTCCAGCAGCTGGGAGACAGGAGGTGGGGACTGGGACGCAGGGGCGTAGCTCCTCTGGCCCCCACAGGACGGCGCCACGGGTCAGAAGCTCAGGGCCGGTTCAGGACAGACCTTCTCCCTATCCCCCTCCCACCCCCGCACCCCATCCCCCACACATATACACACTCTTTCTCCAACACTGCTCAGGGACTAGGAGCCCTCCGAACCCGCCACAGGACAAGCCCAAGGCAGCCGGCTTGAGGCTAAATTGACCGTAAGAGGGACTAAGGAGTAGGATAGAACCCGGCTGCCTGAAGCAGAGCGGGCACCACTGGGCAAAACAAGGCAGGGCAGGATGCTCCAGACAAGGGCAGCTTGGTGAGTCACCTCTCCGGCGGAGAATGAGGGATGCCCCTCTCCATTCTTGTCCCCTGCCCAGCTAGAGAGCACAGCCTAGGCTCGGGTCAGTAAGCACTCAGGGAACTTTTGCCGGGAGTCAGTCAGAGGGGAGAAGGACCCAGCCTCCAGCTTCCCGCCCTATCTCGGCCACAGGCACTGACCACCTGCGCTCCAGACCCACCTCGAGGTTCACTGCTTGCTCTAGGCAGAGGGGCCAGAGTTCCAGACTTTCTTCCTTCCTTTGATGTAGTACCCGCGGCCTCAGCCCCACGTCTGTGTCCCGCAAGATGAGCCCAACGACACGTTCTGGCAGTGCACCCCAAACAAGTCCCCCTAATCCCTGCGCGCCTTCTGCGGCCCCAGCGGCGAGAAAGAATAGGGGAAGAGGGGCAAGAAAAAACAGGGGGGAGGGGAACAGGAAAAAGAGCGGAATGAGTGGGGGAGGGAACCCCCAAGCTCACCTACCTGCGGCGCCGCGGGGTCCACGCAGCCCGCTGCGGCCATAGAGCAGGGCTCCGGCTGCGTAGGAGCCGGAGCCGGAGCCGGGAAGTTGGATCCAGTCGAGTTAGTGTGTGAGTTGCCAAGCTGGACTCAGGAGTCTGGTCCTCCTCCCAGGCGCGGTCGCCTGGCCGGGGCACATTCTCCGCGCTCAAAGCGCCCCGATCCCCGGGGCCGCCGCTACGCTCTTGGAACCACTCGGATCCATTCACAGAGAGCCCTTGGACTGCCCTAGGCTTCTCCTTTCTCCAGCTGAAGTGGCCTGCTATCCCAGCCCGCGCACTGTCCGAGCACCCGGAGACACCTCGCTCAGGGGAAGCGAATCAGTGCAGCCCTGGGAAGCCGTGCGGTCTCCTGGAGACCGCTATTGCCTGGGATGCAGCTGCCGTTGCCTCGGATGCCGCTGCCTTGGACGCTGCTGCCTAGGACGCTGCTGCCGCTGCTACCAGCAGCCGAGGACCCGCACCCGGCGAACTGCAGCATCCCGAGGAGGAAGAGGAGGAGGAGGAAGAGGAGGAGAAGAAAAAGGAGGAGGAGGCAGCGCCACGGCTCCCCCGGACAGCGCCATGCGGCAAAGGCCCGGCAGGTGGGTCCGAGCAGAGAAAGAAGAGGAGGATGGGGGCGGAGAGTAGGCGCCAAGGACCCGCTTGCCCTCGAGTTGCCCCCGCTCAAGCGCTCCAGCTCCGACAGCTGCCTCGCTGCTTCTCCAGGCGACGGCACAGCCCCCGCACTTTTTGAGAGCCCGCGGCCGCCAGGCAGTCCGTCCCTGGGCAGGGAAAATGAGGTCCTCCTTCAGGTGGGGAGGCGGGGGAGAGGAGGCGGGTCGAGGGAGGCAGGCTCTGCTGATGGGTGGGAGCAAAGGGGAGATGGGGGGAAGCAGCAGGAAGAACGAGCTAGATAGCTCCTCCCTCCCTATCCCGCTACCAGCCCGCCAGGCCGTCGCCCCCTCGGATGATGGGCTGAGCAGAGCTGCACCCAGTTCTGCTCTCCTCCCCGGCCCGGGCCGCCCCCCTCCCCTCATCCCACCCTTACCCCCACCCCCACTCCCACCCCAGAGCTGATTGCTGCCGGCAGCTGCCAAAAGGCAACACCGCCTCTGCTGGCAAACACGCCTGCTGGGTCTCAGAGACCGCCTTCTAGCTGCCCCTCGTGCTCTGCTAGGCTGGGGGGAGTTGGGGGGGAAGCACAGCACTAGGGAGAGAATCTCTTGTCCCGCGTGTCCACCCCTTGGTTAGAGGGAGGGAGCTACATACGTAGTTGTTTAACTTCTTTTGTGGATGTGGAAACAGGGGATCTTTCGGGGGGCCATGCTAATTGCCTGGATTCCCCACCCAACTCCATGAAGGCATAGCACCTCTTCCAATTCTTCTTTTTATTTATTGGTTTCCTGAAGGAAGGCAATAAAATAAGGCCACCTGTCCCCCAGGATAGCAGGGAGTCCATTGTGGGTGATTTGACTCTCCAAGAAGTAACCCTCTTTTTTGCACAGAGGTATGTTATAGACATCTGCATTTTCCTAAGCGATCCCTCTGCCCTTCTCAGCGTTAGATTTGGACTTGTCAAGAAGGCTCTTGTTTGTGTAATGTCCCTCAAAGCCTCTCTCCTCCTTCTCTAGACCCTCCCCTCATTTCACGAGATCCGTTGGTCAGGCATTCTCATATTGCTTTTATATTTTTTATGCCTAGGATACATTGCTATAGGGGCTTTTCTACCACCACCCTCCAGTCCAATTCTTTTTCCTGCATTCTTTGGGAGGGAGGTAGTTCTTCTTTATTGGGAAAATCTATAAATAGACATATTACCTAGTCGAAGTAGTTTCCCACTCGAAGTTGCTGCTCTGATTTAACAGTCTTCAGGCTACAGATTAAATATGGAGACTTAATGAAACCTGAATCCAGGCAATTTGGACTATTTTGTCCCAAATAATATTGAGACACTTGGTTCCATTTTTTCCCTGGGAAATATGCTTATGATTATACAAATAGTCCAGCCTATTCCCTCCCATACTTACATGTGTCAGGAACAGGAAAAATCGAAGGCTTTGCAAATATGGTAACATTCATTTGTCACTGGGGTTGACATTAGGCAAAGTCCCTATTACATACAAGTTTACTCTCTGATTCTCAGTAACAAGAACATCACTCTAGGATGATAATTTGCAAATCCTCATTTGGGAAGCTGCAGCCTCCCTGGTACCACAGACTTTCTCCTCTCATTGAGATGGTCTTAAGGTAGAAAGTTGAAGCTACTTCTAGTGAGGAACAATGGGGAGTTGGAAGGATGCAGGGATGCTCTGGGTCTTGTTTTTAATTCAGCTTCAATGAATATGAACCTCAATGGTCAGAGCCCTGGCTTGCCACAGAAACCACATTTCATGAAACAGGACCATGTGCTGTCACACTTCAGGCTCAGATCCAGATCTTTGGGGGCAGTGATTGCCATTCTGCTACCTGTCCAGAGAAGGTAAAGGAAGATAACACTATCCAAACAGGAGGCTTAGAGGAGTTAGACAACTTGCTATCCCAGCTTAGCTGGTTGTGTGAATTGTGAGTTCAAAAAAGGACCCCAAAGATCTCACCATATGTGCCTTCCATAGGCAGCTAGTATATATAAGTAGTTAATTGCATCTGTGATTACTTTAGTATGTGTCTCCCCTCCAAGAGAAAAGATCCATGTTTTTTCATAGTCTATGATTCTTGTTCACAGTTCGCCATATATCATAGAATCGAAGAAAGGGAAGGGAATCTCACAGAAATCTTATCCAACTCATTTTTTAGCAAAAGCCAGCTCTCCTTTCTACCCCCCTTCCCTTGTATATCCCCAACAAGCAGTCACCCATCGTACTAATACTGACCCACACAACTTGCCAGCTTTCCACATATGGATTAGGTGAGATAGCCACTGAAGTTTTTTTTTTTTTTTTTCCTGTGACTCTATGACTACCCTTGAAGAACTCCAGGGATAAGGAGCTCATTGTCACCCTAGAGAGCTTATTGAACCTTTGAATTACTCTAGTTTATTGTACTTTACTGCCCATAATCATCTGTCTTCTTCTAAAATTGGACTTGGAGACAAGATTGGTGTTCAGATACTGCTTCAGAAAGTTCCTAGCTGTGTGACCTGGGGCAAAGCATTTAACAAACCATCTACCTATTTCCTCATCCTCAAAACAGGGGTGATAATAGTAGCTACTTCCTGGTTGTGGTGATGGTCCTCAGAGGAAAAGAGGGCATGGCCACTCAACTTGAGAAGTTAGGTTGAGGGACAAAGGAAGGTTCAAATTGGCTTGCTCCTGGTAGGGTAGAACCTGTCTACTGGATAGCTCAATCTACTGCTTGTCTGGGATGGGCAGAGTCCTAAATTAACTCCTACTGATCAAAGTCATTTTCTCCTACTTTCAAAGTCATTCACAACCTAGTCTCCTCTTCCTTTTCCATTTTTATTCTACCTTGCTTCCAACATCTACTCTTTGATCTGGTGGACACTAATTTCCTGGCTTTTCGACAAACTAAAAATTCCATCTCTGCTCTCCTGCCATTTTTTCTGTCCTTCATGGCTGAAATAGTCTCCCTCTTTGTCTATCTGCTAAATTTCCTGGCTTTCTCTAAGTCCCAAATAAACTCTCATCCTTCATAGAAAACCTCCCAACACCTCTTAAATCTAGGGACTTCCCTTTAGTAATTATCATCAAACACTACTCTCTCTCATGCACTACACAATCCAAATTTATCTACTTCCTGTTTCCTGTATATCACACTTCATCTCCCACTGCCACCCCCATATCTTTGCATTAATATCTACAAAGTTCTCCTTTCTCCCCTCAGATTCTTGGAAGCCTTGACTTTGGTATAGCCTCAACTCAGGGGCTCAAGTTTTTCCCAATTCTTTCAGCTTTCAGGCCTCACATAAAAGTAATTACAGTACTTACAATGAAAATATCAAATTCGAATTCCATCCTTCCAATATCAGGCAAATTCTTAAATGCCTGGAAATTTTTTTCTTGGGATTATTTATATCCCTAACATTTATAACAATATAGGTGATTAACTAAGCTTCTTCATTTGTTTTAGAACTTGCCCTAAAGTAGAACAAAGCCATTTCTGGCCATAAAGATTGTGTCAAGACCTGGAGGAATGCACATCGATGCTAAGCAAGTGTCAATGTTTACATAGAATTTTCTCATTGTTATGGATTTTTCTGAGGAGCCTGTCATTTTCTGGTTTTGTGGATACAAAAACATCAGGCAATAGAACCATCTAGAGAAGTCCATCAGTTAGAGAATCTTTTGTGTCTGGGCACCTCCCCCGACAATTTGCAAGCTCCTTAGTGTAACATGCTTGCTGAGCCCGGGTGCTCATGTATCCTTCTCAACAAAATCCAGCAGCTGGTAGGCTAGAGGGGTCTTTGCACACATACCTGTCATCTTACCTTCTAGAACTTTAATATAAGCATAGGGATCTCTTCATGAAAATTTAATAAAGTTCAGAGTTGGAATGGCCTGACCTTAACAAGAATTTACTATCCATATGTATGTGACAAATGATTATATAACCTTTATTTGAATACCGGAGAGGGAAAGTTCTTTTCTGGAAGTCTGGATTATTTTGAGACAGCTAAAATTATTGGGAATTTTTGTCTCATGCCATGCCTAAATTACTTTTTGCAATTTATACTTATTGCTCCTAGTTCTCCAGTCTGGGACCAAGCTAATGGACTTTATTTTCTGTTTTAAGGGGAGAACAATTGTGTACCATCATCTACCTCTACGCAGGATCTGGTCTTTTCTCCTCCAGGCTAACCATCCCCAATTCTTCCAACTGGTGTGGGGTAACCATTGTCAGGAATGATGTGAATTCTATCCATTGTCAACCTTATCACACACAGAAGGAGGCCAAATTCCTGGGACTGTCTTGTCAGCATGACTAAGGCATATTCATCTCATCAAATTATGTAAGGGATTTCTTCTTTCAGGTCCCAAACACCCCCATTATCCTATATTAGCATACCCTATTTCCTCCTGTTCCATCATACAGTTGTTGACATAGACATAAAGCACATTTGAGTTTGTTTTGAACCAGGATCATTCCTCACTCCTACTTAACTCTCTAGACCCTGTCCTTACTCTGTGTCTCTGCCCTTTAAATGGCCCATTTTACTCACAGCTTCCTACTTAATCATTTTGATTAGCCTGTGTAACTTTTCATGACAATAAAGTTTATAGCTAGGATAATGTTTTTTGTGAATTTTTCACATTCTAAACCACTCTCCTAGAACCTGATACTTCATTGCAATTAATCCTAATTCCTAAGGCTCATCACTATCCCCAGGTGCCATGTTCTAGACACCCTCCAATTGATCAAATGGCTTGCTAAAATTTCTTTACACAGAATACAATTTCACTCTTTCTTCCCCACTCCTAACATTGATTAACTGCTGAATTTTCTGCCTTTCCAGATCTGTTGGAGGTTCCTGGATTCCTGAATTTATATAGGTTTTGGTCAAATTGTAATCGTAAATTAATTGTACAATTTTGTTATCAAAAGAGATATGTTTAATGAGATCATTATCATAGAGTGTATCAGGAAATTCTTAGCTCTTCAATGAACATGCTAATCTAGCGCTCTATTGAGATTTTGCTATGCTGAAGATTGGAAGAAGGAAAGGGGATGGAAACATTGAAATGGCAGAGAAAAGGCAGAGTTGAAGCCCCTTTCCAGGATGAGGATCTAAGACCTTAGGAAATGGCCAAGGAGACCAAGAACTTTCTTCTATAGTACATTCTATACACACGTGCCCCCAAGCACAGAATAATTGGTCAGACTAGATTAATAATCAAAACTGAAGGTGAAATATCTGATTGAGGGAATTTGCTCTAAACCAGGAAGGATAATTGGTAAGCTTATCTCCAAGACTTTGAGGGAGCCAAATCTACTATTCTAACCTTGCCCAAAGACCACCAGAGCACCCCAGCTGAAGAGAATGCAGTAATAATAGTTAAAATTTTATGGCACTTTAAGACTTGCAAAGGCAAGTCACTAAGCATTTATTAAGCACTTAATATGTATTAGACACTGTTTTGTCTTGGCAAAGCACTTTATTATAACAATAGTAACAGCTAGCATTTATGTATTGCTTTAAGATTTGCAAACATATTTTACAAATCTTATTTCATTTTTTCTCACAGCCCTAGAAGATAAGTGCTAAAATTATCTCCTTTTTATAGGTGGGGAGATTAAGGTTTGAGAGAGGTAAAATGACTTGCCTAGGGTTACACGTCAAGTAAGTATCTGAGGCTGGAGTTAAACTTATTTCCCTAACTAAAGTCGGATCCAATCTTGCCATCACCACACTCAATAGTGGCTTGCTATCATTTCTCAAATCAAATATAAAATTTTGTTTGTCATTCAAAGCTTCTCACCTTCCCATTCTTCTAAACTTTCCCCCCCAAACCCCCCAGAATTTATAATCTAATAAAGCTGGCCTCCTTGCTGTTCCTCAAACAAGACACTTCATCTCTTAATTCTAGTCATTTTTACTGGTCATCCATGATGCATAGAATGTTCTCCTCCCAGATAAAATTGCACCTTCTTTAAGATGTCTTTCCCAATCATTCTTAATTCTGGTGCTTTCCCTCTGTTTTTATCTCCTATTTTTCCTGTTTATACCTAATTTGTATATAGTTGTTTGTTTCTTGCCTCCCTCATTAAATTGTAAGTTCCTTAAAGGCAGGGACTGTTATTTTTTGTTTTGGTTTGATTTTTTGTATCAGTGTTTAGCATAGTGCCTGAAACATAGTAGTCACTTAATAAATCTATATTTACTTCAATGTTGTTCTCATGTTTTCTTTCCCTATAAGATTGTGAATGTGGTACCAGGATAGGGACTTTTTTCTTGCCTTTGTAACCTAAGTTCTAAAGTCCTTTAGTATGGGATTCTCTCCTCATTGATAAAGATTACTGACAAATTTCTATGTAACGGGGTAGGGTGGTGTTGGAGAGAAAAAAAGGAGTCTCTTCAGAGTCCTCATATCTCTAGGGTTTCAGAGTTGCATAGGACACTTGGGGCTCCCAGCTTTGAGAAAGATGCCTACACTAATTCAGGTAGCTGAAGGGAAAATATGCTTCTGGGCAGAAGCTGACTTGAGAAGAACTAGCAGTCTCCATCATGACCCTTTCCCCACTAGAGAGACTTTGGAGAATTTCTTAGGTGAAATTTGAGACTTTCTCTCTTGTTCAAACTGAATTAACTCACTCCCAATAGGAGAGCACCTTCATTTTATATATTATAGTTCAGTCTTCTGAAATGATTAATTGGAGAAATTATGCATCACAGTTCATTAAAGTAGAGCAATGAATAACTCACTAAATTAGTTGTCACCAGTTTCTTTTCCAGTGATCAACACTGAAATTAACATATGAACCAGAAATTTTCCACCAAGAGGGATCCTTCTTCAACAATCTCATTTTTCATTCTGAGATTAATATATTTGCACATATATTTGAATGAAATAATTTGCACTTTTATTTCTACTTTTTCCTTGCATGAACCTAACAAATAAATTGATAATATATGAATGAAAAGTGAAATAAATAAGGTATTCAGGTTTTAGCCTGCAATGTAAACTCTGATTCAGAAATCCTAAACCATATCTTCTTGGTTAGCTGTTTACTTCCCAGATTATTTTTTTCTCTTTTACAACCCTTGCATTCAATGGGTAACACAGAGGAAAACACACTCTGTGACCCTGCCATCTTTATTTTCTTGACCAAGTTTTCAAAATAATTAGTGGCACACTTTAGATTTCTTCTCGTAGTATACTTCATACCCAAGGGAATCATCAGAAATGGATAGTTGTCATTCATTTCAAAAAGTCAAGGAAAACTGGATGTATCTTGCATCTATGTCTCAGGAAAACAACAAACTTGCTTCTTTCTTGCTGTATTCAAATTACCTTAGGGTCCCTGAATTGGAATCAACAACTTCTACTATTCTTTTTCCTTAGCCTCTTATTGGATAGACTCTTTCCTGATCCCTCCAGTGGCTCAATTATTACATTTTTGGGGGAGGGAAGCTTCATCCATCTCAGAGCATCCAACTCCCTTCTCTAGAACAACCTCAAATCTATTTTTAGCTCTAATAGCCTAACTTTTTATTTCCTTCCATATCTCATTTATATAACATTCTTCCATTCCTGGCAAAGGTCAGGTTTCTGCTCCCAAACCTCAGATCCCTTTTGTCCCTCACTGACCTTTACTTTGGTTACTTTAAGAGACGCTTCATTCTACCTAACAATCTAAAGGTTAGAGAAGCATTCATCAACCCATCCTAAGAATACCAGATCTGCAAATGCAGTCCTCTGGCTAACAAGTCATTATCCAATTGCCCCTACAAAGGATAAATATAAAAAGATACAGTAAATGACTCTTGCTCAGACATGCTTTGATAAGCAATGAAATTGCCTCAAAATCTAAGATTTCTAACTTAGGGTGTTAGGATACAATTACATGATAATAATTGTCCATAATTCATAAAAGTATAGATAGATAGATAGATAGAGATGTCTGTCTCTCTCTCTCTCTCTCTCCATATATATATATATATATATATATATATATATATATATATCTTATAAGAGGAATATTAGTCAATAAATAATAATGTTTAAGCTTCTTTTTAAAATTTAAAGGGCTTTATGCTATCTGCCTCCAGAGAAAGAATTGATATTATCTGAATATAAACCAAAGCATACTGTTTCTTTTTTCCTTCCTTCCTTCTCTCCCTTGCTCCCTTCCTCCCTCTCTCCCTCCCTCCCTTTCTCCCTTCCTCCTTTTCTCTCTCCCTTCCTCCCTTCCTTCCTTCTCTCCTTCCTTCTTTCCTTCCTTCCTCCCTTCCTTCCTCCCTTCCTCCCTTCCTCCCTTCCTTCCTCCCTTTCTTCCTTCTTCTCTGTTCTTTTGTAATTTATCTTCTTGTACAGAATGGCTATTATGGAAATGTTTTACCTGATTGTATATCTTCAACCTATATTATATTGCTTACCTTTTCAAGGAGTAGGGAGGAAAAGGAGACAGGGATAGAATTTGGAACTCAAAATTTTTTTTATATATCTTCACATAATAGAATGATGTAATATTATTTGCCTTCTCAATGAGTGAAGGAAAGGCTAAAAGGGGGGAGAGAAAGTGGAACCTAAAAAAAGAGTGTAAAAAGGGTGCAGCTAGGTGGCCCAGTGGATAGAGCACCAACCCTGAAGTCAGGAGGGCCTGAGTTCAAAATTTGGCCTCAAACATTTAACACTTCCTAGCTTTGTGACCCTGGGCAAGTCACTTAATCCCAATTGCCTCAGCAAAAAAACTGTAAAAAATAAATTTTTTTTAAAACACAGAAATATATCACTTTGTATATTCTTCTAATAAGAAATCATCTTGTAGCTTTTTTTCCTGTGATCAACTACAGAAGTACCTCTAAAGTTTTTCTAACCAAACAACTCAGCTCAAAGCATCATAGTTCATGACTTACAGAAATAGGAAGAAGACTCAAAAGGTTAGTTTCAGCCTAGTATTTTTATGATTTTTTTCTGGCTTTTACTCATAAAACTTGACAATGTATAATCAATAGTAATTTCCCCAAAGGGGAGGTTTTATAATTAAATTGGAAGCGAGATGAATTTGCTTTGTTAGGAGAACTCTATTGGCTCCATGAATGGCACATGATTCATTTGCCTATTATCTTCCTAGCATGGTAGTGAAGCTGGTGCCTCTGAGAAATTGAGGTAAAGTTCCCTTAGAAGCAAAGAGGTATTTCTCAATAGTTCCTACCATTAAAATTTCTTCACACAAAGCCTTGTTTTCTATTAGTCTTTCTCCAAAGACCATGGGGCCCAATAGGGTTCTCTGGCTCACAAAGATCTGGGTTGGATCTTTGGGTATTTGGGGGCAGCAGGAAGGGGAGAGAAGGCTGGTAGGTTTTTCCTCAAACAAAAAATCTGAGGAACACCCATGTGATCAGTCAGACTTGGAGTCCATCAAAGTCATTGGAGGTTCTACTGCTGAGTCTGAGAAGGAAGCAGCAGAACAGCTGAGTGACAACAAATGGATTACTCAATCAGCCAAGACACTATTCTCTAAAAGAAGCCAGTCCTGCTGATCAAGGAAGGGACTAGGTCACTGTGGATCCCTCAGCCCAAAAGAAAGTGGGGGGAGCTCTATGAAAAGCAGAAAAAGACTCAAAGAGCTGGAGTTGCAAGGGACTTCCTAGTCTCACTTGTTCCACACATAAATGTGCTTATCTTTTCATGCTTAAAGTCTTACTCCACTCACCTCAGAGATTGTGTGTGTGTGTGTGTGTGTGTGTGTGTGTGTGTGTGTGTGTGTGTGTGTGTGTGTGACCACCAGTGCATCCCTGGTTTGAGGAATATTATGTAATATTTGTCACTGCTATACATTTTCAGTAAAAATCTCTTTTGAAAAGTTAATTGATGTTAATTGGTTGATCTGTATTGGGGAGCATATCAGATGGGATCTAATCCTTTTGAATCATCCCCTAGAATCCCTAAGAGGAGAAGTATTCTCCTTTCTGGGTACTTAACTTTCTAGTCCAGTGTGATAAGGGGAATGAACTAAAAGGAAATGTAATCCTAAAAACAGGTTATGGATCCCTTCTTCCTTCACATTCACTAGATTGGGCCAGAAAACCATTCCACAAGGCAGTAGAGATTCTTCCAAACATCATAAACATCATCTCTTCATAGGCTGAACTTTTATTCCTCCAGCCTTTTGTGCTTTAAACATTCTTTTTATGGTGGAGGAAATAAATAGCTACTAATTATACTCCAGTGTCTCCCTATTATTTCTAGGATTAAATATTAAATTTTCTGACCAATGTTAAAGTCTTTCTTAATCTGACTCTCCCTTACCCTTAAGAATCTTTTTACATCTTATTATTTCCCTCATCATTTACAATTCAGTGACTTGGTTCTCCTGATTTTTCCTTGCACAAGACACTCCACCTACATCTAGATTCCCTCATCTTCAAGCTTAGCCTCTTCAATTTCCCTATTTTCCTCTCAGCCCCAGCTAATCTCTTATCTTCTACAAGAAACTTTTCACTTAAAGTCAGGGCCTTCCTTCTGTTGATTAACTCCAAATTATCCCATTTATATCTTGTTTGTACATAGTTGTTTCCATATTTTCCCCATTAAATCAAGTATTACTTTAGAGAAGGGATTGGTTTTGCCTTTTGTTGCATCTGCAACCCTCAGCATAGTATTTGGCATATACTAGGAGTTTAATAAATATTTGTTGACTTGACATGATTTGATTTCTTGTTATATATTATTCTGTATAGTGGATAAGTACCTGCCTAGAAGGGAACCCCGTTAAGGACTTTTGGTAATTCATCAGCTGTACCTAAATTACTTTGGAAAATTTTCCCTGGAACGCTGAGATGGGGGCATTGTGCCAAACAGGGCAAGGAAAGCCTGAATACTAACTCTTTGGAGGTCATGATCCTGCAGGATTGTACTCAGCATCTTTTAGTTTCTGGGGCCTCTGAGACCCTACTCCTCACCCAGGAACTAAAAACAGACATCGGGGTAATTGTTAACTCCTCATTCCTGTCTTTTTCTATGGAATTCAGGTAGAAAAGGTTCTGGGATAGGTCACTAGCCTAAGGCTTTTCTTTTATGTTTCATGTTCTGAAGGCTGGGACACAAGTAGATAAAGTGGCTTCTGTTTTACATCCCATCAAAGTACTGGAAGATCAAATTTTCTGTGAGCATGACAGAATTATCCTGGAGACAATCTCAGTATAATGATCAATAATAACAAGCATTTATTAAGCATTTTGTACCAGGTTTTGTAATAAGAATTGGGGCTATCAATACAAGAAAAAGAAATACAGTCTCTGGGGAGAAGAAATATCATGGAACGAAAGTTCAGAAATTTAGAAATAGGGCCAAGAGAAGAATGAAATCAAACTGGCCTGGGGCCTTCCATAGGCTGGCCTGGGGTTCCAGGAGGATGTTACCAGTGGGGAAAGTGGGGCTAACCTTGGGGAAGAATATTTCAGAATAAAACATCATAGGGGTGGTAAGAAGACAGAATGTTCCAGGTCAAGGAGGTCCCAGGCACCTACGGAATTTCCAAGATGAACTAGCACTAGAATAGGCAGTGTTTTGAAGTCCAGAAATTCGGGCCCAGGCCAAGTAAGAGAATGATGGATAGAGCACTTGATATTTAATAGGTGCTTAATATTCTGGACTGCCTCCCCCCCCAAAAAAAGGCTTGTTGAGTGAATTCAACCAACAATATGTTAATAAAGAAACATCAAATAAACGTTTGAGTCATCCAAATTTGTTTATGGCAACAGAAGATTTATCTTGTGATTCAGAATCAGATCCTTGGAACCAAAAATAACAGAAAAGGTTATCCTTAAGAGTACAAAATTATTGATTAATGTATATTATGCAGTGAAATGAAGTAAACCATGCAAAATATCAATGAGTTACAAAATGCTAGCATTGACTGAGTACCTGGAAAGTCATGTTCAAATCACCAGAATAATCCACCAGGAGCTCTGTAACCTTCATTAACTAACAGATGAAAAATCTCTGCACTACATATACAAACCCAAAAATATTTTTGAGAATGCAGCAAAAAAAGTGTTCTGAAACCAAAGAATTATAATAGGAAAAATAGCATTTTTCCAACTGCCCAGTCACAACTCTGGGCAAAAATCATTTAAGAACAATGTTTTCAATATACGTCTTCATGCTGAATAGATATAATCTCTAAATGATGGAGAGGCCAGCCCAGGTCTCCAAACTTCAGACCAAGCTGACACAAAATGGTCAGAGTTTTGAGTGTTAGTGCTGTAAGACAGGCTGTATAGAGGCCATAAGAGCATTAATGTCATGACCATATCTTGAATTCTAATGGTCTAGTCACTCACCATCATTGATGGAGCTTCTTCCATCTATTGATTCTCTCCCCAGCCTCAATCTGGTTAGCATTCTTACCTTCCAATTTCAGTAATATTGAATAATTGACAACCAAAGAGCAAATCACCTTCTCCATATTCCCTGCTATCCATTCTGTCATCTCCACTCTACTTCACACTAATGCCTCCCTACAAAATCACAGAGCTTTATTCCATATCTACTTGAGTTTTCCACTGTGCCCTCTCCAACTCCTTTATTAGCTATTAACTTTCCTTAATTTCAAACTGCTTCCTTCTATATACCTTCTTCTTTTACCCACCAAGCCCTAGTGCTACCCAGATGATACTGCATCTTTGGTCATCTTTCCTCTTCTTAAATACCCAAAGCAGACTGACACAATGGATGAGTAGTAGTCATGATTCAGTTTTAGATTTTATAGAGATCTGGAGCCATATACTAAAAGTAACAAAGAGCTACAATGAAAACATCAGAAGACAAGAAGGGGGCACCAGGAAATGACATCCATCTGATGGACACCAAGGAAGGTTTAAATGACTATCTATGATTATCTATATACTGCAGAGAGTGCCAGAGGCTGGGAGTTCGAGAGAAGATTTGGAGGTACAGAGGCTTTAGATAGGAGAATAGAAGGAGGAGGGAATAAGCATTTATGCAGTACCTACTATATGCCCAAAATTGTTCTATGCACTTTACAAATATTATCCAAAGAGAAACAGTCCTCAAGTACCACCTGCCAAAGCCCAACAGAAGCTGGTATTTCTCATGACTCAGTCTGAGAAGAAAGGGATGCTCAAGAATCAATTGTCTATTTTCTTTGGAAATTTAAAAGAGTCCTACTAGTTCATTTTGCTCCTGAAATAAATCTGTTTTTATTTTAATATAAACCTCACAAGTCCATGTGTTTGTGAGAGGAACTAATGGCAACTTCCATGGGCTCGTAGATACCGGTGTTTAGGGAAGATCTAATGGAGTAATAAGACAAAAAAGTGTTAAGTCCTCCAACTGGGCTTGTTCCCTCCTGCCAGAAGTCAGTCAGTCTGGCTATACAAGTGGATAACAGACCTGTCTCCCAAAAAGAAATATATACATAGGCCCATAATCTTCCTGTAATTGGATGATATTCATTCCAGGTAAAGCAACCTCTTTGGGACAATGAAACATTCCTTTCTCCTAAATGGGTTGGCTGCCATTTTTAATGGTATACATTGTCATAGCCCATGCTTCAAGTAAGCAAGTAAAGATATAGAGTTTTCCTAATATACAGTTTCTATGTATGGAAATGGATGGAAAACCTCTTCAGTTCATCCAACAATTTTTTCAGAGCTTTTTGATGTCATGATAAAAGGGATTTTATAGATGACAAATGCTAACCATCTCAAAACCAATTAATAATATTTATTATTGCTGAGACAATGCATGTTGAATGAAATGTGTATTGTAATGCATGCAACAAAAGAAATAACAAGATCTAATTCTTTATATTTAATTTTCCCCACAATTTAACTCTTCCATCCCCCTTCAATGTCTTTATGGTCAGATCTCTATGGGATTGGTGAGATCAGATGGATTTAACCTTTGTTCTTATCTGATTTAACCAAGATCAGAATAATATAAACTGAGAGAAAATTATGTAATCCAGTTTTTCTGGCTTGTAATTTATCAATTGAAAACTGCAGAGTTGTATACTGACAAATTAAAGGTTAAAATTTCATATCCTTAATTTTTTATTTTATTCTTTTAAAAATATATCTCCCATTAATGCTAGTCTATTTGTTTGTGTGTATTATTTGTTTTGGTGTTTTTTTTTCTTGGAGCCTTCTTATACTCTTTATTTTCAACTGTGAAGTATGTTATGATAGGGCAAGGTTTCCTCACGATCCCCCACCATCACCTTTATCTTCCATTTGTGAATAAAAGGTTTCACTAATGAGTGTGGGGGAGTCCTCTGATTTGGTGGATTTCAGAAAAAACATGAGCGTCACCATACCTCATTCATGTGCTGGTCTCTTTGTAAAGTAAAAAGAATGTGTACTTGGCGTAAGAAACTTCTGTTCACATCCTACTTGTATAACTACTGACATGAATTCTAGTCCATTTCTGAACCTAGAGAATAAGGATATCAGATCAAGATAGCACTTTTTAACCTAGGATCACTGGCTAGATTTCAGGGAACTGGAAAGTTTAGATGGGAAAAATGGGATTTGTAAATGGGGTTCATAAAAAAAAAACTGCTGATAAAAACCCATTCTGTGTTTACTCTGAATTTAACTTCATGCTAGTTTGGGGGCTTCTAGAAGTAGTAGCTTCTCAAAGTCATAGGCATAAGGTTCCTTAAGCTAGGAGGTAAGGGAATAAGATTTTTAAAAACATCCTATTTCTGGAGTGGAGAAATGGGATTCAAATCCAGATTTTCACCTTGACTATTTGAATGACTTTAGATAACATTTCAGTTCCTTGGGTTTCTTCATCTCTAAAGGAAGGGGGTTGGCTTGGCTGGTGTCAGAGCCCCTTCCAGTGTAAGGTTTATAATTCTCTGATCCTAGAAGGTGTGTGACATCCTCAAAAAAAAAGAAAATAATTCAATGAATCAACTTGAAATGATATTTGGAAAAAGAAAAAGACTGGAAATGAATTATTAATAAGGGATCACATATGGGCAGGTTTCCCAGTTCTATCCTATAAGCAGAGAACCATGTGGCACATTGAGCCACATTCTCCAAGTGTACAGGATGCCCCCTGGGTGGACTCTTCCTGGGAATTGCCAAAGGACACATGGAAGCCAGATGGTTTCCCTACCCACACTGGAGAGAACAAAAACAGATCCCTGCTACTAAGCACCAATGTTCCATGGCATAGCTCCTCCCAAGGGTAGTTCCCATCAGAATTATGGGTGATTTGTGCCCAGTTTCCTTTTTGTCTGATCTAGTGGTGAAGAATTGTGGTCTGCCAATGGCTTAGAGAATTCAGATGGGAACCACCAAGAGTACAAAATGATTATAAAATCAGTAACTCTATAACTTTTCACTTTATTTGTGGAGATATCACCATGAACATTTAGGATTAGGAAAGTAACTATAGGAGTGGGGCAGGTATATTTATGTAGATTCCCAAAGGTCAATAACATTCAATTCAAGAAGATTTCTACAAAATAAAAGGGCGAGAGAGAGAACAGATACAATTATGAAACACCATTTTCTGGGATAGTTGATGATAGCTGTCTTATTGGTTTTAGGGTATATGATTACAAAATGAATTTCAGGAAAAAGAAATCTGCAGCTTATGAACCAACATTACTTACAATGGATAAGGATGCAGAGAAAATTCCATAAAGAATTTAATAAGGCCCTTCATAAGAAATCAACATATACTCCACATAATAGTGGGACAAAGTCAAGAGTGAAAAGTGCATTCTGTAATATGGTTAAGAAGAAAAATGAGAGAAGCACAAAATTTGTACATTACAAATATATCTTACAAAAAGAGGACCAAAATCTCAAAGGAGAAAAAGAGAAAAGGTATGGAAGAAGGAGGAATGGTCCTTCCAAACTTCAAAATTATAAAATAAAGAAGCTATCATCAAAGTTATCTAGCCCCATCTAGCCACTGAGGGTAAGTGGGAGTGAGAGAGAGAGAGAAAGAGAGACAGAGACAAAGACAGACAGAGAGACAGAGACATACACAGAGAGAGACAGAAAGACAGAAATTAGATCAAAACTGCCCAAAGTGTGTATCTATCTATATATATATATATAGAGAGAGAGAGAGAGATACTGGAAACAATAGAATATTTAGGACACTTGGGTTATCAAGATTTTTGAAGGGGGAACAGGTATAACAAAATCATGTAAAACATCTTAGACTAGTACTAATAATGACTTGTCTGATATATATATATATATATATATATATATATATATGTAATTTTTCCCAATCTTTATAAAATTGTATGCAAATAATGCAAAGAAAAGGAGACAAATAATCAAACACACACCCACACCCACACCAAAGGTATACTTCATGTAAGTAAAAGGGATCCCATGCTTTGATGCTTAGGCTGATAAAAACAAAGAAGCAAACAAACAGAAACCATAGGCAATTCAATCCAGGGAGTTCAGCTGAACCAATTGGACAGCTCCTCAATGCCTTCCCTCCTTAACTATCTTTATGCATAACTGCATAACTATGCATAACTATCTTTATGTGTGCTTCCCATCTACCATAGAGATCTGGACACAGCAGATGTTCAAAAAAATCTTTGCTTAATTGAATAATTAAAAAAAAAAGAATCCAGTATACTTGCTCTAATTACACCCTACAATAGAATCTATTTTTAAAGTCTCATTTTACTGAAAGTGTACAAGGGAAAAAAAAAAAAAAAAACAAGGTCTGAAAGCAGAAAGGGGTACCAGAGTGCACCGAGAACCAAGCTTGGAGAGAGGAAGCTCTGAGCTCAAATTCGGTTTGACACTTTTTGACTGCATGATCTTGGGTAAGTCATTCAATCACTGTCTCAGTTTCCTCATCTGTAAAATGGAGATCACAGTAGCACTTACCTCACAGAGTTATTGGGAGAATCCAATGAGATAGTATTTGTTAAATCATTCAGCACTGGGTCTAATACTTAATAAGTGTTTAATAATAATAGGTGTTTCCTCCCCCTTATTTTCTGCTAACTTTTTGTTGATAACTAAAAAGAATTATTCAGCCAAGCAAATTGCTACCTTTCTATTTTACTTCAACCATAGACTCTCCTCTGCCTCTAATGCATCTGGGCAATTTCCTGAAATACCACATTCAGGTATTCAGGAAACATATCCTGTGTTCCTAGAAGGATAAACATCTTCAAATTGGTTTATGAAAGTCTGGTTGTAAGATCAGGTGCTTTGCTTTATAGTGACTTCATCCATGTTTCCAACTTTACTCTTTTGATACTGTTCCATAATTTATGGAGCCATTTCTGCATAATTGAGTTCCCAAATATGTTCCCATTTTTTTCCTCCATGCTTTAGTGAGATTTTCCACATTTTGCTCTAAGTTATTAGTTCTCTGATTTGGGGTTTACGTCACCATCTTTCCTTCTTTACTGAACTTTTAAATGATTTCACAAGTTTCATTCTCTTTGGAGAGACATTTTTGTTTCTTCCATACTTTCCCCTCTAACTTTCTTTCACCCTATAACATTTTTTCTTTATGTTATACTCTTTGAAAAACATCAAACACATTTCTTTATCTAGTTCCATTCTACTTTTCCACAAGTATTTGACATTTTCCTCCTTCCCACAATCTTTATTTCAGCCAAAAGGAACTTTTGTTGCTGCTCACGTAAGACATTCCATTTCTGTCTTCATATAATTGCACAAATGTTCCCCCATGATTGGAATTTATTCCTTTCTTGCCTTCATCTTCACCTTTTAGAATCCCTAGACCACTTAAAAGCTTGGTCCAAATACTCCCTCCACCCATGAGGGTTTTCCTTATCTCTTCAGCTGCAGATGTCTCCTCACCAAAACTCTTCTGCATTTATTTTGTATCACTTATACTCAGGGGTTTGCTGGTAAATGCATAACAACCAATTCTCCAGGGGAAAAAAAATCCCTATTAGAAACTTATAGATTTATTCTGCATTATTAACTTTTTCTTCATCACTTTAAGTTTATCAACAAAACAATAAATGTGTGCTCTGGTTTGTAGTTTTCTGATTTCTGAGGAGTTCATGTTCATGCTGAAAATTTAACAATTAACTCTTTGGAACCAGCTCAAGCTAGTCCTAGTCCAAGCCTGCAGTATATTCACATATTTCTCTCCTTAACAGAATCCCAGCTCTATAACAACAGAGACGGTTTCATTTTGTCTATATAGTTTTATATCTCTCTAGCCTGCTTAGGGCTTAACAAATGGTAGTTGATTTATTAAATGATAAATTGAGGATTTGAAATTTTTTTGTGAGATTTCCATGTCATTAGCACTTTCCTGTTCCCTTGGGCTTTATTGTTGGGATGACTGTGGTTGCTGAGGTTGTTGTTATTCTTTTATAAATTTATAGCTCCATTTTTTGTTTATTTTTTTTAAATGTTGAAACAGAGTTAGGTTTAGACTTGTCTATTTACTGAGTTTTTCCCCTAAGTCCTCATGTCACATTCAATGAGAAAGGCCACCCATAAGGGACCATAGAGTATTCATAGGAAAGACTCAATAGAAATCAAACAATCCAATTCTCACATTCCACAATTGAGAAAACAGAGATCTGACTAGAGTAAATGACTTGCCCAAAGAACTCAGAATACAGACAAGATTTACCTATACCATTGTTATGCCTCCAAATCCAATAGCTTTTCTGTTTCACTCTGCCACCCCATTTGATGTAGACTTCCTAAGTGCGATTTGTTGACCTCAAACTACATTGGATGTCATTAAGTATCCCAGAATCAATTTTACTATTTTTTTGGGGAAATGGACATTTTTATTATAGTGCAAAGAGATTTTTCTGAAATTTTATGATATTCCACAATTCTCTACAAAGTCATTTGGTACTCTTAGGAAAAAGTTGCAAATGATTCATAATTTTTTCACCATAACATGGCAGCAAATTGGGATGGAGTATCCTAACCCCACACACACACACCCAAAACACATAATTTTGATGCATCATTAACTTAAAAAATTGTATTCCACAGTAATGGAATTTGGAGATGCTTAGGAAATCCTTAGGAACCATAGATATACCTTCTACAAGAGTGCTTTTACACTATTATCTCTCTATTTAGAAATGAAAATACTACTGACAATGAAAAACTTTTCTCATGGCCATGTTCATCAACAAATATCAATCCTTTAAGGATGTAGGAAGAGATATTGAATGGCTGAGCCTGTCATCACATAATGTATCGATTACACCATCTTTACCCTATTCATAGGTTCTTTTCCCAGCTATTTCAGAGCATTTTAAGAAGTGAATGTGTCACATGATTTACCTGGATAGTTATATCTCCCCAAAATTTGCCCAAAATAATATTTTCTGTCTTGTGTTTATATAATATCATGTGTACCTATTTGGGGGTTCCCTTACACAATTCTATAGAGTTCCCTTCTCAGGCTATAACATTTTTTAAAATTGTTAGATTTTACATTTATTCATAATAATGAGGGTAATATAAGGGTTTATAATTACAGGACTTAACTAAGACCTTACTGTTGAGAAAAAACATAACACATTTATATAATAATATAATAATACTATGAAACCAAAAACATACAGAATTGATTTGAAAAGCATTACATATTTTCAGAAACTTCCCTGCATTGAACCTTGGCAAGCAAGCCTTCATTCAGTCTAACAAAGACATTGAATGATAGAGTCAGAATATGGAGAGGTCTTTGCATGCTACCGTGAAATGTTAGATCTATCTAATGAGAGTAAATTTAATAGCTATAACTAAAAAGTCCCAAATTTGGTTTCAAAATTCAATTTCACAGGGTTATAACAGGAGAGGCTCAGTTAGATAATAGTCATTGTAAATACTATCTAAGGATTTAAGGGGAAAGCAAACTTGAGTCAACATTTCTATACCAAAGTCAACAATATTAATGAGATCCATTAAGAGAAGCAATGTTCATGATTATCTATGTGAAAAATCTCATTGTACTTTGACCATATCACATTTTGCCTATTTTGTTGAGTTCTGAATATGACATTTTAGGAAAGACATTAATGAATTGGAGTGTTTCTGTAAGAGGATGAACAATAGAGTGAGGAGACTAGCTAATGTGTCAAAAAAAGGGGGGGGGGTTAATTGCAGGGATTGTCTATATTTAGCCTGGTAAAGAGAGACTCATTTGATGACACAGATTTGATATCTATCTTGTAATATTTGAAAGACTGTCAAATAGAAGAATTAGCTTTGTTCCAACAATGAAAAATTAGTGGATGTTGAAATGGAGTATATTTAGACTTGATATAACAACAACAATGATGATGATGGCAATAACAATAAACTTCCTTCCACTTTAAAAGAATTAACCAGATAAAGACAATCAGATTTGAAAGTAGCGCAATAATTAACAAAATAAGAAAGAAAGAAAGAAAGAAAAAAAAGAAAGAAAGAAGAAAGAGGAGGGCTCACTGACTACTTTTTGGAGATGTTATAGAATGTGATCCAAATGTACATTAGACTAGATTGTCTCTGATGCCCTGCCAAAATCAAAGATTCTGTAATTCTGTGATTTTGTTCTGAGAACCAAACTAATTCAACACACTTATCAAAAGGCCAGTTACTAAGTTTTCAATTATTTTGGCCCCATACCTTCAAGCTGTTATTGCCCCATATTTCTTCTGTTCCCTACTAAACTTCTAAAATAAGTCACTCATTGCTTCTACCTCTTCATTTCCTTTGTATTTCTCAATATCTTACAATATTACTTCTGACCTCACTCCTTACCCCACCTCCTCTACCAGCCGCCAAAAGATTATTATTAAACTCTTAACTAGTTCCCCTCTTCTGTTTTTGTTTTTGTTTTTTTTTTTTTTCAGTCCTTACTATGCTTCTTTAAGATAAACTCCTCAATTGGCTTTAGTGATGGTGCTCCTTGTGGTCTACCTCCCTTCAATCTAACAGCTTATTTTTGGTCTCTTTTGAGGAAAGGGAATAAGCATTTATATATTATGTGTCAGACATGTGGTAAATGCTTTAGAAATTTTATATCACTATCCTCATAACAATCCTGTGAAGTAGATACAATTATTATTCTCATTTTATAATTGAAACTGTAACAAATAGAGCTAAAGTTCAGTGACACATAGCTAGTAATTGAGATTAGATGTAAATTCAGATCTTTCAGACTCCAGGTTCAGTGCTCTATCCCCTACACCACCTAACTACATGAATTTTTTTAATAGCTTTTTATTTACAAGTTATATGTATGGGTAATGTTACAGCATTGACAATTGCCAATTGTTCCAATTTTTTGTTCCAATTTTTCCCCTTCTTCCCCCCCCCCTAGATGGCAGGATGACCAGTATTTGTTAAATATATTAAAGTATAAATTAGATACACAATAAGTATACATGACCAAACCGTTATTTTGCTGTACAAAAAGAATTGGACTCTGAAATATTGTACAATTAGCCTGTGAAGGAAATCCAAAATGCAGGTAAGCAAAAATATAGGGATTGGGAATTCAATGTAATGGTTCTTAGTCATCTCCCAGAGTTCTTTCACTGGGCGTAGCTGGTTCAGTTCATTACTGCTCCATTGGAACTGATTTGGTTCATCTCACTGCTGAAGATGGCCAGACTCCATCAGAATTGATCATCTTATAGTATTGTTGTTGAAGTATATAATGATGTCCTGGCCCTGCTTGTACATCACTCAGCATCAGTTCATGTAAGTCTCTCCAGGCCTTTCTGAAATCATTCCGTTGGTCATTTCTTACAGAACAATAATATTCCATAATATTCATATTCCACAATTTATTAAGCTATTCTCCAAATGATGGGCATCTACTCAGTTTCCAGTTTCTGGCCACTACAAAGAAGGCTGCCACAAACATTCGTGCACATACAGATCCCTTTCCCTTCTTTATGATTTCTTTGGGATATAAGCCCAGTTAACTACATAAAATTATCTTGTATTTACTTATATGTGTATAGGATATCTCACCCATTTGAAAGTAAGTTTGTAGAGGAAAGATAATGTTTTGTTTTGGTATTTGTATCTCCTATCTGTCTTGTACATATCAGATAATTAATAGATTTTTTAAAAATTGAATTTAAGTGGCCAAAACCTCAAATTATCCTCAATTCTATGCAATTTCCTTTCTTTGTAGAAAAAGTGGTAGAAAAGAGGAACAGACTGTTATCAGTTTTCTATACTGTTAACCAACATTAATTTATCTGTTAGTGATCTTTATTCAATAATCAATTGTAACCAGTTGCTCAAATCACACATAAACATGTCAAGTTATTCCCAGAATCTTTCTTTCTTCTAAGGAACTTTTCCCTAAAGAGAATATAACAAAACAAACCCACATAAATCATTGAAAATTTTATATATTGCCAACAAAACCCAGCAGCAAGAGATGGAAAAAGAAATTACATTTAACATAACATAGAGAATATAAAATATTTGAAAGTCAACCTGCTAAGACAAACTCAAGAACTGTATGAACACAATTACAAAACACTTTTCACACAAATAAATTATTTCAGATCTAAATAATTAGAAAAATACAAATTGTGCATAGGTAGGCTGAGCTAAAATAATAAAAATAACAGTTCTAAATTAATTTGCTTATTCAATGACATGCCAATCAAATTATCAAAAAAAATCATTTTATAGAGTCAGAAAAATAATAACAAAATTCATCCAGAAGAACAAAAGGTCAAAACTACCCAGGGAATTAATGAAGAAAAAATACAAAGGAAGGTGACCTACCTGTACCAGTAGCAATCATCAAACTATTTGGAATTATCTGAGAAAAAGTATGGTGGATCAGTGAAATAGTTTAGGTATATAAGACACAGTAGTCAATGATCAATGTAATCTCATTTTTGATAAACCCAAAGATTCCAAATTTTAAGATAAGAACTCACTAAATGACAAAAACTGCAAAGAAAATTGGGAAATAGCATGGTAAAAAGTAGGTATAGACCAACATCTTAATCATATAATAATATAAAGTCAAAATGTTTACATGGTTTATGCATAAAAGGAGATACCATAAGCAAATTAGGAGAACAAGGAATAGTTTACCTGTAATATCTGTAAAGAAGGAAAGAATTTATGACCATACAAGACATAGAGGTCATTATGAAATGCAAAATGCATAATTTTGATTATATTAAATTAAAAAGATCTTTCACAAAGTCAATGCAACCAAGATTAGAAGGAAAAAAGAAAAGTTGGGAAACAATCTCTATACCAAGTGTTCCCGATAAAGCCCTAATTTCTCAAATATATAAAAAACTGAGTCATATATATAAGAATACAAGTCATTCCCCAACCATAAGTGGTCAAAGAATATGAACAGGCAGTTTTTAGATGCTATCTAAATAGATAGATAAGATAGACAGAGAGATAGCTGTAAAGGTATATATAGCCATATGAAAAAATGCTCTTAATTACTATTGATTAGAAAAATGTAAATTAAAACAACTCTGAGGTACCAAGACAGATTGAATAAGATAACAGAAAAGGAAAATGATCAATGGTGGGAAAGATGTGGGGAAATTGGAACACTAATGTACTGTTAATGCAATTGTGAACTGATCCAACTACTTTGGAAGGCAATTTGGAACTGTGACCAAACTGCATACCCTTTGAATCAGCAAAATTATTAATCATCTGTATCCCAAAGAGATCATAAAAAAGAGAAAAGGACACAGAAGTACAAAAATATTTATAATAGCTCTTTTTTGGTGGTGACATTAGATTAGAAAAATGCAAATTAATATGACTCTGAGGTACCACCTCACACCCATCAGATTGGCTAAGGCGACAGGAAACAATAATGATAAATGTTGGAAGTTTGTGGGAAAACTGGGACACAGATGCATTATTGATAGAGTTGTGAACTAATCCAGCCATTCTGGAGAATAATTTGGAACTATGCCTAAAGGGCTATAAAACTGTACATAGCTTCCAATTCAGCAATACCACACGTGCAAAAATGTTCATGCCACTTTTTTTTTTTTTTGTGGTGGCAAAGAATTGAAAAATGAGTGGATGTCCATCAATTGGGGAATGGCTGAATAACAGAATTCTATTCTCTAAGAAATGATGAGCTTCAAATTGGAAAATATTGGCAACTTACATTGATCTGCTTAAGTTATAGCAAGAAGTTTAGAGTCAGAGAAATCATACAGTGAAAACAATTAAAAGATGAGTATCTTATTTTTAAATACTCAAACCTCAGACACACTTAGGACAAGGGAAGAAATGTGATTTGGCTGTTATGTCATTTTAATAGCTTTCATCTAAAAATTATTTGCTAAAATGAAGCTTAGTTTGATAGTAACAGCTGTGGAATGATATTTTCACACTTGCATCTCAGTGGAAATTTTTCATAATTACTGGTTGCCACAAGGAAAACCAAAAGTATATTTTCAGCTTTACTAAACAATATCACATAGAATGTAAGATAACTTAGAGAAGATTTAAATTGTATTTCCACATATCAATTCAGCAACATAATCAAGCAAATGTTTTTCTCTGTACTTTCTTGAAGCCTTTAGTTTCATCCCACTCAAAAAATAAAGCTTTTCTTTTTAAGAAAAAAAACGAAATGATAAGCAAGTTGATTTCAGAAAAACCTGAAAAGACTTACATGAATTGAAGATGAGTGAAATGAGCAAAATCAGGAAAACATTGTACACAGCAACAGCAAAACAGCATGGTTATGACCTAGGGTATATTTAATTTCTCAGCAATTCAGTGATCCAAGGCAATCGTAGTAAGCTTTGAATGAAAAATGCCTTCTACATCCAGAGAGAGAACTATGGAAATTGACATAGATAAAAACATACTATTTTTACCTTTTTTTTGTTGTTGTTTTTCTCTTTTTCTTTCTCGTGGTTTTTCTTTCCCAACATTACTCATAGGGAAATATGTTTTTAAAAAATTAATGTATACATATAACCTTAAAAATAAATTTAATTAAATAAAAAAAATAATATCCACTTAAAAACAAAAAGGTGAAAGCTGAAAACTATCTTTACATGTAGCTGGAAAAAATAAAATATTATTAAATATTTAAATAAAATTAATTTATTAAATGGAACCACATATTTTCTCTCTTGAATATGAAATACAGAAGGTCAGGACTTTCATCTCCCAGACTTTCCTTAACTTCATGCAGACATAGAGCACAGTCATTTAGTCTCCAAAAATAAAGAGATTTTTAAGCTAATGGATTGAGGACTAGGCTTTACAACTAACTACTACTAAAGCCATAATCCACAGCCATATTATCATTCTTTCTATAAATTAATCAAAAATCTGTAAAGAAATTGTAGCTATATAAGCAATGGCAACTTTTGAATGTGAGTGGTGTAAAAACACTGGGAACATGTATATAGGAGTAAGAGGAGATAGTCTATCCAGGTAGAGTAATTAAATAGCCCTGTAAAGTTATATCTGTGGTCCCCTGAGGTATTATTTCAGCTCTTCTGCAATTAACAATAATAAAGTCTTTAGGACCTAATATATGGTCAATTTTTGTATTTCTTTCTACTCCTATTCATTTTTTCTCTAAATAGCTATCCTATCTAGCTTATATAAGATCCTATTCATCTCCTTGATTTCTTTCTTATTTATTTTCTGGTTAGGTTTATTTAGTTCTGAGAGGGAAAAGGTTTAAATCCCTCACCATTATAGTTTTGCTATTTTCACCTGTAATTCATTTAGCTTTTACTTTTAAAATTTGGATATATTTGGTGTATGTAGGTTTAATATTGATATTCTTTCATTATCTATGGTACTTTTTCCCCCCTTTTTATCTCTTTTGATTAAATTTGTTTTAGTTTTAACTTTATCTGAGATCATGATTACTATCCTTACTTTTTATCCATCAGCTGGTGCATAACAAATTCTACTCTAGTCCTTTATTTTTACTCTATGTGTCATTCTAATTTTAAAATGTGTTTCTTATAAACAACATATTGGCAGATTCTGGGTTTTGATCCATTTCCATTTGATTTTTAAAGTCACTTTTAAACTCTTGTAAGAAATCGTTTTAATCTTGGATCATTTGATATTTTTCTTTAAAGTAGAAGCAGCTGTTTTGGCCTTCTGAGTTTAACCCTGATCTTCTCCATCCTCATAATAGCTATCTATGATTAGGTTCTTTCTTTTTTGCTTGTTCCATTTTTAAAAGAAGTCTATTTATTGGCTGATAACTTTTGTTAGGGTTGGGCTTTGTTCCCAGAGTATAGGGGACTAATGTTTCAGACTTGAGGGGTTTTGTGCTGTTGGGTTCTGAGGGGGATTGACCTTAAGTACACCTCTCTAAAGGTGTCACAAAAAAAAATTCTTGCTTCTTTCAGTCTCTCCCATGGTCACAAGCTTCAGCTCACCCCTCTGCTTTAGAACTGAAACCAAGGACTCCAAGAATGATCGCAGCTACTAGGTCTCTGTTTTCTGCGACAGCACTTGCCTGCCAGTATTTGCTCCTATCCACTGCCTGGGACCTCATCTAGCCAGCATACCTGGGCTCTCCATCCAGTGCCAACAGAGGGCTTCCCACCCCAACCCCATATAGTCCATTTTAAAGTTCTGGAGGCTAAGGCTGCTGACACACAGCTGCCCCCAGATCTTTGGTTTGTTGACTCAGTGATATCACTTGAGAGCTATGTACACACAATCAGACCAAGCCACCTCTCAGGGAATGTCTTTCCTAACTTAGTCCCAAATTGTTTTAGGCTGAATAGCTGCTTTACTTTGACTTTTAATTATATCTGCCACTCAAAAATTCACTTTGGGATATTATTCTATATTATTATTTTTATTTATTTATATTATATTTTTATAATATATAATATTATGTTATAGATCATATAAACAAACACATTTATTATTACATTATTTTATATTATTGGAAGAGCCAGGTAATAACCTGCCTTATTCCATTTTCTTCTTACAATCTTTCTCCAAGCTATGATGTTTACAGAAGAAATTTATTTCTCTGAGATGTTTTCCTTGGCCTGCATTCTTAGGCCATTGTAAGCCTTAACGTGGAAGAATAATGTCACACTGAAAATACAATAGGATAAACATCATTGTGAGGGAAGGCATCTATGAGCTCTTTCCCCTAGCTCAATTGATGGAGTCACAGATGATGACGATTTAATGTGGTTAGAAAAAGTTTAAACTAACTAGAATCGCAGATATGTCCCTTTACAGAATCTGTTCTAGTCTCTTGAGCAAATCAAAATAGATAATGGAAAGGCTGGGTAGAAAGGTGGCTACACCTTTGAGGGACATCAAAAGTGTGATTCTGCAAGTCTTTGAGCCCAGAACCCAACAAGGAAGAGAGGAAGAAAAGAAAGGATTTAAAAGAATCTTTTAAAAGTTAAAAAAAGAAGTGGGGAGGAGATTGATGGAAGCTAGATGGAGCAGTGAATTTTAGCACCAGCCCTGGAGTCAAGAAGAACTAAATTAAATCTGACTTCAGGTACTTGACAATAACTGTGTGAACTTGGACAAGTCATTGAATTGCCTAAAGAAAGAATAAAGAAAAGAAAAGTTAAGCCTTTGTGAAAAACAATGGCTTTAAGCTTGCTCCAAAGAAGGGAGATGGATTGGCACCTTTCCATGTTTCCTCCCAGAGATATAGGATATGGCATATCATGTTAGTTTCTTTTCTATATGTTAGTTGGTTTTTCCCTTCCCACTTGTTCTTTATTATAAAGGATGTCTCTTTGGGAGTAGAAAATGCAATAATCCAAGAATGAAGAAATGAAGGGCTATACCAGAGTGGGGCAATGTCAGAAGAAAGAAGGAGCCATATTTAGGAGATGCTGAAAAGAATAAAATGTACAGCTCCTTGGACCCATTGGATATGAAGGTGAGAGAAAATGAGAAGTCCAGGATGACTCCTAAATTGCAATCCCTAGGGACTAGGAGTATGGTGCTGCCTTCTACAGCAATAAGAAGATTGGGGAAAGTAGAGTAGAATTTAGGGGGGGAAGATAATGGATCATGTCTTGAACATATTAAGTTTAAGATATCTACCCAACATCCAATTTGAGATGTATGATGAAGGGTAGGATATCTCTCGTACACTTCCCTGGTTTGGGGAAATAGAATAACTCTTCCTAGAGTTCACTGTGACATGCTGAAAATAATTCTCATATTCTTGATACTTTAAATTTCAATGTGGAAAGTAGGGTTATTTTCTTGACTATTTAAATCTTCTCTATCTCTATTGTGTACATAGACACTTTCCTGTGTTTAATGGATTATTAGCTTGAGTGCTTGCAGGGGAAATTGGGCTCCATTTAGAAGCAAAATTAGCCATTTCTTGAAATTCCCTGTGTTTCTTTAGTGGAAGAATACGTAAAAGATATTTTATGAGCAGCACCCACAGAATCATACCTGAGAATTCATGTCAGAAGGAATGTTTCAGCACTGGATATTAAACTAATTAAAATGGTTAGAGTTAATTCACAAACATTTATTAAACCAATTTCTGTGCAGAGCACAGTAATAGGTACTAGAGAACATGCCAAATTTCAATAAAAAAAATAACTTGTAAGCTCTCATGGAGCTCAGTCTAGTATGGAGATAGAACACCCATATAGAGAGCTATAATCTATGTAATGCTTTATGATAAGTACCTTATAGAAAAGCATACCAAGTATATATGTCTCCTATGAGGAAAATGTGTCATTCAATGAGGAATCTAGGAAGAAGTCATGGAGGAAGTAGCTTTAGAGCTTGACTCTACAGGATGGGGGTAGGAATTTGGCAGGCAAAATGAGGGGAATTATGGGTATTTCTGACATGGGAAATATTTTGAGTAAATACACAAAGGAAAAATCTGGGCATATATAAGGAATCCTATTTGGGCAAAAGCAGAGAGTATGAAGAAGACTATGAAGAGGGAATCTGGGAATCAAAGGTAGTAAATAGTGCCAGATTATGTGATGGTATTGTGAATTACAGGCAGATAATTATGAGGCAACTATTTGGTACAATGGCTTGTGTGCCAAGCCTGGAATCAGAAAGACTCCTCTCCTGACTTCAAATCCAGTCTAAGATATTTCCTAGCTATATGATCCTGAGCAAGAAACTTAAGTCTATTTTCTTCAGTTTCTTCATCTATAATATGAGTTGGAGAAAAAAATGGCAAACTACTCCAGTATGTTTGCTAAAAAAAACCCAAAAGGATCATGAAGAATGGGACATAACTAAAAAAACAACTGAACTGAAGGTAATAGGGAATTTTTGAAGAATTACAAACATAGTTGTTGATAACATATGAATTTATATACAGAAAAGGTAAGTCTCAGCCTCAAAAGGATGGTTTGGTTAGGGAAAGAGTGAAGGAAATATCTCTGCGAATGCATGTTGTTTGTTTTTTGATAATCATTAGAAAAAAATTAATGTCCTAACAATATTTTTCCTTTCCTCAAAAAAATCCTCAGTGCCAATTTGAGTAGCCTTGTATAGTGCTTACAATGGTATAATTGACTGTAACTTGATCCAAGATGAGTAGGATCAGGATAGTTCTGATTTTTTGCCATTCTTTTCTAAGAAGAGTTTTTGGAATAGATTTTATCTTCAGAAATACTCAGCCATTATTTCCTGAGTAAAGTCTTGAGGAAAACATGGGCAGGTTCACACCTTCAGGAAAGTGTTCACATTCAATTAATAGAATTTCAGAGAGCAGAGATATGACTGTTTGCACACTTCAACTTTTCTGGGAAGTTACTAAATAGAAGAGAATTCCTCATATTTTGTCTTGGAAAATTCATGCGCTACGTTCAAATCTGATTGTCTTAAAGTATAGGCTCTCTATAGGCTCTCAAGCTAGAACTCATCACAGAGATCACTTTGGTCTAGTGACTTCCTCATCATGAAGATGAAGAAACAGGATAAGATAGACTGTTAATTTCCCAAATACACTAACAGTACACCATAAAAACTCAAGATAACTTCCAATAGTTGAGGTGGAGGAGCACATAAAGGTGCCTCTTGTAGCCCAAGATAATAATCATTTATATAGCATCTGCCATATGACTGTACTAAGCACTTTATAATTATTTATTTGTTTGTTTATTTATTTATTTATTTATTTTCACAGTCAGGAGCTAATTCCTGTTAATGGAGTTGCTGAAATAGAAATTTATTTATTTATTATTAATAGTTATAATTATAACTATTATCTCATTTGATCCTCACTATTCCTGGGAGGTAGGTGTTTTTTTTTTAATTCCCATTTTACAAAAGAGAAAACTAAGGCAAGCAGCAGTTAAGTGGAACTAAGAAGTCTCTGAGCCCAGACCTTCCTGACTTGAGACTCACTGCTTAACCCATTATGCTACAAGATGAGGAAAATTCAGGAAATCTTTAGAAAGTGGCATATAAACTGAACTTTGAAGGATCAAAGACATGGATGTAAGCAGAAAGGTCATCCTAAACACAGTGGACATAGTATATAAAGGAATAGAGGTGGGAGATGAGGATCAGATAAGAAGGAACAGTAAAAAGCCCAGTTTACCCGAACCATGCAACAAGTCAAGGGAAGGGATATGTAATAAAGCTGGAAAGGCAGGGAGAAGTCAGATGAGAAAGATTCTTAAAGCCCCCCAAACAAGATTCTGTGTATGATCCTAGGAGCATAGGCAGTCACTTGAGTTTCTCCAGAAGAAAGTTAGCATGATTTCTGTAGGCAGTGGTAAACGCTCTGGGTAAATGATTTTGGCAGCTGCAGGGAAGGGGGAGAGGAAAAGGGAGAAACTAGTGGCAGGAAAACCAATGAGGAGGACCCTACCTGCCTTCTTCAGGTGAAGAGGGCCTGTATCTAGGTCAATGATGCTGAACACCAAACATTTGAATTCACAAGGGCTGGAGATATCCACCATTTGGAGCTACCAGTCACTATAGGTGATGTCAGGGAAGATTACTACAAGCCACCAAAGGCAATCAGGGACCCAAACTCATCTGGATAAGCCCATTCTCACTGTCTTAAGATTGGGACCTCCATTGCCACTGGAGAGGGCAGAAGGAGGTAGCAGTGGGAAGACCCTCTAATCCAACCTCTTAATTTTACAGATGGACTAGTAAAAAGTCTAATTTACAGAGGAACAAGTCAAGGGAAGGAATATTTAATAACTCTGGAAAGGTCTTACAAAGGAAACTAAGACTCAGAGAAGTTATAGTTTTTTGGTTCAAGGTCAAACAGGTGGGAAACAACAGACAGAATTTGAACCCCAAACCTTTGACTGCAAAGTCAGCGTTCTTTCACTTAGGCTACACTGTTCAATCAATGATCAGTTTAAAAGTATATGTTAATTCCTTATATTGTGCTACTTGCTATGCTCATCTAGGCAAAAATGCAGTTAGAGAGTAGTAGTTCAGTCACTCGCCTGCCCCAGAGACATGATTTAGGAGGGAGCTTCATTCCCCAAACTCTGTGTGTGGGAGTTTTCACTCTCTGCCAAAACCAGAGCATCTCATAAATTCTTGGGTGGCCTTAACTAGACCTTCATCCTTCAAAAGGCGGAGAAATCAACAAGGGGAACTGCTTTTTGGGGTCAGGAGCTAATTCCTGTTAATGAAGGGCTGCTCAAGTAGAGATGAAGGCAACCCCGGGGGGCATGTGCCCAGTAAATCTAAAAAGTGGTGAGAAAGGAAGCACAGAAAATCTGGCATGGCATGTTAAGCACTCAAGAGTTTGGGAGGGAGGCCTTATGGGGTGGTTCAGAGGAGGAATAGGGGATGTCAAGCTAATAAGGAGGAAAAACTGTGAAAAACTGAAATTCTGCAGAAATCAAATCACAGTCTTAGATCTGGTAATAACCTTGAAGGTCATTTCATCTCTGGGGGACAAAGAAGCAGTTTGTTTCTCTAAGTCAAGGATGGGGGGGGGTTGAGGGGCAGAATGTGATGCAGGATGAGTCAGCAGTGGGTTATGGAAGCCCCCTCCCCCAAGTCCTTGAGCTGCAGGAGGAGGGGCAGAGTTGTCAGGAAAGAGGTAGTAAGTCTACCTGAGCCCAATAGTGTCTTCAGCATTGCATCTACTCTGAGCAATACAGTTTTTTGGGGGGTCCCTGATAAGCTGATGTGAATCCAGAAAAGGGTAAGCAGGATGGGGAGGGGACCCATAATGTCACCTCATGTGAGGAACTTGGAATGGAGAATGGCTGGGGTCTGTCTTTATAGGATTTTATTAGGAAAGATGGGTGAGTAATATTCTCTTTGGCCCCAGAAAGCAAAAACTGGAATGACAAGGGGGAAACATTTCAAAGAAGGTAACTTGAGTTTGTATTCAGGAAAACTCTAAACAAATAAACATACTTTTTTTTTTTTTTTTTTTTGCTAACGGGGGTTAAATGACTTGCCCAGGGTCACACAGCTAGAAAGTGTTAAGTGTTTGAGACCAGATTTGAACTCAGGTCTTCCTGACTTTGGGGATGGTACTCTATCTCCTGCACCACCCAGCTGCCCCAACATACTTCTTAATGATTCAATGATTTTGTCCCGAAAAGACCTGAGCACCTTTGGGAAGATGGAAAATGAAGTCTGGATGCCTGCTTCCTGAATATTCTTTTGTGAATAATGTTTAATCAGGGCCTTAAGTTCCTACCAGGTCTAAAATATTATCATTCTGTGACCCTGTGAGTCCTGGACAACTCTGGGTCTCAGTTTTCTCAGGGTTGGACTCAATAATCTCTGAGTTTCTTTCTAGCTGCACTTAGATGATTCCATAATTCTATCACTGGAGCCTCAAAGTGGGAGCAAACCTTCTGCTTAAAGGCAGAAAGCCTTCTTGGTCCTTATTTGTCCTGATGCCCACCTTGGGTAATCAACAAGTTCCCTCTTCTCAGAATCATCTTTTCAAATGCAAAAAATAAAGTACTTAAGGTTACAGAGAAATCTGAGTTTAGTGAAATAATTATCCAGATACTAAAATAGACAATAGCACACAGAGCCCAGGTGCTTTAGTTAGCACCAGAAAAAGCAGTAAATTCAATTTTTGAATAGTCATAACGATTAGGAAAGCTTCTTTAACTGAAGCTCCAATTTCTGTCTTGCAGCATCCTTTCAATGCATCTAGTTCTAGCTTCTACAACCAAACCCAACAAGTTTTTTTTTTCTTATTTCCATATGAGAAGTCTTCAAATAATTGAGTTCAGTTGTCTTGTCCCATTCAGTGTTCTCTATACTGAGCATCTTAGTGATGTCATCAGATGCTTGTATGGCAGTGTAATAGAGGTATGGAATTCTGCAAAATTTTGCTCAAAGTTGATTATTATTAAAGAGAAACAAAATCTTTCAACACTCACTTTATTTTATTTTATTTTTGCTGAGGAAATTGGGGTTAAGTGACTTGCCCAGGATCACACAGCTAGGAAGTATTTTGTCTGAAGAACACTTACTTTAGCATCCAAGTATGCTTTATGTAGGAGTGACCCCTTTTGGGATCTCACACAGGTTGAGTTACTCTGAAGACAGTTGACTACTAATATTCTCAGGGATTAATATTCTCAGTAACCCTGAGAGGTTATAAATCAAGTAATAGAATTTCTGAGCCCTAATTGGCATGCTGTTTATTAATAATCATCCAATTGACTCCATTAGTTTTTAGGAAAGGGATTTGGTGAAAAGGAATAGCAAAAACAGTTGACCCAAAACCATATGTGATAAAATGAAATGACTGTTTTAGAAAATGATCTTACTTTTATGTCATCATTGGAAATGACCTGGATGCTATATTTCTTACATTTAAGGTCTGAAATTCTACTTAGATTCAGATAGACTTGGAGAATATAGATTTCTCAACAATACCTACCAGAAGTGTCCAGCACTGTCTCCTACATTTTTTTTTTTACCTGCAGAGAAATAGTGAAGGAGATGCCATTTTTATAAACTGTCCTGACAGTACCTAATCTCCAGAGTTTGATAATTGGGTCTTATTGATCCTCGGAGGGGAGAACATCTGGGGATACCATATCCTCTGTCACAGTATAGCATAGTGCAGTAGAAAGACCTATTGAGTTGAAACCAGAGTACTTAAAATCAAGTGTTGAGAGACTTTCTGACCTTGAAATCTCTTAGCTTTCTATGACTCAGTTTCTTCCCACTACCTGAGAGGGACTTTCGGAGAATAAATCTTGAGTTTTTCCTTCCGGAAAACCATTTGAAATTATGTAAATAATTTGATATTCTGGGACCCAGAAATTTCACTTCCAGGCTTATATGCCAAAGAAAAAATTAATAAGAAGAAAGTCTACTTCCTGCCCTCTCCTAATACCAAGATAGCAAATATGAATTCTTTCATGGTAGCAAAAGAAAGGAGATTCTATTGATTAGGGAATGACTGGAGATATTGTGGTCCCTGAATGTCAAGGATTATTACTGTTCAGTAAGAATCGATGAATATGATGAATGCAGAAAGGTATAGGAAAATGTACAAGATAGTAAATTATAAAGGAAGGATAAAGAAAATAATATGCGAATTGGCTGCAATAATGTAGATAGAACAATACTTTAGCAATGGTCATATTTGTCAGCTAATGTTTTAAGCATTGATAAAGCGGCTGGGCAGCTTACCTCCTATTCAGGCCACCATGTTGCCTGGTAAAGTGTGACATAGTGACAGAGTTTCCCAGTGGATGAAATTACCACAGAGAAGCCTGTGAAGGAGTGGTCTAACAGGATAGCCATCAGTGTGCTGCATTTTGTGACTCACTCTCTCTGTCACGTCTCATATCCAATGTGGTGAAAAGGCCATTTGGTTTCATGTCCCCTTCTCTCCTCCGATCTTACCATCACTCTTGTACAAATCCTCACCTCCCTTTTGGATCATTGCAATAGATGGATGGTGGATCTGCTAGTCTCTGCTAACTTCAGTCCATCCTCCATTCAGTCATTAAGGTGATTTTCCTAAAGTGCAGGTTTAATCATTCCATCCCCTTACTCCATAAGCTTCAGTGACTTCCTAGTGCCTCCAGGATCAAATACATAGTGCTTTGTTTGCCATTCAAAGTCCTTCATTACCAGACTTCCCCTACCTTTCCAGTCTTCTTATGCTTTATGTACCTTGCAATCTTCCCTCCATATACATTACAATTCAATGACAGTGCCCTCTACTATTCCTTATATAAGATATTCCATGACCCATCCCTACAGCCGGAATTCTTTCTCTCCTTCTCTCCACTTCTCCATTTCCTTCAAGTCCCAGCTAATTCCTAGGGTTTTCCTGATTGACATTAATGCTCTTGCCTTCCTTCTGTTGACAGTCCCCAACTTCCCCTGTTTATGTCTTATTTGTACATAGTGGTTTGCATATTAGTTCTTTCATTAGATCAGGGACCCTCTCTGCCTTTCTTTGCATCCTCAGTGCTTTGCACAATGCCTGACACATAGGTTCTTAATAAAAGCCTACTGACTGATTGAATGACGAGAAATTATTCTCTGAAACTGAGACAGAGCTCTGAGCCAGTAGCACTTTATTAAAGGGTGGTCCACTCTAATGAAGTGGAGAGATGCCTCCTCCTTTCAGGGCCCTATTTTTATAGGGCTTCTGTCTAGTCATTCAAGAACCACTGTACCAAATACAGATTAGTTCTATTGATGGATATGTGACACCTAAGTTAAAAGGCATATCCATATTTGAAATGTTGGATAAGAAAAATCAGACCAAAAAGAAAAAAAATGAGAAAGAAAACAAACAAAAAAATCATGCTTTGATCCATACTCACTCTTCATAGTTCTCTCTCTCTCTGGATGCAGATGGCTTTCTCCATCACAAGTCTATTGGAATTGCCTTGAATCCCCTTATTGTTGAAAAGAGCCATCCTTCACAATTGATCATCCCATGATCTTATTAACTGTGTACAAGTCTCTTGATTCTGCTCACTTCACTAAGTATCAGTCAGGTAAGTCTTTCCAGGCTTTTCTGTAATTAGCCTGCTCATCATTTCTTATAGAACAATAATATTCCATTACATACCATAACTTATTCAATAATTCCCCAACTCAATTTCCAATTCCTTGCTGGACCTGGAAATATAAAGATCTGAGTTTAAATCCAGGGTCAGATACTTTTTAGCTGTATGATCCTCAGCAAGTAATTTAACATGTGTTTACCTGTTTTCTCATTTGTGAAACTGGAATAATAACAGCATCTACCTCTCAGGATTGTTGTGAGGATCAAATGAATTAATGTATGTCTGTAACATTTATATAAATTATGTAAAGCATATATAAAGGGCTCTATATAAATTCTAACTATTATTGTTATTTCTATTATTTTATTAGAAATGCATAAGGAATAGAAAAGGAAAATCCCAACATGTTCAGAGTTCTGTATCTAGAGATAGACCGCTCCCCTGACAAAGTCCTAGGTTTATCAGAATGTCCCAGCATGGAGACATTGAAAACTTGGGGGGGAAAGTGAGCAGTGAAGTATGTGTTCCCAATCTCTGGACCTCTGTTGTGCTATGGTACTCACATCATGACTGGGAGTGGTAGAGGTGGGAGGGCTGCCATGTATTTAAGTTGAGGGGCCCTCAGAGAATGACTTTTTAGCAGGGTGGAATGTAAACCCTTCTCAGAGGTATAGGAGAAAAGAAGAGAAGAGAAGGGATGCAAAGTGGCCAGGGCTTCTCCAGAAACCATGAAGAATGCAAGGGATGCCTGGGGCTGTTGTTGCTGCTGTGGCTAACAGCATATTCTGCCAGCCTCTCAGGGACTGCATAGATTTCCCTTTCTGCTTACTGGAGAGGTGGAATGGAGGCAGACAACAGAGAGACAGACAGAGATAGGGAACAGAAAAATAGAGGAGGGCAAAAATATATAAATTTGACCAATATTATTCAGGTTTATTACCTTTTTATGACATCTGGTTCCATAGAATGCCACATACTATCTCATCCAACTCTAGATAATATCTTTTCTGTGATATAACTAGAGGGATTTTTAAGTCTCAAATAAATAGAATTTAAAATAGAGCATTTTAAGAGAACTACATCCTATCTTTTAAAAGGAAAAAAAATCACAGATAAGTGATTTTTTTTTTTGAAAGCACAGTATGTGTTGCAAATACCTTCAGGGGATTGCATTTAATCCAGTGAAAAGTAGGTCAACCCTTCCAAGATCAATTCCTAATCAAATGCCTGCTCTGTCCTCTGGTAATATTTATTTCTGACTCTTTCATTAAGGCTGTTTTAGGTTTCCTGCACAGAGCTGAGTTCCCTCAATGTTAAGCACTGTATTAGATTGTCTTTCTTTCAAAAAGACAGTAAACCTTCTTTATCAATGGGGGCCTAGCGACCCAGATTTTAGCCTTTATTAATCCTTGATAACATAATCTATAAAATTCAAAGAAGAAATACATTTCTTCAGTCAATTTCCTCTTGGGGGTCTCTCTCAAACTTTTCCTAAAGTTTGAATCCAAGGATGAGAAGAAAACTTCTTAGTCCCTTCTAAGTTTCTTGTCAGGAATAGAGACTCTCCCAGCTGACTTGTTAGAAGTAATTAGAATTGGTCTATTGTCCCATTTTACAGCTGAGAAAACTAAGGCAAAAATAACTTAATTGATCAGGAAAGGATACTAATTATACCATACAGAATTGATCCTGCTGTGTTCAGGCTGGACATGCATAACACATGTAAGATGCCACAGAATGACACATGGATTCATTTGGGCTGCTTTAATGACCAATATTCTAGCTATGGTTTTGCATTCATAGTCAACATGACCAGAAGGAATGAATCAATCATGGGCAGCTTTGAATGACAGAGTTTCAGAGGTGAAAGGGACCTTAGTGACTACCTAAGTGAAACCATATCTAGACAGGAATCCCATCTGCAACAAAGTCATTCAGCTTCTGCTAGAAGACTCCAAGGAATGGGGATTCCCATTTCCTGAGGTAGCCCATTCCACTATTGGACAACTCCAATTGTTGGGAAGTTCCTCTACCCCCATATATTAAGCTTAAGTCTTTCTGTGACTTCTTGCAACTGTTTCATTCATTCCATCTTTATACATCAACCTTGCCCTAGAGCCAAAAAAATGACAGTTCATCAATAAGCTAATAAAATGAAACTTGAAGTTTCTTTTATGTCCTCTTATCCTTTATATGGCGGTAGACAGTAGAGGGGACAGCCAGCAGGAAGGGAGATAATGCTACTAAAATGAAAGGACAAATGAAGTATTCATAACATTCTAGGTAAACGGGCCAGATGGCAATAGCATCTGGAAGAATTAGAAGAGGTTTTTACTTTTAAATTATTTTTATTCTCAGTATATAGTTTATAAAATGTGTTTCTCACAACAATCTTGTGAGGTTGCATTATTATATCCATCTGACAGTTGAGAAAACTTGAAAAAGTTGAGTAACTTGTCCAAATTTATCCACAGATCAGAGACACAGCTTGAATAAGCACTTAAGTTCCTTAACTTCAAATTTAGTATTTTATCCACTAGGTTAGTGGTTCTCAAATGTTTTGGTCTTAGGACCCCTCCCCCCATCACCACACACACAAACACACATATACACATACAAAATTATTAAGGACTCTCCTCCCCCAAAGAAAATTTATCTATGCACTTATGTCTTTTAATATTTACCATATTAGGGAAAAATTTCCATACTGTTTTGAAAAGAATTTGAATCTCACAGAGTGTCCCACCAAGGGTTTAAGGCCTTCCCCCCAGGCATCCCTGGACCACACTTTGAGATCCCTGACATTAGACCATGGATCATAATAAACTGTAGAGCAAGGAAAACCTTCTAGTTAGGAGAAGACATCTTCTTTGAGCACATTTCTTGTTTGTAGGGAGCATCAATGCTCCCCAAGAAAGAACAATTCATTGTGCTTATTTTTAAACCTGAGGCTGATGCACCAGAAAATCCCACTATTAACAATCTTCCCATTTTGGCAATGTTATATTCAAATTTACAATACTGCCTCTTCCTTCAAAGTTCTGGAGCCAAAAAGGAGCAATATGAAAAATAATTTTTTGCAATTACAAGAAAAGAATCCCAAGCATAGCAATGAATTAATGAGGAGGACTATTTGTTTTCTCTTAGGGTAGATTTACTTTAATAGTCTTTGCAGAATGTTTAGCTGGGTTCTATTATTATAAACAATAATCTGTTTTAAGACGACTTTAAGAAATGCACCTAAATTATATAAACATGCTCTTAATTAATGGCACTTGATATAGAACCATTAGCTAATGTTGACAGCATATTATAATTTATGAAAATAGCACCAATCCAAAGAATTAGAGTTTAGCTTCATATTGGGTATTATTAATATGTATAAGGGAAATGTTTATAAATATTGCCACATTATCAGCATCTGCTGATCTATTAAGGAACACCATTGCATTTGGAGACATGTTTTCACTTCTCCATACATAAATATTTCCTCTCAGTCTAATCATGGAATTGATTCATAAATTCTTTAAAATCAGATGTTACCCATAAAATCTCAACTAATAATGTAAGAATCTTAATGTAGCTTTTGTGGGTCAATTACAGGGGCCAAATTATGTATTTCTGATATAAAAGAATTGATTCTTGGAATTATCCCAAATCAGATCATCCATAACACATGAAGAAAAAAGAAGAGGTTGTAGAGTGAAAACTATATATACAAACAACTTTGAATTTTCTTTAATTTTGCTATTTGAATATGTGTACCTCACTATAGGAAGCAAATCTGTTCCCAAAAAGTACCAAGAAGTTAAAATCTTATTTGCAGGGAAAATTACAGTATATCCCAGCATATCAGAGCTGAAATACATTTTAAAGGCTTTGGAGGATAACCCAAATTTGACCAACAATCCCCCAGACAATATCCCAGAAGAGCAGTCATTCAGCATTTAGTAGAATTTTTTAAAGCCAAGAAAATGCTTTCAGGTGAACCACACATTCACCATTTTCTACTTTGGCATTGATTTTTTGAACCAAAGAAAAATACTTTGGAATCATTCCTTATTAAATTAAATTTGATTAGATTTGATTCAAAAGTCCATTGATCACATTCTACAACTTAAGAGATCATCCATTACAATCTGTTCCTAAATAGGAGTTATGGTGATCAGATCCCTAATCGTTGTCTATCCGCCTAAATGGCCTCTCAGAATAGGGAAGTCAACAATTCCCAAAGACATACATTTCACCTTGGGAAAGGAATGATTGTTTAGATATTTTTCCTTTTATAAAAACAAAATCTACCTGTCTACTACTTCTACCTTCTTCTTCCTGATTCTTCTTTCAGGTAAGGGAGGAGTCAAGGAAAACAAATCTAAATCTTCTTTCTAGTGACATCTCTTTGAGGTAGTCAAAAATGGCTAGTGTTGGGGCAGAGCCAAGATGATGGAGAAGGCACACACGACTTTCTGAGCTCTCTCATACGCTCACTACTAATTATTAAATTCAGCCTCAAAAATAGCACTTGACTGGTAAAATTAACGAAGATTGGAAGTGCAACAACCTACCAGTCAAAGATAATCTGGAAGATCGCCAGAAAAGGTTTGTCCTGAGTGGCAGTAATAGACCAGCACAAACAGGGATAGAACCAGAGGCCAGCATCCAGGGCAGACTGGGAGTGGGGATAGTCTCTGTGGTTGGAAAATTTACAGAGAGGACTCTACCATAGATTGGGCTATTCTGCTTTGATTGCAAAGCAGTAGACCAGCAGAGAAATTAAAGCCAAAGGTAGAGGGTACTCTAAAAAATTCCAGAACCTTACAGGATCTGGCTATACCCACCCAAAACCAGAAGTGAGGGAACCAGCACAGCTGTGCAGCCACGTTCTGCAGCAGGGGCCTTTGCAGGGCAGTCAAAAATCTGCATGGTGGGGGGGGGGTGCAGCCCAGGGAAGCCTCTAATCTGTACAGTGGGGGGCTCAGCCTGGGGCAATAGGGAACTGCTAATATGCACAGCCTGCTTTAAGCAAGAGTAGTGACACTTTTGCTGCCCAGCCTCTAGTCCCAGGGCAGTCATTAATGCGTACAGCAGGGCTCTTACCAGGGCACTACCGCAGCTCTCCCGTGCAGGCCTGCGTCACTTCCGATGTAGAGCTTTATCCAGAGCACTGTTATGGGATAATTAATTTGTGCTGAATTCTCTGCATATTGATCTTCACCTGCTAGTTGGTCAAGGGTAACTTGTATATTAACTTCTGTTTGCTTAGTGCATTGGGCTTGAATCCTACATAATTCATGATACTTTGAAAGCCACAACAAGTTTTGTCTAGGTTCTAAACATGTCCTTGCTATGGATTTCCAATCACTGGGGGTTAAGATTTCATAAGCCATGTTATCAAATAATATCCTAACATAAGATGGTGTAGCCCCATAAAGAGTGCAACCTTTTTTCAAATCCTTGATTTTTTTTTTTCCAAGTCAAAAACAGTGTATCTTCTCCTTTTTTGGCCCTGAAGAGTCAAGCTCTTCAATCACAGGGTATGCATTTATTTTTAAATCAGATATATCCTGTCCTTCTCTCTTAGCCTTAACCAATGTCTTTTGTAATCTTGTTATAGGTTGATTCATAGGTGGTTCTGATTGTATTGCTGCCTCTTCCCCTCCTCCTTCTCCCTCCACCCATGAAGAGTTAATTGAAGGAAGTAGATCAGGGGATGTGGAATGACCTAATTTCTCCTGCCGTGAAGATTCACACTCAAAATTGTACTTAACTCCATTCTTATCTGATTCTTCATTCTTTTCACCTAATTTATTTAGATCCTCCCCCTCCTGCTCTTTCGTCTTTTCCCTTATTCTATAACTTATATAATTTCCTAAAGCCAGTATATTAAATTGTATGTATAAAGTGTATCTTTGAAAATTGAGTCAGCAAATTTATAAAAAATCAAGCCATTCTCCAATTGATAAATGGTCAAAGGATATGAACAGACAATTTTCAGATGAAGAAATTGAAACTATTACCACTCACATGAAAGAGTGTTCCAAATCACTATTGATCAGAGAAATGCAAATTAAGACAACTCTGAGATATCACTACACACCTGTCAGATTGGCTAAGATGACAGGAAAAAATAATGATGAATGTTGGAGGGGATGCGGGAAAACGGGGACACTGATGCATTGTTGGTGGAGTTGTGAACGAATCCAGCCATTCTGGAGAGCGATCTGAATTATGCCCAAAAAGTTATCAAACTGTGCATACCCTTTGATCCAGCAGTGTTTCTATTGGGCTTATACCCCAAAGAGATACTAAAAAAGGGAAGGGGACCTGTATGTGCCAAAATGTTTGTAGCAGCCCTGTTTGTAGTGGCTAGAAACTGGAAAATGAATGGATGCCCATCAATTGGAGAATGGCTGGGTAAATTGTGGTATATGAATGTTATGGAATATTATTGCTCTGTAAGGAATGACCAGCAGGATGAATACAGAGAGGCTTGGAGAGACCTACATGGACTGATGCTAAGTGAGATGAGCAGAACCAGGAGATCATTATACACTTTGACAACGATATTGTATGAGGATGTATTCTGATGGAAGTGGATTTCTCTGACAAAGAGACTTAACTGAGTTTCATTGGAGAAATGATGGACAGAAACAGCTACACCCAAAGAAGGAATACTGGGAAATGAATGTGAACTATTTGCATTTTTGATTTTCTTCCCAAGTTATTTTTACCTTCTGAATCCAATTCTCCCTGTGCAACAAGAGAACTGTTCGGTTCTGCAAATATGTATTGTATCTAGGATATACTGCAACATGTTTAGCATATATAGGACTGCTTGCCATCCTGGGGGGGAGGAGGGAGGGAGGGGAAAAAACGAAACATAAGTGATTGCAAGGGATAATGTCGTGTAGAAATTATCCTGGCATGGATTCTGTCAATGCGAAGTTATTATTAAATAAAATAAAATTTATATATATAAAAAAAGAAAAAAGAAAAGAAAATTGAGTCAGGTCCATTTTCATTGTAGAATTGACATAGTTGCTCTCCTACTAATTTCCATTCCTCTAGATCCAATTCCATAGAGAACCAAGGAGATGTGTACTGTACAGTTTCTAAAAGTTCAGTGATCTGCTCCCAAATTATAATCAAATCTTGGTTTTTCATAAGTCTGACAATGCTCTCTACACATTTTCCTTGAATTGGAAATGAAGACTGTTTTCTAAACATCTGTCCCATTTTAACTGAAATACTAATTTAGCCCTTTAACAAAGTTTCCTTGTTGGTTTTTGTACTCGCCCTAATTTCTGGGTCGAGGAGACTTTTCCACTGAAATCAGGATCAGAGGCTTTTGCACTGAAATCAGGATCAGAGACTTTTCCACTGAAATCAGGATCATGTCAGTCCCACGTTCAGACTCCAAAATGTAATATTCTTCTCCAAAATGTAAAGTTATCTGAGAGCAGGTTTCTCAGGGGGGTTCTGGAGGCAGTATTTCACATCAGTAAATACCCCAATTGCAGCCAGCAGTTAAAGTCCAAATCCATTATTATCTCTTTCCAAGTCTTATCTCCGTCACATGGGGCTTGGCTAAGTTTTTCTTAGAGGCCTTCTGTAGTCTTAGTTCTGAGAGCTTAAGTTGCCTTCTCTGGCTTTTGAATCTCCTCGACTGAATCCTAGCTGAGGCTCCAAACTTCTAGTGGACTTCTGATTTTGGCCCTGACAGCTCCTCCTTATATATGCTCTCTTAAAGGTGTGAATTTTGTGGAATTATAGTAAGTACTAAGTTCATGTAAATTAGAGAATCATTATCTCATCAATTCCACTGACTTGGCACCTTGTAAGAATCCTAACAATTGAGATACCACAATAAGGATCACTCAGGATCTAGCTGCTTCCACATTAGAAGATCAAAGGATCTGGAATCTGATATTTCAAAAGGCAAGAGAACTTGGAATGCAGCCAAGAGTAAACTACCCAGCTAAGCTGAGCATTTTCTTCCATGGAAGAAGATGGACATTTAATGAAACAGATGAATTCCATTTGTTTCTATGGAAAAAACCAGAACTAAAGAAAAAATTTGATCTTCAACCATAGGATTCAAGAGAAGCAGAAAAAGGTAAAAAGAACTCTTGAGAACTGTATTTCTGTTGGGGATATACATAAAGAGGAAATGTATGATTTGATTTTACTGATATAACATAAAAAAGGGAAGTAGAAATGGAAAGGGGATAGTGTCAGAAAAAGGGGAAAGGGGAGATAAAAAAAAAGGGAAACTACATCCCACAAAGAGACAAAGGAAATCTATCATATCTGAGGGAATCTAGAGAGGGGGAGGAATATTGTATGAATCTTACTCTCATCAGAGTTGGCTCAAAGAGAAAATAATTGACATATTTGGTTTGCAGAGAAATTTCTCTAACCTCATTAAAAATGGGGAGATAAAAAGGGAAAAGCAAAAGTGTAATAAGGGAACAATACAAGAAAGGGGAAGGGATTCTAAGGGGATGGGAGGGATCCTAAAGAGGGAGAACTGTGTGACACAAGTGGTGCCCACAAAATTTAATACTGGGAAAGGGAGTAAGGGGGGGGGTGACAAGAAAAAAAAAAGCATGATCTGGGGATAATAAGATGGCAGGAAATACAGAATCAGTAATTTTAACCATAAATGTGAATGAGATGAACTCTCCCATAAAGTTGAGGTGGATAGCAGACTGAATCAAAAATCAGAACCCTACAATATGTTGTTTACAAGAAACACATTTAAAGCAGGGAGATACATACAGAATAAAGGCAAAAGCCTGGAGCAGAATCTATATGACTTCAAGTGAAGTCAAAAAAGCAGGGTAACCATCCCTATCTTAGATCAAGCAAAAGCAAAAATTGATCTAATTAAAAGAGATAAGGAAGGAAACTATATCTTGCTAAAGGGTAGCATAGACAATGAAGCAATATCAATACTAAACATATATGCACCAAGTGGTATAGCATCTAATTTCCTAAAGGAGAAGTTAAGAGACTTGCGAGAAGAAATAGACAGCAAAACTGTAATAGTGGGAGATCACAACCTTGAACTCTCAGAATTAGATAAATCAAACCACAAAACAAATAAGAAAGAAATTAAAGGGATAAATAGAATATTAGGAAAAATTAGGTATGATAGATCTTTGGAGAAAACTGAATGGTGACAGAAAGGAATATACTTTCCTCTCAGCAATTCATGGAACCTATACAAAAATTGACCATATATTAGGAAATAAAGACCTCACAAGTAAATGCAGGAAGGCAGAAATAGTAAATGTTTTCTTTTCAGATCACAATGCAATAAAAACTACATTCAACAAAAAGTTAGGGGTAAATAGACCAAAAAGTAATTGGAAACTAAATACTCTCACCTTAAAGAACGATTGGGTGAAACAGCAAATTATAGACAAAATTAATAATTTCACTCAAGATAATGACAATGATGAGACATCATACCAAAATTTGTGAGATGCAGCCAAAGCAGTAAGGGGAAATTTTATATCTTTGGAGGCTTACTTGAATAAAATAGAGAAAGAGAAGATCAATGAATTGGGCTTGCAATTTAAAAAGTTAGAAAAGGATCAAATAAAAAACCCTAATCAAATACTAAACTTTAAATTCTAAAATGAAAGAAGAAATTAATAATTTTGAAAGTGAAAAAACCAATTGAATTAATAAACAAAATCAAGAGTTGATTTTATGAAAAAAACCAATTTGGTAAATCTGATTAGAAAAAGGAAAGAGGAAAATCAAATTGTTAGTCTTAAAAATGAAAAAGGAGAACCTTCCACTAATGAAGAGGAAATTAGAGCAATAATTAAGGTGTTACTTTGCCCAACTTTATGCCAATAAATTTGATAACATAAGTGAAATGGACTACCTCCAAAAATATAGGCTTCCCAGATTAACAGAGGAGGGAGTAAATTGCTTAAATGGTCCCATTTCAAAAAAAAAAAAAGGAATAGAACAAGCTCTTAATCAACTCCCTAAGAAAAAAATCCCCAGTACCAGATGGATTTACATGTGAATTCTACCAAACATTTAAAGAACAATTAGCCCCAAAGCTATATAAACTATTTGAAAAAATAGGGAATGAAGGAGTACTGCCAAATTACTTTTATGACACAGACACAGTACTGATACCTAAACCAGGTAGGTTGAAACCAGAGAAAGAAAATTTTAGACCAGTCTCCCTAATGAATACTGATCCTAATGAATATTGATGCTAAAATCTTAAATAAAATATTAGCAAAAAGACTACCGAAAATCATCCCCAGGATAATACACTATGATCAAGTAGGATTTATACCAGGAATGCAGGGTTAGTTCAATATTAGGAAAACTATTAGTATAATCAATTTAATTCAATAATCAAACTGACAAAAACCATATGATCATTTTAATAGATGCAGAAAAAGCATTTGATAAAATCCAACATCCATTCCTATTAAAAACACTTAAAAGTACAGGAATAAATGGACTTTTCCTTAAAATAATCAGTAGTATCTATTTAAAATGATCAGTAAACATCATATGTAATGTGGATAAACTGGAACCATTCCCAATAAGATCAGGAGTGAAACAAGATTGCCTACTATCACCATTACTATTGTATTAGAAATGCTAGCTTTGGCAATAAGAGTTGAAAAAAGAGATTAAAGAAATTAGAGTAGGTAATGAGGAAACCAAATTATCAATCTTTGTTGATCATATGATAGCATACTTAGAGAACCCCAGAGATTCTACCAAAAAGCTATTAGAAATAATCCACACCTTTAGCAAAATTGCAGAATACATAATAAACCCACATAAGTCATCAGCATTCTTATATATCACTTACAAAATCCAACAGTTAGAGCTACAAAGAGAAATTCTATTTAAAGTAACTATCTATACTATAAAATATTTAGTAATCTATCTGCCAAGAGAAAGTCAGGAATTATATGACCAAAACTACAAAACACTTTCCCCAGAAATAAAGTCAGATCTAACCAATTGGGAAAATATTAAATGCTCTTGGATAGGGCGAGCAAATATAATAAAGATGATGATACTACCTAAATTAATCTATATATTTAGCACTATACGAATCAGACTCCCAAGAAACTATTTTAATGACAGAAAAAATAACAACAAAGTTCATATGGAAAAACAAAAGATCAAGAATTTCAAGGGAACTAATTTAAAAAATCAAATGAAGGTGGCCTAGCTGTACCAATCTAAAATTATATTATAAAGCAGTGGTTACCAAAACCATTTGGTATTGGCTAAGAAATAGACTAGTTGATCAGTGGAATAGGTTAGGTTCAAAGGACAAAACATTCAATAACTTTAATAATCTAATTTTTGACAAACTCAAAGACCCCAGTTTTTGGGATAAAAACTTACTGTTTGGCAAAAACTGCTGGGAAAATTGGAAATTAGTATGGCAGAAACTAGGCATTAACCTACACTTAACACCATACACCAAGATAAGGTCAAAATGGGTTTATGACCTAGGTAGAAAGAATGAGATTATAAATAAATGAGAAGAACATATGATAATTTATTTACCTCTTAGACCTGTGGAAGAGGAAGGAATTTATGACCAAAGAAGAACTAGAAATCATTACTGATCACAAAATAGAAATTTTTGATTATGTCAAATTGAAAAGTTTTTTGTACAAACAAAACTAATGCAGACAAGATAAAAGGGAAGCAATCAACTGGGAAAACATTTTTACAGTCAAAGATTCTGATAAAGGCCTCATTTCCAAAATATATAGAGAATTGACTCTAATTTATAAGAAATCAAGCCATTCTCCAATTGATAATTGGTCAAAGGATATGAACAGACAATTCTCAGATGAAGAAATTGAAACTATTTCTAGCCATATAAAAAGATGCTCCAACTCATTATTAATCAGAGAAATCCAAGTTAAGACAACTCTGAGATACCACTACATACCTGTCAGATTGGCTAGAATGACAGGGAAAGATAATGCGGAATGTTGAAGGGGATGTGGGAAAACTGGGACACTGATACATTGTTAGTGGAATTGTGAATACATCCAGCCATTCTGGAGAGCGATTTGGAACTATGCTCAAAAAGTTATCAAACTGTGCGTACCCTTGGATCCAGCAGTGTTAGTACTGGGCTTATATCCCAAGGAGAGTTTAAAGAAGGGAAAGGGACCTGTATGTGTAAGAATATTTGTGGCAGCCCTCTTTATAGTGGCCAGAAACTGGAAACTAAGTAGATTGGAGATCTATTGGAGAATGGTTGAATAAATTGTGGGATATGAATATTATGGGATATTACTGTTCTGTAAGAAATGACCAGTGGGATGATTTCAGAAAGGTCTGGAGATATTTACATGAACTGATGCTGAGCAGGACCAGGAGATCATTATATATCTCAGCAACAATACTATATGATGACCAATTCTGATGGGTGTGGCCCTCTTTGGCAATGAGATGAACCAAATCAGTTCCAATAGAGCAGTAATGAATTGAACCAATGAAAGAACTCTGGGAGATGACTATGAAGTACTACATAGAATTCCCAAGCCCTCTATTTTTGTCGCCTGAATTTTTGATTTCCTTCACAGGCTAATTGTATACTATTTCAAAGTCCGGTGTTTTTTGTACAGCAAAATAACTGTTTGGACATGTATACATATGTATTGTATTTAACTTATACTGTAACACATTTAACATGTATTGGTCAACCTGCCATCTGGGAGAGGGAGTGGGGGAAAGACAGGGAAAAATTGGAACAAAGGGTTTTGCAGTTGTCAATGCTGAAAAATTACCCATGCATATATCTTTTAAATAGAAAACTATAATTAAAAAAAAAATTTAGATGGGGGAAAATAGCTAGTGTGCACATGCTACAGCTTCTCTTCTCTGGGCTAAATGCACATGATGTTTTTCCTAGAATCTCATCTACCTGGGGTGTTTTTAAGTCCTTTCAAATTCTGGATCATCCTTGTATAGGTGTATTTCCACTTATTAGAATCTTCCTTGACATGAAATACCAAGAGAATCCTAGAATCTCAGGGGAAAAGTCTTTAGAGATCTGCTGAGCAAACTTGTCCTGGTAAGAATCTCATTCACCATATGGCAGAAAAACAGAACCCAATCTTCTACTGAAGATGTGGAGGTGAACTGCTGGAGAAGAAGGAGGGGAGTGTAGAGAGGTAGCTCAGTGGGTAGAGTGCTAAGTCTTGGAGTCAGGAAGATCTGAGTATCAATATAACTTCAGATATTTACTAGCTATTTGATCCTGAGGAAATCACTTAATTTCTGCTTCACTTAGGAAAAAACAAATTATTCCAGTATCTTTGCCAAGAAAACCCCATGAACAACTGATATGCTACAATCCATGGGGTCACACTAAGATTTGGACAGGACTGAAGATTGAACAAAATTTTGATGAAGAAATAGTCATCTTCTTTAGAGATGAGAAAAAGGAGAGAATGGATGATGATGTCAAGGGGTATGAGAGGTAGGTAAGGGGAGAAGAGTGAACTTTCTAGAAGAATAGCCTCTCTTGTCTTAGTAAAGATGAGACCTGGTCCTCAGTTGAGAGTATGTATGGGAAAATGAAGGAGAAAAGGTCTGGAAGATCCTACTATACCTTCTAATAGGGGAAGTAACAAGTACATTTGTAAGTCAATGCAAAGTTTAGAGGGAGAGCTAACACACTGGATGTCAGTATCAATCAGTTGATCAACAAGCATTCGTTTGCCAGGCAAGCTTCACAAAAATTTGTGACAGGCTAGAACATTGGTTTATTCTAATAAGATGAGTTTCAATAGTCCAAAATGCAGAGCTGGTATCTGAGGGTCCTGAGAACCAGAAGCAGGAACTAGAGATGGGGTCAAGACGGAAGTATCTTTGGGCCCTAAAGTCTTTAAGTTTGACAACACCTCCAGCAAAATGTGGGTCTCTTCTACTCAGATTCATAGAAACCTACAACTAAGTAACAATAAAAATTGGAAATGTACAATATCTGGTGTACTAACAGTGGATCTCACAAAACCATTGTGTCCAAGGTTTTTACAAGAGACATTTTAGAAAAAATTCCACTAGCAGCACTAGGGTCAAGATTCTTTAGATGAGGTAACCAAGAGCTAACTATCCCTGGGTTACATAAGCTTGAAGCTGAAGTTTGCTAAGGAAGTCACTAGCATTGATGGGGAAGTGCCTTTGTCTTTGGTGTATCTTGACTCAGAGAAAATGGGTTCTGATGTCTCAGTTAAGAATCAATACCTGAATGCTTGTCTCCACAAACTCTCTCCTAGAAAACAGAAGCAAGAGGTGGCAGAAAATGCTTTTTACTAACCATAGGAGAGAGTCAAAAAAATTTATCTCCAGTGACTTTCCAATGACTGAGAATAGAAAAACTGATATGATTAGCCACTCTGCCATGGGCATCCCTTTGGGTGAGTCTACTAGCAGAGCCAATGGCCCCTGCCCTTATACAGAATGTAGTGTGACATGGGTTGGGGGGAGGGTTGGGTTGGCCAGAAGAAGGAGGTGGGGATTGTGCTCATATCTTCTTAGGTCAGGTCCAAAGCCTGCCTCATTACTAGCTTCTGCTGGACTGGAGTTCTTGGACCTTTGCTCCTTAGGGCATTGCCACTAGATTGGCCGAGTTCTCATGGCTCATATCTCTAGACTAAAGTGAAGACTCTATTCCTAGAAGAGAAAAGAACAAATAAAAAGGCCAAAGATTGTGTCCCATTTGTTGGAAATTACATGGCCTGGAGGATGGGGGATATGAGTGGGGATGTATAAGGCTTTAAAGACCTTCCCCTCTTATCATGAGGTATGTGAAGGGGTCATCTTATTTGTCAGACATGAAAGCAGCACAAGCTCTGGCCACAGCTGACCCCACTGCTTTTACAAATATCAACAACATCTACTATACAACCAATGGAAAAATGCTTTTCTCCACCACATGGCAGGACAACACAGAAAGCCAATTGTATTCCTATCTGTAGAAATAGACCCCTGATATCTTCCATGTGGATATTAGCAGTTTAGCAAGCTGATGTCTTCATCCTTCATCCTTCATCCTCAGCCAGAATCTCCATCCTTATATTTGCATTTATTAAGCACATACTATGTGCCAAGTACCATACTTGATACTTTGGTTCGATAGAAAGACAAAAAACCAGAACCTGCTCTCAAGGAGCTCATGGCCTAATGGAGAAAACTCTTCATGACCACATTTGGGATTTTCTTGACAAAAATATTAGATGGTTCGCCATTTCCTTAAACCATTGGATAACTACTTAGTAGAGATTAAATTCAAATAGCATGGGTTCTTAAAGACTCTAGGTAAAACATGTCTACTCAGTTGTTGTGGTATTCTCCAGCTTCTCTAGTCTTGAGTCCTCCTGGAAATACTTTTAGATTGGTTAACCAAAAACTCTCCAAATGTTTCTGACAACATAATCTTTCACCTGGGTCAGGTGATTTCAATTGTCCAATGGCAATGAGGTTGCCTCTTACTAGGGCAAGGACGCCTTTTATCTTGGGAAGCTATTCCCCATGAGCCATTTTGATGAGTCATTTCTAGTGCACAAGACATAAAAGAATTGGGCAATTATTCCTTCTATCTGTTGTCAGTTATCCATCCACCTCAAATGAATATGTATGGAGAGAGAAGAGAAAAGAAAAGAAGAGACAAGGGTGGGAAGAAGGGAGAGAGAGAGGAAAAAAGAGAGAAAGACAAAGGCAAAGACAGAGAGAGACAGAGTGATAGAGAGGAAAGAAGAAGAAGAAGAAGAAGAAGAAGAAGAAGAAGAAGAAGAAGAAGAAGAAGAAGAAGAAGAAGAAGAAGAAGAAGAAGAAAAGAAATAGAACAGAAATCCAAGCACTCGCCACCTGCTTCCCCACTATGATTACTATATTTCTTCATTTAACATAGAGAAACTAATACTGGGATTCATTGGAGCTACCCACTTATATCACTCTTTCTTCTATAACTAGTCATGTGGGCCATATCTTCAGTACTAGGAAGACATCTTCTTGGGCATTAAGCTCCCTTTTCTCATTTTAGTTAGCTTATTAATCCCCAAGCTCCCAGCATCCTAGAGAAAATGTTCCTTTTTTGGTTCAAGTTAAGGGCCTTACCACAAAAGATTTAAAGAGGTGCCCAAAGGACAAACATGAATTAGATATAGGACATGTCATTTATTCCTACTCACAGAAAGGAATATTAAGCATACCCAAGGTCACACAGTAAATATTTGACACAGAATTTGAACTCAGATTTTCCTGACTCCAATCCCAGAAGTCTATTCACCATACCATCTAGTTGATTGGAAAAATAGCAATTGAAATACTGAAAAGTCCACAGGGAACAAAATCTAGTAGAGGAGCCAGTGGTTTCCAAACTCATGACTTCAACCTCATTTCTAAAATATATAGAGACCTAACTCAATTTATAATAGTTCAAGCCATTATCTGATTGATAAATGATCAAAAGATATGAAGAAATTTTTAGATGAAGAAATTGAAACTATTTGCAGCCACATGAAAAGGTGCTCCAATTCACTACTGATCAGAGAAGTGCAAATTAAGACAACTCTGAGATACCACTATATATCTGTTAGACTGGCTAAGATGACAGGAAGTGATAATGACCAATATTTGAGGGGATGGGGGAAACAGGGACATTGATACATTGTTGGTGGAACTGTGAACAGATCCAACCATTCTGGAGAACAATTTGGAATTATGCTCAAAAAGTTATCCAACTGTGCATACCTTTTGATCTAGCATGGTTCTACTGGGTTTATATCCCCAAGAGATCTTAAAGGAAGGAAAGGGACCCACATGTGCAAAAATATTTGTGGAAGCCTTCTTTGTAGTGGTAAGAAACTGCCCATCAATTGGAGACTGGCTTAATAAGTTATGGTATATGAATGCTATGGAATACTATTGTTCTGTTAGAAAGGACCTGCAGGATGAATACAGAGAGGCTTGGAGAGACTGACATGAACTAATGCTGAGTGAAATGAGCAGAACAAGAAGACTATATTATGATCAATTCTGCTGGACATGGCTCTCTTCAACATTGAGATGATTCAAAGCAGTTCCATTTGTTCAGTGATGAAGAGAGCCATTTACATCTAGAGAGAGAACCATGGGAACAGAGCATGGAACACAACATATAGCATTCTCATTCTCTCTGTTGTTATTTGTTTGCATTTTGTTTTTTCTCAGTTTTTTTTTTTCCTTCTTGATCTGATTTTTCTTGTGCAGCAAGAAAACTGTATAAATATGTATACATATATTGGCTTTAAAATGTATTTCAACATGTTTAACATGTATTGAACTACCTGCCAGCTAGGGGAGGGAGTAGGGGAAAGGAGGGGAAAATTTGGAACAAAAGGTTTTGCAAGAGTCAATGTCGGAAAAATTACCCATGCATATGCTTTATAAATAAAAAGCTATAATAAAGAAAAAAAAAACTCATGGCCTCAAAAGCCTATGTTAAATTGCCTAAAATTTAAGCAACAAGCAAGAAGAATTAAGGATTATGTCATATCCCATCATTTGCCCCAGTTTTCTCAACTATAAAATGGGGAATAAATAAATAGTGCTATCTCCCCCAAGGTGTTGTAAATCTCAAATGAGATGATTTTGTAAAACTTAACATAGTACCTGTCATGCTATAGGAACTTAATATTCTAAATAATATTAACATTTAATATTAATTCTGCTTGTTTCTTTTCTTTTTTCTTTATTTTAGTCAGTCTCTATGTTATCTAGCTCAGGTGCTATATACACAAGCAATTTTATTTCTCCCTGTCTTTTTAAGTTTGAAGGAATTTTGTTTAGATTTATAAAGACACACAGTCACTACATTTTTTAATTAAAGCTTTTTATTTTCAAAATACATTTAAAGATAATTTTTAACATTCACCCTTTCAAAATCTTGTGTTCCAAATTTTTCTCTCTCCCTTCTCCCTACTCATTCCCCTAGACAGCAAGTAATCCAATATATGTTAAATATATATAATTCTTCTATGCATATTTCTACATTTATCATGCTGCACAATAAAAATCAGATCAAAAAGGAAAAAAGTGAGAAAGAAAATAAAAGCAAGATAACAGTAAAAAAAGGTGACAATACTACGGTATGACTCACATTCAGTTCCCACAGTCCTCTCTCTGGATGCAGATGACTCTCTCAATCACAAGTCTATTGGAATTGACCTGAATCACCTTATTGTTGAAGAGTCATGTCCATAAGAATTGATCATCATATAATCTTGTTGTTGTTGTGCACAATGTTCTCTTGGTTCTACTAATTTCACTTGGCATCACTTTGTGTAAGTCTCTCAGGGCCCTTCTGAAATCATCCTGCTGATTATTTCTTATAGAATAATAATATTCCATAACATTCACATATCATAACATATTCAGCCATTCCTCAACTGATGGGTACCCATTCATTTTCCAGTTTCTTGCCACTACAAAAAGGGCTGACACAAACATTTTTGCACATGTGGGTCCTACTCTAATTTCTTTCCTTCTTTCCCTTCTTTAAGATCTCTTTCAGATATAAGCCCAGTAGAAACACTGCTGGATCATAGCTCTTTGGGCATAGTTCCAAATTGCTCTTCAGAATGATTGGATCAGTTCCCAACTCCACCAACAAGGCATCAGTCACAGTTTGCCTATATCCCTTCCAACATTTGTCATTATCTTTTACTGTCATCTTAGGCCATCTGAGAGGTATGTAGTGGTACCTCAGAGTTGTCTTAATTTGCATTTCTCTGACCAATAAGTCATTACATTCTTAGGAAGCTTTGTTATATGTTCTCCATCTCTAGTCTCATACCTGGCAATCCTAAATTTAAGATGTGTTTCAAAAGCCTCAACCTCATCCTCAAGCATGACCTTCTACACCATTTTTTTACTTCCCACTGTAGTTTTCCTCTTCTGCATCCCTTGCTTTCAACAAATAACCAGTAGGAAAGTACATGTATTTGTATACATTTTTGTCTTTAGTTCTCTAATCAAAACATTTCACATGTTGGTAATTTTTGTTAGGTCCCCCAGCAGAATCATCTATGGCCACATGAATTATGAAAAGGGATTAATATGTGTTCATTTTAATAAGCCTTTGGAAGTTCAGACCTCATACTTCTCTTGGTTTGTCAGGTTAAGAAATAATTTCCAGAGAATCACAAATCACCAAGACTGTTCTTCCTCTAATCTTTTTTTAAATTAAATTTTATTTTGCTCAATCAGCCAAAAAACTGCTTCTTACCCCCCTTCTTTCCTTTCAAGTGAGAAAGAAGGAAAAATAAAACCACTTGTTGGAAATATGTATAATTGATCCAAACAAATTCTCTAATGATTTATCTCCAAAAAAAGTTTTAATTTGATCACTGAGTTCTTGACCTTTCTATAATGAAATAGTAGTATGTTTTATTATGAGTCCTCTGGAATCATGGCTGGTCATTGCACAGATCAAAGTTGCTAAGTGTTATGATATTGCTACTAGGTACTATGTAATATATGTACTATTAGTACAAAACATAGCACATATATTATGTACAATGTTCTGGTTCTCCTCACTTCACTCTTTATCAGCTCATACAAGTCTCTTTCATTACCAACCTTTCCTTGTCAACTAGCTTGACCTTTCCTTTCTCCTAAAATCTGTCTTGTCCTTGAGATCTTCTCATTAAGATTCTCATCCCTAATCCTCCTTAATTCTGTTCTTCCATGTTCAACTTGTCTTCAATAAAGGACTGGGAGCGTAGAAGCTGGTGAGTAAAAATCTGCCTAGACATACTACTTACCAAAAAATCGTGTATCCAAGGGCAGTATATTTCTAACAATTAGAAAATGCTCCTTTCAACTATAATAAAAAAATTTAGTAATTCATCAGTTTGAGCATTTGGCAATATTAATATAAATATTTCATATACATGGAAAATATTTTAATAGCTTTCTTATTTTAAATAAGTCTAATTAATGCCAGGTGTCACAATAAGTACCAATAATTTTTTACTACTCCACATCCTCAGACTCTAGTCTAGCATGCTCTCTGTTTTCCTGTTGACCTGGGTTGATTTCATAGTTAAAGAATCTGGCTTTCCCCGCAAAAGCTTTCAGGTTTCCCTTCATCCTTTACAGAAAGCTTTCTTCTACCCTGACTCTTCCCCCAAACTAATTTTTCCTCAAAAAAAAAAAGTGATAGGTCTCACATTCCCCACATGGAAGTGTAAAATCATATCCTAAGTTTAAAAGCTTGACAATCCACATCAGGAATATATCCATCTTTAAGGCTGACTTCTTTCTCCTCTCAATTAGTGTTTGAATTGACTTCATGTGCCTGCATTACATATGTAGTTGTATGTTTGTGTGTATGTGTATATAGAACAAGACAAAAACCTGTTAGCAAAAAATACAGAGAAGTATGCTGATTATTTAGCTAAGGGTTTCTATATAGTTGTTTTCTTTTTGAATCCTAGATGATATTTCTAGTTGAATTTCTCCTAACATTAGCCTATAAGAAGAAATAATTCCATGCTCAGCCCTGTGATTATGTTCGTGAACTATCAAGTTAGGGGAAGAGTCTGAAGAATATCTATTTATGAATCTCAGAGAGTGTTAGATTATCACCTAGCTCTGCCTTTCTGGGTGTCTATTTTCATGCTTTGGGCCCGAATTGGCCCAGAGAAAATATAAATAGCAATTGTTTCTGTTTGGCCAGAAATGCTGAGGGTTTTTCCCCTCTAGATTTACATAAACACATGTATGAATGCATACACGTACATATACATATACATGTGTGTACATATACAGGCACACACATGTCTCTGTGTATATATATTGATTAGCCAAAAATAGTCATTCTCTGCCTCATTTCTCACTTAGCCTTAATCACTAATTGGGCATTGCCTCAATCAAAAAGATCTGTTAAAGACCTTAGTTTATAAAAGCCAGGGTCTCCCACTACATCCAGGGTTATCTCGAATCATCGTGATCTATATCTGGCCATTGGACTCAGATGGCTCTGAAGGAGAGAGTGATACTGATGGCTTTGTACAACCTACCCTCATTCAAATCCAATTCACTTGCATGTGATGCTGTGGTCCTCTGAGAATGAAGGACAAACAACAATCAAAGCACAGAACTATTAGCTTACTATGAGCAATCTTTGAGAAAGTTTTTAGGTAGTGACCTGGCAAAAGAGAATCAATCATAAGAAACGACTGAATTTTCAATTGATTATAGGAACATAAAGGTATTTTACCTGCCTCTAGGGAACCAGTTACAGATCCACTGTCACACTAAGCAGATCAAAGATATCTGGTCAGATCTAAAATCTCACTAGAACCAAGGCTTTTAGATGAAATGGATCATAGGAGACTAGTTCTATGTGACCTTAGCAGAAAAAGAGTTAGGAGTTGTTAGAGAGCACTAAAGAGAATTCCCCCTGCAGGGATTATGAGAAGTTATTCTTCACTTTTAATGCTTCAGAAAAATATTGTGAATAAGAAAATGTCAGTGCTTTATTTATTTTAAATATGTATGCTGCTATAAAAAATGTTTCATTTGCCTAAAATCCTTTAATGATCCAACTTAAAATATATTCCTTATGTTTTATTTCATTAAGTATTTAATTATGTTGTGTCATTGCTAGAAGCTGTCTCCAATTTATCTGAATTATAACTTGCTAACATTTAAAGTCAAAATGTGTTTATGTTAAACTGCCTATGTACAAGATGGCCTAGATGTGACTAGATAGGAGCAGAAAGGGTCATAGCTCTGGAGATCATTATTGTTCCTGCTCTGGTCAGATCATAGCTAGAGTAGTATGCTCAATTCCAGACACCATAACATTTTAGAAGGGACTGATGAATTCATGTGCAAAGAGAAAAGATTGTGCAGGATAATCAAGAGATTGGAAGTAATATCCAATGTTTAAAGCTTGACTGGAATGGGGCTTCTTAGTCATGAGAAAGACAAATTTAGTTGGTCAAATAGTGGCAAGTAGGTGGATAAAGCACTAAGATTAGAGATGGGAATACCTAAGTTTAAATTATATCTCAGACACTTACAATTATGTGACCTTGGACAATCCCTTAACCTCTGTCTGCCTCAGTTTCTGTAAATATAAAATGGGGTTGCTGAAGCATCAAATAAGATAATATTTGTAAAATTCTTAGCATATACTAGATATTAAATAAATAAATGGATGAACAAATGAAAAAATGGAAGAATAAATGGATACATCAATAAATGAATGAATGAATGAATTTCTTTAAAATCAGTCACTACCTGTGAGGGACATTGCAATTTAGGTAGCCCCCTGAGGTGCCTTCTAATTCTGTGATTCTAAACTACCATAAGACTGTCTAGAATAGGAAAGGTGCCAGAGGACTGAAGAAGGGCAAACATCTTCCCCATTTTCAAATAGGAAAGAGAAGAGAATCTGAAAACCCTTCACAGAGTAGTCATAATAGACATTCATAATAAGATTCTAAACTGTCTGCTCTGAAAGATGGCTGAGGAGTGTCTATAAGAGCTGGTGTGATCACATCAAGATGGACTTTATATTCTTGTTTTACCAGCTGACTCTTGGGTATCTTAGGCAAGCTCCCCAGACATAACATTTCCTACTCTATTCATGGATAAGATGCAGAGCTCTGTATGAGATGATTACTTTAGAATTGCTTGAATTTCCAGACTAAAAAGAGCAGTCATTATTGGTTTGATGTCAACTGGGGAGGAGATCTCTAGAGAAGTGTTTCAAGACTATTTAGCATTTTTATTAATGTAGGTGACATACATATCAATGTGTAGATTATACAAAAGTAGAAGAGAGGGCTGAAAGGAAAATACTGGGTGACAATTGGTATCCAAAACATTCTTAGTAGCTAGAATGGTAGATTGTAGCCATCCACCTCCAGAGAAAGAATTGATGGAATCTGAATGCAGATTGAAGTATGTTATCATCACTTTTTTGCTTGTGTTTATTTTTTTCTTGGCCTGTTTCTTCTTTACAACATGACAGATTTGGAAATATGTTTTATATGAATGAACAAATATATATAACCTATATAAAATTGCTTATGATTTTAGGGAAGGGCAGGGAAGAGAGAGAGGGAGAAAAATTTAAAACTCAAATTGTTTTATTTTAAATGAATGTAAAAAATGTCTTTACATGTCATTGGAAAAAATAAAATAAAATCTTATTTTAATAAAAGAATGGTGGACTGAAGAAAATGAGATACAATGCAGATAAGTGCACTGAAAGTAAGCTTACAAGTATGTATTTGTGAAAGTGTGAGTAAGTGGTTCATTTAAATAAGAAAAACACTTTTTAAAAAAAGATCTATGTATCTGAGTAGACTACCGACTATTTTTAGTTTGTCTGATCATCCATTTTTGATGAGATCATAATTACAACCATTCTAGGTATTTGAAATGATGAGATACATTCTCTTCCTTCCTCCACTTAGCTTCACTTTAGCTTCTTAATCTTAGGAAAGAGATTTTAAGAATCACCAAAAAAGGATTGAAGAAGAAGACTTCTGTTATGAAGTAGTCAATATCTGGGGAGAGTGGATTCAAACTTAGCTCATTTTCTATATAACACTGGTCTCACTACCTTAAACTTTTATTTCACCTACTGCTAAGCTGAGCTCTGAAGTTTACTTCTTTCTTCTCTGCACATCAAGACAAACATGACTGCAAGACTCAGATAATGGGAAGCCAGAACACTTAGTTTCCTTACTTTCCCATACTCAAGATTGGAAGGTCCAACCTTCACATAGAGAACAAACATGGAGACCAAAGCCAGAGATACATTCTCCACTGTCAGAGGGGACATCCCAAAGCTTGCTTGCTTTATAAAATTGTTTCTCTTCTTTTCAAGGTCTTAAACGCCAGAGGCAATTTCACTCAAGTCTTACAAAACCAGCCTCTTTCAGAGGAGGGAAGGAACAAACATTTATTAAATATCTATTATGTCTATTATGTGTCAGATACTTTGCTAAGCACTTTACAAATATAGCAATTGATCCCCACAACAATGCTGTGAAGTAATTGCTATTATGGAGCTCATTTTCTAATTGAGGAAACTGAGGCAAATAGAAGTTAAATTACTCTCTCAGAGTTCACAGCTAGTAAGTATTTGTAGCGTGATTTGAACTTTCAGATCTTCCTTAGACTCTCTTTGCTATAATACTTAGCTTCTTCTATCTCCGTAGAGTACTTTATAATGGTTTATTTAATTCCCTTTTTTGAGGCAGGAGTAGAGCATTTTTAGATCATTTGCCTGAGTTTAATTGGAATGCTGTTCTGCTGGTTCTAAAAATGTCAACTATTATTGATGGTGCTTCACACTTTAGAACTATTATTATTGGTAGCATCATGATCTTGTTCTTCATGTCTTTTTCAAAGGAGTTCAAATATAAAGTATTGAAACAAATCATCCTGCTAATATTTCTCCATACACAACATTTGCAAATATTGTATTTGTTGAGAATAGGTGTTCATACAATTGAATAAAGGTATTGGGAGCTTAGACCATTCTCTTTAGAAGATGATTCCTCAAGACAACTCAGGAATCAACCAGGAATACATATATGCTGGACTACTGGAGATGATGAGTATTTGGAATGGTGATTAATGGGAAAAGCAATGTTCTTAAGTTTTTGTAAATTGATGGTATCTTCAGACAATGGTAGACAACAATGTGGTCTATGATAATTAATCTGTTCCATAACAATTTATTAGTTGAGCTTTCTATGATACTTTGAATTCTGTGTCTTTAGTTTGGCTATTTCTCATCTATAAGTCCATGTTTTTAAAAACAGATGGCTTCTGATATGTAATTCCAGCCACTAGATCATACTTGTGAAACATTTTTGCTGTTATTTTTCATTTGTATCCAACTCTTTTTAAATGTCATTTGAATTTTTTTTTTTGCAAAAATATTGAAGTGGTTTGCCATTTCCTTTTCCAGCTCATTTTACAAATTTGAAACCTGAGGTAAACAGGGGTAAGTGGCTTGCCCAGGTTTGCACAACTAGTAAATTCCACATTTGAATTTAGGTCTTTTTGACCCCAGGCCCAGCTTTTCTAATATCACCTAGCTACTCTGTTGTGAGACATTTAATGGATACTAAATGTTTACAGCCTACAGTGATATGTTGGGGAAGGGAAAGATGGGGAAAGAGAAGGAAATCAGCACTTATATAGAACTTATTTTGTTCCAGATGCTGTGCTTAACACATTACAAATATAAACTCATTTAATTCTCACAACAACCCTGTCCCTATTACTTATAATAATAATAATCATATTACATATATATATAATTGAGTAATATACTATATATATATAAAATTGAATAATATACTATATATATAATATATATAAATATATATAACCGAGGAATTGAGGTAATCAGAGATTAAGCAATTTGCCAAGGATCATATTAGTAGTATCTGAAGCCAAATTTGAACATAGGATTTCTTGAGTCCAGGACCAGTGCTCTATCTACATTTATTTGCAAAATCTATATTCATCATTAAATCTGGACTCCTTATAATTCTTCTTCTACAAACTCTTTTGACAATGATTTGACGACACTATCAGAGACATGATTATAGTACTGGGAACTAGGAAAAAGATGAAATGACTGAGAATTTTTCTATTTGGATCCTTTTAGACTATAAGCTCCCTGAGGCCAGGGAAAGTTTTTTTCTTGGAATCCTCCACGGTGCTTCTTTAGCACATAGCAGAGGCCCTATGGTTAATAAATTCTATAATCAAACTCTTTTGTTGAAGGTTCCTTGGTATAAAAAGGCAAACCATGTCACAGTTACAAGTGATTTTCTTTTTAGCCATTTTTAAGAGCTAGCATCTTGAATACAAATGAGGGGTTCATTATTGAATTGCTAATGGAAGAAAAAAAGCTAGCAGGAATTGTGGGCATTAACAGGTAAAAATTCTCAGTGGGTCTTCGTCAAGGAGATACCTTCCAAGTATCTGCTATGCCCAGCTGGTGAAATGCTCCTTGGGGTGGCCAACTACACTATTTTTATAATTATTGTTTCTGATTAATGTTGGCTTATTGCACAGTTGTCATGTCATTAAATAAGGTCATGGCCTTTTCCTTGCAGCCACAGTATGGTGCTATTTAATTATGTCTAGGAAAAGAAGGGATGTGTAGGGACTTGATGACAAATTGTGCTAATGTTCTAAACGACCATTACAAAAACAATTATTAAAATAATGCCAGCTGGGAAAGTGATGATATTTTAAAACTCTTGAAAATAAAATATTTTAAAATATTCTGTAGGTATGCAGTTACAAGAATTTAATGTTTAGTCAGCCCTAGAGTCAGGAGGACCTGAGTTCATACAACTGGCAATTATTATCTCTGTGACCCTAGGCAAGTCACTTAACCCTGATTGTCTCACCAAAAATAAATTAATAAATAATAAATAAAAACCCACCAAACACACACACACACACACACACACACACACACACACACACACAACCACCACCACAAGAAACATATTTAACAAATCAGGAAGTGAGCCATAGAAACCTCTCTTTATATATAGTCAGCACTATACAAACCCAGCAAATCACTAAACACCCACCATGAAAATCTTCATTAAATTCTTGGCGTCTTCATTTCTGCTTCTGTGATGCTTGAAACCTAAGCCGTACGTCAAAATATACCTTTGCTAGTATTTTTCTATCAATCTTTCATTCAATCTGCTTTTATTGAGCACTTAGTAAGTGCTAGGCACTGGGCCAAACACTGGAGACAGAAAGGAAAAGCCCAAACAATCCCCATATAGGCAATATTTCTACTAGGGCAGACTGAGGATGGTCAACAACTATAACAAAATAATATTTTGGACTTAAATTTTCATTTTCCTTCTGAAGAAAGGTCAAATAATCCTATAAAATGCTATTAATTTTTGAAAACATTGGAATTTTTCATCCTTTCCAATAGTACCTTCGGAGAAGGCAAGGGACCTTCCTCTGGTAGAATATGTGTAGCCATTGGTAACCAAAACCATAATTGCAACATACTCCATGGTCAGGATCTACCATGAAAAGCTGGGAAAAGAAATCTTTTAGGAATCAGAAAATACACATATGTGTGTGGGGTGGGGCAAACTAAGACAAAGAAATTGGGGGCAGGAAGGAAGGCAAATGAGAGAGAGATGTATAATTATACAAATATTTCAAAATGTTGATATAAACAGATCTTATCTTTCTTCTATTTGTATAAACACTTTGAAAGATCCATTTATTTTTTCCAGTTTATTAACAATCATTTAAGTATTTGCCATTTGTCAGATATTGTATTAGAAAGTGGGCATACAAAGAGTGAAACAGCAACTTATATTCTATAGGGGGAAATATATGAATAGAAATAAGGGAATTCAAAATCAATATAAAATAATTTTTTGAGAGGACACAGCATGAGTGCACTAGCAACGTGGGAGAGAAGGATGGGTTTCATGGAGGAAGTAGAGCTTTGCTTTGATCTCTGAGGTAGAGGGAAAGAGGAAGAATATTCTAGACTACACAAAGACATGGAGATAGAAGATGGAATGCCATTTATGAATAATATTAAGTATCTAGTTTTATGAAAGACAATGTTTAAAGAAAAAGAATCTGTATTAAAGTTAGAAATGAAGGCTACTACTGCATGATTATGAAGGGCATTAAATGCCCTAAATTGGAGTTTACATTTTAGATCAAAAGAAATTGGGAGCCATGGAACCATCTTGAGCAGGGGAGTCAAAACTATACTTTAGGAATATCAATTTTGCAGCTTTGTGGAAGTAGATTGGAGAAGAAAAGAGATTTGAGGCAGAATATTGTAGGCAAGAAATATCGGGAGCCTGAACTCATGTGATTGTGGTAAAGAAAAGAGAAATGATTCAAAAAATGCTACTGAGAAAGGCTCTATAAGACTCTCCATTGATTGTAAGTAAGAAATGAAGAGAGAGAATTCAGGATAATTCTGAAGTTGTGAACCCTAGTGACTGGAAGGATGATGACTTATAACTAGAAAGAGGGAAACTGGGAAGAGAAGAAAGTTTGGGAAAGAAAATAGAGCTTTGTTTTAGACACATTGTGTCTTAGTCAGCAAACATTTAACTTTCTTGCCAAATGGAGAGAGCAGGCTGCCAAAAGAAACAGTGGGTTAGAATATAAACTACTTTGTAAACTCTTTTGAAGAAAGATGGTGGATAATTCTGCGTGATATCATTTCATAAAATAGAGAGAAGCAAAGGGCAAAACCAGGCCAAGTAAAGCTTAGACAGACATCCAACTAAGCAAAGTCACCCCAAAGACAAAGATACCCCAAAATGAAAATGGGAGGACAACAAGCAGGAAAAAAGGAAGACTTAGAAAGTATTATAACAAGTTATTCCATTTCCTTTATTAAGGGAAATGGAACTTAGCATGGTTGGATCTTTACATCACAGTACTAAATGAATTTGCAAGGGAGATAGAAATGACTTTAAAAGAGAGTTAAGATGAGAAAAATGGTTGAAATGGGCTGTATACTGAGGATGTCCAATCTGAAGATTCCATTTTACTGGGAGACACTGAAGCTTCATGACTAGGAGAAGAACATGGGTATGCTTTAGGAATATCAATTTGGCAACCTTTTGAAAATGTATTATCCTTTTTGGTCTTCACAACTACCCAGAAAAAGAGGTAAACCCCCATTATACTTATAAGGAAATTGAATCAAATAGAGGTTAAAGGATTAACCCAGTATCACACAGCTAGTAAAAGTCTTAAACTGGGTTTGAATTCAAGTCTTCTTGCTCCAGCATTTTATTCATTGCATCACCTCTAGCTGCCCCAATGAAGAGTAATAAATGTAAAGTCCTTCACAAGATCTCAAAAAGTCAATTGTACAAGTACACAATGAAAAGAAAGAAGAGTATAAAAAGCAATCCAGGTGATAAATTACAAGCTCAATACAAGTCAGAATGTGACATGTTAGTAAAAAGCAATGTCATGTAGTGTTAGGTAATATAAAATTAAGCTTAAAGTCCTACTATCTATCCTTTGCTTTGTTCATTCTCCATCTGAAGTACTGATGTATTTTAGAAAGGATATCTCAAAATATATTGACATGGAGCACATCCAAAGAAGACTGAATAGGATAGTGAGGGGGCTAAAAATCAATCTATGGAAGAATGAGTTTGAAGGAAGTGAGAATGGCTCAAGAAGAGTCATAGAGAGAAGAGAAAACATAGAAGCCATGATAACTGTCTTCAAACATGTGAAGAGTTATCATGTGGAAGAGAGATTATACTTGGTTAACTCAGCTCCAGATGACAAAACTGAGAGCAGTGGATAGATGTTACACAGAGAATATTTTAACATAATAATGCCTAGGAAGCTTCTATATACACTTTCCTTAACTTAATGCCAAGTATTGGACAGCAAATTAAATTGCCCCTGATGGAATATTATGGGCAGTTACATAATTCAGACATAATGAGGACTGCTTCTGAGTCAGACAGCAAGTTGACAGATTGTCCAAGGAAAGGAGGCATTAAAGGGAAAAAACGAGTGGCCAGCCAAGAAAGAGTTCTGTGCCACAGGAAGGACACTGAAATGCCTGACATAAATAGCCAATGGAAGGATGAAGGGGGACTGATGTCTGACAGGCAGCCCGGGAAAAACAACTAAATTAAACCCCTCATCTTTTCATCAGGAGCAGTGATCCATATATTTCTATTTATGCAACTCCTACAAAATGGAATGAAATTGGAGACCAGCCAAGATGGTGGAATAGGAGAAAGTGGTCTAGCCCTGCTACCCCCACAGTGCTCACAATACAACTACTCCACAAAGACTGATGGGACACCCCTCCAAGGGCTTTGAGAGTTCTATTTTTTCCCAGCTTAGGAAGAGAAGAAGCTTACATGGGATCCAGACTACAGGGCAAAGTATCTTCTAGAACAGGGAGAGTCCATACATACATACAAGAAATAGTTTTCTGGGACAGACACTCAGCAATCAGAAAAGAAGGCCATAGGATAAAAGCATCTCCTGGATGAGAAAGCTGCAGCCTAGGTGTAGAAATAGGGAGCAAGTAGCATGGAATGGAGGAGAGGAGAGAGAAAAAGTAGGTCCCACACATGCATAGGTACAAACATACAAATACATACACAAGAGAAACAAAACTATATTTGCTATATTGCTAATATATTGCTGGTGGCAATATATTTTGATACTTAAAACTCAAGCTTCCACAGGAATCCTGTGAGGTGATCGCTAAATGGATGCAGAAAGAAGTATGTGACCTTTCTTTTTGATTATGAGTATTTTCTCTTGGAGCTGAAGCACTAAAAGAAAAATAGACTACTGCTTGTTGCCTTACTGTAGCCGGATAAAATTGATATGTATTTCTAGTTTTAAATTCTGTTAAAGACTACACTAGATAGACACAATCTTATTCAGAATCACCTGTGGTAGATCCTGTTATGTTTTCTACTGTGCCTTTGTTCAAAACATGAGAGTATGGGCCAATTCTGGTAGTCACACAGAAAAGAGTGACTTTCCAAGAGAAGATGAGATCTCAAACCTCTAGTGCAGCATTTGAGAATTTTTGCTCTCCATCTGAAGGAATCATCATGAGCCACTTCATCACTTAACTTCCAAGGGCAGAATTACTAGGAATTTGACATACATACATACATACATATATATCCATATATGTCAAATAGACACAAACTCACTAATAACTAGAAAAGAGACCAGAATCAATCCTGGTAATAAAATCCAAAGTAAAAATCACACTGAATCAATTTTCCAACCCAGATCAACATAAAGAGATAGAGGTCTTTAAACATTAGTGATCAGTTCTATCTAGGAAGGGGCCACCTGAAATCTTACAATACGGAGTCTGAGCTGGGGTTTAAGGTTGTGCATTAGTGAAGGAGAATATACATCCATTGTGGAAGGGCTTGATGTTATGCAGGAAAGTGAAACAGATTCCAACTGGCTCTGTCACTCATAAAAAGCTGAGTACAGATTATTTGAGGGAAAATCAAGCTCCCATGTATCCATACAAGATTTATAGAGAGGGAACCTGTAAGCCAGGCATGGAAAGCACTGAAAACAAAAATAGAACGACTTGAGAGTAGGTTGATTATAACTACCAGGATATAGAAAGAGTGATCCACTTAAAAAGAAAAAAGTTAAAAGGAGGAAAGCATGATGGTCACAGATTCTGCAGATAAATTGATGATGATATGAAAATAGATGAAAGATAGATAACATATAAATAGATAGATAGATGATAGGTGATGGATAGATATCAGAGAAGAGAGATAGATGATAGAAAGATAGACAACAGAAAAATGATAGTGAGTAGACAGAAAGAAAGATATATAGATAACAGACAAATCATTAATTTATGTGCTTCCTATGTATCAAAGACTCTGCTAAAATGCAAATACAAACAAAAAAAAATCACTACCTTTGAGGAACTTATATTCTAATGTGAAAAAATAACACATTAAACGAAGTTGGAAAACAGGGGAAGGAGGGATTTTGAGGCTAGTAGTGATTAGTCAGAGCGGCCAGAGAGTGAGGAGTAAAATTAAGAGTGAAGGGAGCATGGCCAGGATGCCTCAAGAAATGGCAGTCTGGGGACAATTAGGTGGTGCAGGGGATAGAACACCAACCCTGAAGTCAGGAGGATCCGAGTTCAAATCTGATTTCAGACACTTAATACTTCCTAACTGTGTGACCTTGGGCAAGTCACCTAGACCCAATTACCTCAGGAGGAAAAAAGGAGGAAAAAAGAAATGGTAGTCTGGGCCAGACATTCATCAATCAGAAAAAAAGACCATAGATAAAGGCATCCTGGATGTGGCAATGAGGATCAAGGAGCTTGCCCCTTCTTCTAATTAGCTCTAACTTCTAACTGGTGTGTAGAGGGTCAAGAGAACAGGTACATTCTCTCCTGGAAAGGGTGGCTAGGAATGTATTGTCTACAGGAGAGAAGTTCATCAATAATAGAGCAAGGGGTTCCAGAAGGAACAATGAAACAAGAGAAACTTTATTACATACTCTTAATCATCTGCCTCCATGCTATAAGACTTCTCTTCTATATCTTTGTTAGGTGATGAGAGCAAATTCCTGAAGAACTCATTCCCATAGGAGGGGAGAGGGAGGGAAAGGCAGAGAGAGACAGAGGCAGAAAGAAAAACACAGAGAAAGAAAGAGTTACAGTGAGAAAGAAAGATAGACATGGAGACAGAGACAGACAGGAAAAGAGAGACATAGAGAAAGAAAGAGTTAGAGTGAAAAATAGAGAAAGATACAGAACGAGAGACAGAGAGACAGAGACAGAGATAGAGGAGGGGAGAGAGAGAGAGAGAGAAAGAGAGAAGAAGAAGAAAAAGAAGAAGAAAGAGGAGGAGGAGGAGGAGGAGGGGAAGGAGAGGGACTTACACACACACACAGAAAGAGAGAGAGAAAGAGAGAAAAAGAGAGAGAGAGAAGAAGAAGAAGAAGAAGAAGAAGAAGAAGAAGAAGAAGAAGAAAAAGAAGAAGAAGAAGAAGAAGAAGAAGAAGAAGAAGAAGAAGAAGAAGAAGAAGAAAGAGTAGGAGGGGGAGGAGAAGGACGAACAAGAGGAGGAGGAGGAGAAGGAGGAAAAGGAGGAAAAAAGGAAGAGGAGGACAAGGAGGGAGGGAGGGAAGGAGAGAGACTCCTCTTTTTGGATTATTGACTATAGCAAAAGAAAGCAGGGATAAATAACATTGCAAATTAGTCTCTTCCTTTCTCAGCTCAGTTATCCCATGTAAATTTACAATAGCTGGCATTGAGTCACGGTTCAATGAAGTCTCTAGCTAGAAAAACAGCTGGAGCTGCAAATTTGCTGACCATTGCTCATCTAGCCACTGCTTAATGATCTCCCACAAGGGAGAATCCTCTCCCCAACCTCTTGAGGCAGTCAGGTATATTTTGGCTTGCATAGCCAGCAAGTATTAAAGGCAGAATTTGAACTTGTCACACCAACTCCAAATTCCCACTCTCTTTCCACTATGTTTTTTAATCATTAAAAAGTTTTGGGACCATGCTGTCTCTGTGTTCAAGCCTTTTGTCCCAGTGTCACATATTTCATGTTGGGTAGGGAAGACCATGAAGCCAGAATAACTCCTCAGAGATCAGCTCTTTAAAACTATGGGTCAGCAAGGAAGAACTAGGGGAAGGAGTGGGGCTTCCAAAAGCATGGAAAAGGATAAAAGCAGAGGTGTGGCTGCCAAAGATCAAGCTCATATCCACAATTTGGCCATAAGACCATCTGGCAAGGAGCTGCTAAAGGGAAAATGGAAATCCTGCTCAGTGAAGGAAAAGCAATGGAATAAACATTTATAAAAAACACTGTGAAAGAGCAGTACCTGAAATATCAGGATGAAAAATCACACACAACTATTTATGATTTTCCTGGTTAGTTGTTTAATAACTAAAGCGTAACGCTTATTCTTCAAATTGGGTGATTTTTTTCTAATAATTTCATCAGTGCTGCATTTCTTAGTGCCTTGGGAATTCTAAATGGTGTCGGTAAGGGAAGAAAACCTTTTTCATCACGACAGCCTTCAAAATAAAGTTCAGCAGTATTGCTCTAAAGATTTCTGATGGCCCTTGGAAGAAAGACATGAATCTCTTGTATTTGCCATTGCTTTTTGCGTGGCCATAGTCTGGAATGACCCAGATTGTAAAGAATTAAGAATTACAGCAGATACATTACAAAAAGTAACAGTTCAAACCTGTAGCAAGCAATTTACATGTCCTAGCAGAAAGCTTCCATCATCTCTTGCTCTTAGTTTCTCACAAAGTAATTTTTCAATATCAGCAATGTGAAAAGCTAGGTTGCTTAGTTGATAGAATACTGGGTCTGGAGTCAGGAAGACCTGACATTTACGTCCCAGGACTGTTTTGAGGATAAAATAACATATTTATAAGGTGCTATACATTAACCTTAAAGTGCTATATAAATGCTAGTTATTATTATTTTTAAAGTTTTTATAGAGCATGCCTTTCCCCATAGATAAGTAGTCAAAGGATATACACAAGTATTTATGAACAGAAGAAATGCAAGTTATCAACAATCACATAAAAATGCTCCAGATCACCAATATCTAGAGGTTACACATATAAAACTCCACAAAACAGAATTGTGTGTATAAATGTATACATGTGTATGCTTTTCTATATAATCTTTTAATACATAATTTAAAATTATCCTATATAACTTTATAGGGCACTTTTGTATTTGAGGGTTCTTTACTCTGTGATGTGAAGGTTTATCAGTATTTGAATTTTCTGAATATTCTGCTTGTATTAATCAGTATTCTATTTAGAAATCATCATTGAGCCCTTATTGCCTTCCAATTAAGTGATTAGACTTCTCATCCTGGCATTCAAGGCCATCTCTAGTCTGACTCCAATCTACTTTTATGAGCATATATATTCCCTTCTTTCACATAATTCACTTTTCAGTCAAACTGCACAATTTCTTTCTACCCTAGTCCTCATAAATAGAGTTAATACCACTGTCTCTCTTAAACACTACTTAGAAAGAGCACAGATTCTATTTTCTAAGAATTGGTTTCCTAAGCAATTAGGAATTATGCTTTTTAAAAGTGAGTAAAATGTTCATATCCTTTTACACAAAAATTCCCCTCCTAGATATACCCCAAAGAAAATGAAGAAAGAAATGTCTTAAAAAACATTCATATCAGTCCTTTTTGTGGCAATAAAAAATGTAAAACCAGATGATGATGATTATGAAAACATTTACCTATGCTTACTATGTGCCCAGGTACTATGCTAAACACTAATGATTATTATCTCATTTGATTCTCATACTGCAAGATAGTCCTGCAAGATAGGTGCTATTCTGACCCCAAGTTTATAGATAAGGAAACAGAGTTATGTAGCAATTGGATGACTTGTTCAGGGTCACACAACTCTAAGTAAGTATCTGAAGCAGAATTTGAATTCAGGTCTTTCTGACTTCAAACCCCATGCTCTGTCCACTGCATTACCTAGTGGCAGTCAGGAAATATCAAACCTGGGGTACATGAATGTAATAGAATGTTACTCCTCTACAAGATCAATCAATATTCATTTATTTTAATAATAGCTTTTTATTTTCAAAATACATGCAAAGATAGCTTCTAACAATCACCCTTATAAAACCTTGTGTTCCAAATTTTTCTCCCTCCTCCATCCCCAGAGACCAAGTAATCCAATATAGATCAAATGTGCACTTCTTCTAAGCATAGTTCCACAATTATGCTGCACAAGAAAAATCAGATTAAAATGGGAAAAAAATGGGAGAGGAAAAAAAGCAAATAAATGACACAAAAAGTGAAAATACCATGTTGTGGTCCACATTCAGCCTCCACAGTCCTCTCTCTGGGTGCAGATGGCTCTCTCCATCACAAGATCATTGGAACAGACTTGAATCATCTCATTCTTGAGAAGAGCCACGTCCATCAGAATTGATCATCCTATAATCTTGTTGCTGTGTACAATGTTCTCTTGGTTCTACTCACTTCACTTAACATCACTTCATGTAAATCTCTCCAGGCCTCTCTGAAATCATCCTGCTGATTATTTCTTATAGAATAATAATATTGCACTATTCAACACACATTTATTAAACACTTTCTATATTTCCAGAACCCTGTGCTAAGCACTGGAGATACAAAAAAAAAAAAAAAAAAAAAAAAAGGCAGAAGAAAATCACAATCACAAAAAGTACAGACATTAAGTGAACAAAATATTTATAAACAAGCTATATATAGCCTATTAGGGGGAAAATAACAGATGAAAGATTAGAATCAAGAAGGATTGGAGAATGTTTCCTGTAGAAGATAGAGCAGAACAGAAGAGGGAGAGCATTCTATGTATAGAATGATATGATCTGTGATGTGTTTGTCACCAAATAATGGCAGGCACCAAAAATTGGGGTTTGGACATATGGAGAATTCACAATGGCTATTCTCTATGGCAAAAAGTAGATTTATATAGGGGAATAGGTTGCAGACAAAAGGAAGGAATACAATAGAAACCAGGAATGGTAAATATGAAATAGAACGGGAGGGCATATGAAATGCAAGTTCCTTAGTAGAAGGAGAGTAGAAAGGGAACACCCCATGAGATTGGGGTTAGCTGTCAGGCTAAATCTTGGAAGAGACTTAGCACCCTAAAAGAATTAGCTATAAGGATGAGAAATAGGGCTGAGAAGCATTGTGGAATTAGGGGAGATACCACATGGCATGGGGGAAGGGGAAAGACCTATGAGGCAGAGTGCATGGTAGGCTGATTCAAAGAAAGGCTGTAGACACAGGATGGCCCATAAGTATATTTTATAAAGAAAATTTAACCTCAGAGACAAGACTGGGATTCCTGACAAGCCATGGCAAGATAAGACTACTGGAGACCTCTATAGAGAGTGGGGCTCATTGGTTTTGACATAATTTGGATTTCAGACTGGATGACTTCCTTAGAGGGTGAGACCATGGAGCTAAATGGATCTCTATCAGAGTCTTCTCCCTGCCTGCCTCAGGGATCAATTCTTTAGTTTCTCTTGGTGTAAAACAATATTCAGGGTCTCATCAGAGAGAGCAGCCAGACAAGATGCCCAGAACAAAGACAGAGTGTCTTATTTGAGGAACAAGGAGCTTCTTTGGAGTCTTGTTTGAGGAGATCAGTGTCACTGGACCAAAGAGTATGTGTTGGGGAACAAGATATAATAAAAATGGAAATGTAAGAGGAGACTAGGTCATGAAAGGCTTTGAAAAACAGAGTACTTTGTATTTGATTTTGAAGATGACAGGAAGATACTGGAATTTACTAAGTAGGAATTTACTAAGAGGATTGACAATAGTGAAGCTTTTGATGATGGAACTTGATAGCTGAATGGAGAATTGATTGAAACAATGAAGATGAATAATTCAGAGAAGTCTGGTAGGACTTGGCTGAAGTGATGAAGATTCAAGTGTGCAGAACCAGGAAAATAATAATTGTGAGCATTATAGCTATATAAAGTGAAACAAACATAAACAGAACTGATTAGTATATAATTACAAGTTTGGCCCTGGCCCTCAAAAAAACATACCTCCTTCCTCTTGGAGGCAGCAACTACGTAGGGAATATTGCATAGATTGTTAGAGGCAATTGCTGTGTTTGTTAATTTTGAAAATGGTCTTTATTCTCCTTTTAAATCCTTGTAAGGAGGTATCACTTGCTGCATGGGGTGTGGTAGAAGGGATGGAAATATTCAGAAGTGAAAGTGATATGGTTAGTGGCAGTACAGAGAGTTGAGGTGAGAGAATCCCCTTTTGGTCAGGGCAGGTTCAACATGAAAAAATTCACAAACCTGCAAAGTCTAACTGGCAAAAGGGAAGTTTTATTGGCACTGAGAATTCAGCTGTGCTAGAAAGACAGACTTCTGAGTGACAAGGTCCTGGCAGAAAAATAACAAAAGATTTTCACTGAGAAGAATGTCTCTTCACAGTGGACAGGAGTTCTGGCAGGAAGCTATGCCCAGGGAGAGAGTTTCCTTCACAAGACATAATCCTGCTTTGGACATTCTGCAAGTTATGAGTTTAAAATTGCCTTTTTAAATAAAAAATCAATTGAATGAGATTCCTTTAATGTTGTCACTGCTCCCAGGCCTAGATTTCCAATTGAATGAGACCACTTAAGTTCCAGCTACTAGGAGTGGTCCTGGACTAATTTTCAGCTCAATAGGGGGTGCAGCTAGTCACCACCAAGATAACAGAATGAAGTCACTTTATCTTAATTCCCTGAGGCGATCCTTTCTCAGAGGAGAATTTGTCAAGAGTTCAAGGACAGTTTCTCAAGAGTTTAACTCATGGCTTCATCCCCAAAGTCAGAGGACAGTTTCAGGGTTCCCCCTGTCAAAAGTGACATCAAAGGGAAAAATATAAATAAAAATAACTTTTTTAAAAGAAAAGTTATGTATAATACATATTTCTGTTTAACAGGCTATGGAGACAGAGATTGAGAAAATTGTCTTCTCTCCAAACCATAGGACTATTAGTATCTCTACTTTGTATATTAGAACTTCTTGGATTTGTTATTATAAACAGTGAATAAAAAATATGAATAACTATTTATATAAATTATACATATATATAATTTTTTTGGCTGAGGCAATTGAGGTTAAGTGACTTGCCCAGGGTCACACAGCTAAGAAGTATTAAATGTCTGAGGCCAGATTTGAACTCAGGTCCTTCTTACTTCAGGGCTGTGCCACCTAGCTGCCCCCAAATAAACATTTTTAAAGCACTTACTATGTCCCACAAGAAAGCTAGTGGTCCAATGTATAGAATGTGGGACCTGAAGTCAGGAAGTCTCATCTTCCTGAGTTCTAATGCAGCCTCAGACATTTTCTTTCCATTATCTCTTCAAGTATCTCTGCTAAAAAAAAAAAAAAAAAAAAAAAAAAAATTCTAAATGGGGTCATGAAGACTCAGAAACAAAATGAAATGAATAAACAACATGTTCCAAACAGGCAGTGAGGTACAGAGTTGAGTAGAGAACTGGGCCTGGAGTCAGGAAGATGCAGCCTCAGGCACTTACTAACTGTGTGATTCTGGGCAAGTCACTTAAACCCCTATTGGCCTCCTCTCCCATCAGTAAAAAGAGACCAGAGGTTATGCAAAGCCATGATTAAAAGACTGCATATTCCAGTCCCATACACAATGCTAAGTTTGGAGATTCAAAGATAAAAACAAAGGTGGTCCTTGTGCTCTAAGACTTTACATTATAATAGAGGAAGACAATATAAATTAGGGAAAGGTGAGCACTTTGTTCAGAAAATTATAAGAAAAAAAGGGAGGGAGGGTTCAGAATAAGCATTTGTGCCAAGCATGGCGCTAAGCACTTTATAAATAATATCTCATTTGAATCTCTCAACAACCCTGGATGGTAAGTGCTTTTGTTATCCTATTTTACAGGTAAGGAAACTGAGGCAGGCAAAAGCTGAGTGACTTGCTCAAGGTCACACAGCTAGTCAGTGTATGGAACTGGATTTGATTTCAGGTCTTACAGATTCCAGACCTGCTATTCTATCCACTATGCCATTTGCTGCCTCTAGCTCTTATTGTTCCGGGGATGGTGAATGGGCCAGGAACAATGATGGAGTTGATATGATAATATTTCTAGAACTGGAGGAGGGAAAGGGGAACATAATCTGTGCCTAAGCAGTTAAACAGATTGTCAAAAATGGGCAAGAAGTAGGTCGAGAAGAGAAGCATGGCTGAGACATGCCTGAGATGGTTGTCCCTTGTGAGGGGGTGAGAACAGGGGCACTCCGGGGTAAAAGCTGCAGAGATGAAATGGTTAAAATCTCCAGGGTATGCACTCTGACCCTGGAAGTAAATGACTGGTAAAATTGTTGTAGAGATGATTGAAGAATATGGAGTTATAGGACTGAAATATTTTTGAATCATTTAGGAAGCCTAGGAAGAGCTGAGGAGCCAGCTACAGTGAGAGTATATAGCCCTGCCTTTAGGGAACATGGTGTTCTTGTTTAATTGATGTTAAAATGGCATTGCATTTAAAGTACAAAGTAGAGAAATCATTTGCATTTTCATTCCTGGAATTTATTTGTGCAACACCTACTTTCCTGCTGAGTCTATGGTTACTATTTACTGTTGCTTTAAGAGCCAAATGGGATTTTGTGCAAATAGCCACTTTCACTTGTCAGCTTGAAGATTCTGTTTTCCTGGTGGATGAAGAGAGGCTGCCAAAAGGAGAAAAAGAGATTGGAGATAGTCTTTTTTTTCTTTCTGGGACTATTTTACACTAATTTAGCTTGTAAAAAGGATAAAGACCGTTCTAATGAATTGGTTTTTAATTGATATCTTTTGTGTTTAAATCACCTGCATTTCACCCTGTATTTTTCTCCATTCTCTTATAACATGTTTTAAAAGAAAGAAAAAGTATCAGTAAAACAAATGAATACGTCTCCAAAATCTCACATTGTATGTAACATTTTACAACCGTGCACCCCACTTCTGCCAAGGATCATGGGTATGTGTCTTTTTTTAAATCTCTTTCATGAAGCTAAGCTTGGTATGGAGAATTTTGTAACATTCAGCTTGGATTTTTTGTGGTTGTTATTCTTTTCATTTACTTTATTATAGCTATGTTTATGGTTTTTTTTGTCCTTCTTATTCATTTAGCATCAGTTCACGTAAGTCTTCCTGTGATTCTGTGTATTCACCATGTTTACCATTTCTTATTTTATAGTGACATTCTTTTGTATTCTTATACTTCTATTTGTTTAGCAGATTCCTGATTGGTGAGCACATCCCTTTTTTCCCCTGAGGCAATTGGGATTAAGTGATGTGCCCAAGGTCATACAACTAGAAACTGTTAAGTGTCCAGGGCTGGTGCTTTATCCACTGCACCACCTAGCTGACCCTGAGCACCTCCTTTGTTTTCAGTTTTTTGCTACTACAAAAAGTATGGCTACCAATATTTTATTGTATATGGGGCCTTTCTTTTTCTCAAAAATGTCTTTGGGATGACTATGTTTAGTTAAGTGACAAACATTTGTATATTGTTGTTCTTTTTAATCCTCCATTACTTCTATCTGCTTCATTATCATTCTTGGTTTTGGTTTTAATTTTTTTTTTTAATGAGCATATCTCTCTGATTGGCAAATGAAGCAAGTGCTTAAGTGGATGAGTCTTTTTGTTGAAGGAAATGAATTACTTTGATTAAACTTCTGTATAAAATTGATATAATTGTTACAAAGGTTGTTTCTGTTGTTCAGTTTACATTTTCATAATTGCTTATTTAAATAATTCAGCATTTAATTATTTAATTGTCTACCATACCTTTCTATCATATTATTATCATTATTATTTCTAGCTTTTTATCCATTTCAATCTTTTCTCTGATAAGTTGGTGATGTGCTTGTAAAGTCAATTGATTCAGGATAAATCTCATACTATCAATGATGAGTCTTTTTCTATTCCTAAAGAGACTACATTCCATCCATTTCCTTTCCTTTCCTTTCTTTTTTTTTTTTTTGAAGCAATGTGTTAAGTGATCTATTCCATTCATTTCTCAATATATCCCAATCTCCCCCAACACATTGTACTTTTCCCAAAACCAATGGATGAAAAAAAAAAAAAAGTCAGTAAAGATGGCTAACATGAAAAACCTATTTGGCAGCAGATATAACACTCTCTAGTTCCCAGTCTCTACAATGAAAGGCAAGTGTGATCTTGTCTCCTCTATTCTAGGGAGCCAACCTTGGTTCTGAATGCACATGGTGTTCTGTTTAATTGTATTTCCCTTCCTCTTTATATTATTAGTTGCTGTGTATGTGATTTTGGTGGTCCTCTTTATTTTGTTCTTCATGCATTCATGTGTCTTCCCATGTTCCTCTTATTTTTATTGAGTATTTATTGAGTATAGCAATATTCCATTATTATTCTTCAAAAGATTGCCCCCCAAAAGAACAACATGTTTTCAGTTTAATAGAATTAAACTTAATTCTTTAATCTGCAATATGTTTTTAACTTCACATCAATTCAACAAAATTGAGCAAAAATCACTTAAGATTCTGGTCAGGGCAATAGGGATAAAAAGATGAAAAATACCACAATATTAGCCCTCAGGGACCATTCAGTCAAATGGGAGAGGGCAGACATATAAAATATACAGAACTGAATATAGCTTAGAACAGTATGTGAGAAGCCAAAAGAAAGAGCTAAACTAAAAAACAAAAGTACTTGAGAGAGAACACTTTAAAATACATGACATATGCAGATATGGGGGAGGGGTGAGGTGAGTTCAGTCAGTCAGTTGCTAAATATTTATAAAATACTTGCTATGTCCTAGTCACTAAATTAAGTGGTGGGAAAACTAATAAAAACAAATAGCCCATGCCTTCAAGGATCTTATGATCTAAAACTAGAAAGGATAATGGAGAAGGGTTGACAGGAAGGTATCTGATACAGGAGCATGTTGAAGATTCCAAAGTCATAAAAAACAGAATATCTGGTGGGAAATGGGGAGAAGACTGTGTTAAATCCCTTCTTTAAGGACTCAGATACAGATGCCATTACTCTAGTGATGGGCAAGGATTACCTGATTAAATAGCTTTCATCTTTGTGACCATTAGCATAAATATAACAATATAGGAGAGTAAGCCATTTGCACGTTATCAAGATGATTAATTTTAATAGGATGGTTATTCCTTCAAGGCCTAGGATCTAGATGTACTCTTTTGCTTGCTCTTCCTATTAGATTACAATTGATTCAAGACTGTTTCTAAGGGAATTGTTCAAACAATAGCTCATCATGATAAGCATTTAGCTAGCAGTAGACTAGAATTTCTGAAGCTTGGAAATATAATAATAGAATGTGCTTCCTTTCTATGTGTTAAGCTTTCAAAGATATCGCTAAAATGTTTTCTTCAAGTACTTTTTCCCTATCTCCTTAAACTTGCATTCTCTTTAAAATATTTCATTTTTTAAAGTACCAAAATGTAGCCTATATGTGCCCAGGAAAAAGAACATGTAATAGAGTGCTTTTATACTTTTAATGGAGAAAAGACTCCATTTTAACTGGTTGGTTGGGGGGTGGGGGTGGAGTTAAACGATAATATTGTTTACTTCACTGTGAGCGCTCTCAGAGGCCCAGTTATTATTGAGAAATACTCTTCATCCAACCAAATATCCCTTCTTTTATATTCTTTATTCTTTCATATTCTGTTCTATCTAATTCAAATAGAATAGTGGTTGTTTCCAGAGAGTATGCTGCACTTTTCAATGCTGTAATTCTTTTTAAGTATTTGTGCAACTAAATTTGTACATGTAATTCCTGGCACTTCCTCTGAAATTTTCCTCTAGTGCTGCCCTCTAGAGTACAGGTTATCCTGGACAAGAAAGTGAAGCCAGTAAAGCCTCAAATGTTTTAGCTTCTACCAGACATTTCCAGATGTTGTTCTTCATCCAAGGACTAACCTAGGTAGGGCTTGGCTGAATGAATGAATATTTTGACTACATTAAGCCATGGATATAACCTACTAAAGTAGGAGACACTATAGGCATTCATAAAAGAAGCACACACAGTGAGAAAATAATGAATTTTTAAAAATTGGAGGTTACTCCTGGTCTAATTCTAGAAATAAAGTTAGAAATGAATCATCAGATCTCAAAATGTGAAGTCTGACTTAGTATTTTCTCTCTTTCTTTTGTAAATTGTTTTTATTTATTTCATTAAATATTTTCCAATTACATATTAAAAATTTTAACTATTAGTCTTTTAAGTTTTGAGTTCTATATTCTCTCTCTTTCTCCCCCCCTTGAGAAGATAAGCAATTTAGTGTCAATTATGTATGTGAAGTAATACAAAATATATTTACCTATTAGCCATGTTGCAAAAGAAAACAAGAAAAATAAATACAATTTTAAAATAGCATACTTTAATTTGCATTTAAAGTTCATTAATTCTCTCTCTGAAGATGGATAGTATTTTTCATCATGAATCTTTTGGAATTGTCTTAGATCATCGTCTTGATCACAGTTGTTGCTTTTCACAGTTACTATGCACAATGTTCTCCCAGTTCTATTCACATCACTTTGCATGAGTTCCTGTAAGTCTTTCCAGATGTTTTTGAAGCCATCCCATTCATCATTTCTTACAGCCCAATAGTATTCCACCATGATCATATACCACATCTTGTTCAGCCATTCCCTTCTTGATGGACTTTTCTTCAATTTCCAATATTTTGCTACCCAAAAATGATCTGCTATAAATATTTTTGTACACATAAGTCCTTTTACCTTTTTTTTTTTTTAATCTCTTTGGAATATATACCCAGTATGGTATTGCTGACTCAAAGGGTATGCAGTTTTTATAATCTTTGGATATAGTTCCAAAATGTTCTTCAAAATAGTTCTTCACAATAGTTCTGCCAACAAAATACCAATAATCTCCTAACCATTAAATTTAATATACTTGACCTCTCTATAGTTTTTAACCATCCTTTCCTCTTAGACATTCTCTTTTCCCCTGGCTTTCATGACACTGTTCACCCTTGGTTTTTCTCTTTCCTCTTTGCTCCTTCTCAATGACCTTTACTAATTCATCAGCCATTTCTCAACTTCTCTCCATGGGTTCCCTCTAGATTCTATCATAGATCTTTCTCTTTAGAGTGAATATTTTTTTTCTTGGTGATCTCTCTAGCCTCTTTGGGTTTATTTACTAATTCTATGCAAATGTTCCCCAAATCTATATTCATCTCCCTAATATCTCTCTTAAATTCTGAAGCCTGATTATCAACTTCCTCATTCACCTCTCCACCTGATCATCCCATCTTCATTTCAAAGTCAGTTGGTCTAAAGTGCTGATCATTATGTTCTTTTCACTCTTTTTTTTTTTTTTTTGTTGTTGTTGTACATATTGTAACTACATCACCCTGTCCCACAGTAGAATATAAACTCCTTGAGGGTTGGAACTGTTTTTATTTTGTCTTGTTTTTTCGTCTCCAGGGTCTAACAGAATGTACAACACACATGAAGTACTTGATAATTACTTGTCAGGTGATTGATTAGAGGCACATTTTAGTAGGCCTTTAACATTAGGCTGAGGAGTTTGTACTTTTTAAGACAAGAGAAACATTGAATTATTTTAAATAGGGTAATGGTATGGTCATACTTGACCCTGATGCACAAGCCTAGCAAAGATGTGCATTGGAAAAGACAAGAAACACCAAGCAGTCCACTAATCCATTACATTTTTAAACTTTATCCCAAAAGCAAATACACTATTTGGGATAGATGAACAGATATATTGTATTCACCTTAACCTTGAACTATCCACCAATTCACAGAAAATATTTTGTTTGGTCCTTCCTTTGAAGCATAGTTTGACCATGCTCTTCCCTGAGAAACATTCCATTGTTTCCTTTTGAATGCCCAAATGTTGACTTCAGGGACTCTTGACCAACACAGTCAATACCAAGGCTGGAAATGTCAGAATTTCTGTTTACTGTTATATTTAGAATAGGAAATAGGAATGCAGGAAAAGGCAGCTAGTATCTGGACAGTTGGGAAATTTGAGACTATTTCTGGCAAGAACACATCTCCAGAACACTGGCATGGATTTTGGCTGCTGGGTATGGACCTGGTAAAGGGTGAGAAATTCTCTTCATTTGCTGAAAACCAAAGCATATAAAAAGGAATAATGGATTCCCAACTTCCTCCTCTAAAAAACAAAAACAAAAACAAAAATCCAGATAGCTGTTTTATATTCACTATTCCAGGCCATGGGAATAGGGTAGTCTTTGATTCTAAATCATCAATCCTCTTTGATGAAAGTGCAATCAGGGGAGTTAATTTTATCCTTTACCCATTGCACATGCCCACATCCATGGGAAGGGCCTCCTTGTTCAAGATTTGTCTTTTCATCAAATGGATTGGGGGATATGATTGAATCGAGATTCATTTAATTAGTTCTTTGTTATATATTTTTAACCAGCTTGGAGGATATCATTTGTGACTCATCCTTGCCATTCTCTGGAACTCAGTTATCTTTATTCTTTCCTTAGAAGTTATGAGTCTCTGGAAAAATAGGGTCATAGAACTAAAAGGGACCTTGGGGATCATTTTACAGATCACATAAGTGAAGTCCATAAAGGTTAAGTCACAACCATATAGGCTGTAAATGTCAGAGGCTAGCTTTACACTCAGATTCTCTGACCCCCAACCTTGAGGGTTGGAACTGTTTTTACTTTGTCTTGTTTTTAAGTTAAGTAGTAGGCAAAGGAAATTAGAAGTATTCATTTGTTTTCATTTAGTCAGTGGTAGACTTGGTCTGAAAGAACATGGATAGAAATATAATCAAGGGCATTGATGCATAATTAGACAGTGACTCATAAGAAATGACTGTTGAGCAAGGGATTGTACAGTTTTGAACATTTCACAGGAGAAAATGGCCAAGGAAGACAAAAACAGCTGAAGATATCACTTGTCAAATGGCCTCTGAAATGTGTTTCTTCAAACATTGGCCAATGGGCCACTTCACATTGACTTCATATTGGCAAGAATGCTAAAAACTTTTCTGGCATCATCGTCACTCCTTTACATTATCTTGGCATCAGTTTATATAAGTATAGAATGGAATACAAGGTTTATGTTAATTTGATTCAGAGGGTCCTGTCAAAGTAGTCATAGAATATCTTTGCTTCATCTATTACAGTCCTTGGAACCATTGCAAATCGGGATGGTCCACATTCTTGAGAAATGGCATGAATTGGGTTTTGTTATCATCTTTGGGATCATGAGGAAACTAGTTCCTTGTATCACTACCCAAAGGAGAACTTTAACTTTGTATTCCCAATACTTACAGGTACTTTGTCTGGTTCAAAGTACACCCTTCATCAATCCTTTCAGAGTGAATAAATCAGCTTGAAAGTTGTATTTCCATTTTGCTGCAATTTCTTTATGTCTTTTGGTTTTGTGTACAGTGGGAATATCCACATGGTTATAGTTCTATTTCTCTAATAGCGTCTCATTTGATTAGTCATTGGATAACATTTTCATCAACAATTAAATGTTTATTGTATGAAACCTGTGGTTTCTAATACACCCTCCAGATTTTAGGATTACGGTAGTGAAAAAAGATTATACAGAACCAAAGGCCATTTTGGATTTGGACCTTTTCAATGGATCACTAAAGTCAAAAAACAAAAACAAAAACCCACCATCACCTAGTGGTCTATTTGCTGGTGAGAGCCTCTATTTCTCATTAAGCTGTTATTATTAGCTAAGGTAGAAATCTATTTTGCATGACTTCATATGTATAATAGGTATTGTATTTCTCTCCTCAATACATGGAGTATTGGTTGAAGCAAGGGATAAAATTCATAATTTGAAATAATTTTAAAGGAAAAAATGGTTTTATGTATAAGCTAGGTTGGTTTCTAGAAGCAGACATCATCTTTGCCAAAATCTTACCTGCAAGTTTGCCCAGCTTGATAAAATCTGATAGAACTTGTATTCCATTGGCTTCATCACTGAGCACTTATGACTGCTTCCATATCATGATAAGGTTATTTATGGAGTATAGACAGATGATATTTTGGATCCATGAAGGCAGTCTCCACATTAATGTCCCCTGAAATATCAAAGAATTGCTCAATGGCTTGAAAACTACTAAAGATGGGAGCTATTACAGAACCATCAAGTTTCTCCCCAGTTATCTTATCCAAGTGGTACCTGGGGCATGAGTCCTTTTGACACTATCCCCAGCATCCTAAATATGTCTTAGTCGAATGATTTGGATTCAGAGGACATGGGTTGACTTTGCCAATTGCTATCTATGTGACCTTAGGTAGGTTTCTTCAATCTTTTGAGCCTCGGTTTCCTCATCTGCAAAATGAGGGAATTGAGCTGTATGATCTCCAAAGTCTCTTTCATCTGTGATCCCAAGCTCCTATGAAATAACTATAGAAAGTAGGTATTGAGAGCTATGGAATGTACCAATGTCAGCCATAGATAATATAATTGTTTTGTGCATTCTAGGGAAGAAATCTATAATATGTACAAGTTTAGAAAAATTTTAGAGCAAAATTAAAAAAAACACTAAAGTAGATGCACAAAATATGCATTTTTGATATGCACATGATTTCCCAGGTAATACTTTATTTTTAGAGGGAAATATGAAGTGACTTGCCTAGGATCACACAGCTAGTAAGTGTTTGAGGATGAATTTGAATTCTGACACCAGGGCCGATGCTCTCTAAGAGCTCCACCTATCTGCCTCCCCCTCCCCCAATTCAATATTTTAGAAGAAAAAATGTGACTTGCATCCAAATTCTCATAAAATCTCCTTTCACACATCATGTGAAACAGACATTGGAAAGCTGAATTTGGAAAACTCAAATTTTTCCAAGGTAAATATAACTGAGTCATAAGAGTTTTCCTTTAAGCACATTTCTTAGTTTTCTCAATAAGTATCTGAGTTTCTGCATTGGGAACTCGGTGTCACTATGTTGTCAACAAATTTTAAAATGCATAAATATTAAGTACATACTACATGTCTCGAACTGTGCTAAGATTGGGGATGCAAAGAAAGGCAAAATACAGTCCCTATCTTCAAATAGTTCATAGTCCAATAAAGGACTATAATATTTAACTAAATCTCTGGAAAAAAATAATTCCCAACACACATTGAGGTTTAGTCTACATTATACATTCCCCACCATTTTCTTAAATTTATATAATCTCATCTCCCAATTGGTAAATAGTCAAAGGATGGGAACAGCAGCTTTTAGTAGAAGAAATCAAAACTATCTATAGTCATATAAAAATACCCTGAGTCACTACTGATTAGAGAAGTGCAAATTAAAACATCTATTCATTATTGGTAGAGTTGTCAACCTAACCATTCTGGAAGGCAGTTTGGACCCATTTTCAAAAAGCTATCAAACTGTGTATACTCTTTGATCCAGATCTTAGGTCTGAATTTCAAAGAGATAAAAAAGAAAAGAAAAAGACCTATATGCACAAAAATATTTATAGCAGCTTTTTTGTGATGGCAAAGAATTAGAAATTGAGAGGATGCCAATTAATTGGGGAGTAATTGAATAAATTGTGGTATATAATTGTGATGGAATAAATAGTATTGTGCTGTACAAAATAACAAACAGGATGCTTTAAAAAAAACTGAAAAGACTTACATGAACTGATACAAAGTAAAGTAGGCAGAATCAGTTTATACACAGTAACAACAACATTGTATGATGATAAATTGTGAATAATAGCTATTATCAGCAATGAGGTGATTTAAGACATGATAAAAAATGCTATTTACCTGTTGAGAAAGAATAGTGTCTGAATGTAGATTGGCGCATACTCTTTTTAAAACTTTCTTTGCTTTTTTTTTTTTGTCTTTTCTTTCACAACATGGCTAATATAGAATAGTTTACATGACTGCATATGTATAATCTACATCAAATTGCTTGCTTTCTCATGGAGGAGAGGAGGGAGGAAATGTATTTGGGACTCAAAAAATTTCTATGTTAAAAAATGTTTTCACATATAAGTGGAAAAAAATTAAATGAGCCAGGAAAAAAGTTTATGTAATCAACACAATAATAAAATAAACCTTGATTTGTAGATTATGTAAGTGTTCACCTTATACTTTTTCACTGAAAAAATTTAACAATAGGCAGAGCCTATTGAAACTGGTTCTAAACTTCACAAGGAAGACAATGTTCAACTTGAAATGTATTTTTTATCTAGCCAGCCCAGATCTCAAGGGTTTACCACATATTAATAGGGATAGTAGAAAGTGATAAAAATAGGTCTATGCTTATGATTTAATTGGTAGGAACTCGCAGATGAAGATATTCCTTATATCAATGCAAGTCAACACTTTCTCCACAAGGTATAGTTTTATAGAGTTATCTAGACTTCTGAGAGGCTAAATGATGTGGGATTTATACCTAGGTCTTCTTGGCTGGTCCTCTATCCACTGCACCATGACGCTTCTCAGGAGACACACATGTTGAAATACAATAAAGCAAAGAATAGGGAAAGGAAACATGGGTCAGGACTGTTTTTGAAAGAGGGGGAAGGAATTGGTCCAAAGGAGAACAGATCAGAATTCATTCCTAATTCTTTGCTTAATATAGCTGATGAGTTTACAAATAAAAATTCAAATAACTTTTACTAGCCTCCTGTATTAGATTGGTGAGGGCTTGTTTTCTGAGAAGAAAAATCACAAAAATTATTTGATAATTGGAGGCTCCATTAAAATTGCAACTTTTTCAATATGCATGATCAATTAAACAATCAATCAACAAATATTTATTAAGCAATTACTAAGTACCAGGTCTAAGGGTAGGCATTTGTGTACAAAGGAGGTAGGCAACATAACTGGATCTGCGCTTCAGGAAAATCCTTTTGGCAGCTGAGTAGAAAAGAGATTAGAAAGGAGAGAAATTTGAAGAGGGAAATGATGTAGGAGATTGTTGCAATAGCTGATGTGGGAAATAAGGTCATGAACAAAGATAGTTGCAAGGTATGTAGAAAAGACGATATAGAGGCAAGAAATATTTTGGAGCAGAAATGACGAGACTTGGCAGCTGATTGGAAAGAGAAGGCAAAGGAGAATGAAGAGTGGGAAATGTCTGCTAGATTGTCAGTCTAAGAGATCAAAAAGTTGGTGGTATCCTCAAGAGAATTGGGGAGTTTGAAAGAGATTGGGGCTGGGAGAGAAAATGTATTGAGTATGAGAAGCCTCTAGGACAGCTGGTTTAAAATGTCCATGATAATGTATGTAAAACACTCTGTTGTTGTAAAATATTCTCACCCTTAAAAATTGATGACATGAGAGATTGGAGCTCATGAGAGACCAGAGCTGGATAGGTTTGTGCAAGGTGTGTGACAAAGCTATCCCTCTCAAGTATATAATGGGAAGACTGGAGTGGATATAGCATTCTGTAGACATTGTAGGCATTTTCAAATACTTTGCTTTGCTCCCACTGTTTATTTCCCCTCCATCATTTACATTGTTTTTATAAGGAAATAATTGACAATATAGAATAGGGATTGCCCTTCTTGGAGGCAAGTAGAGGCCAGATGTCCCCTTTTCAGAAAAGCTATAATGGGGATCACAGAATACTTGGTTCCTGTGAGTCCTCTTAATTAGAATTTTGTGTTGAAGGTCTATGGACTCTTTGAAAATTAGGGTAGACTCTTATGAACCCTCCATTAGAACTGTGGAGATGGCAATGTCCCCTCTCTTTTGAGTGATTCTCTTTGGGGAATCCTTGAAAGTACCTTCTTTCCCTCTTTTTCTCTCATCCAGAAAAGAGGGGGTTTATTGCTCTTTACACCAGTGGCAATGGTAGCCATAACACACAACAACAAAAACAGCCTAGGCTGTTATTTTCTGCCTTTTTGTTCCCTTTCCTAAATAGGTTAACAGTAATCCAGAGAAACAAATGTTTCTTGCTTAGATGGTAATTCTGAGCCAAATTTGAAAGATCCCAAGTCAGTTGCTGACTGCTCAGAAATAGGTGATTTCCATAAAAACCGGAAACTTATAATCCTTGGAGAAGATACCTCTCACTGAGAATTCTATGACTTAAAGGTGAAAGCTAAACACTGGCTAGCCAGGAGTCATGTACCATGGACAGTTCCGGTTATACTGTCCTACAAAGCTGTCTTTGTACTCCAGGGGGAGCATGGTGAGTATAATGGACCGTTGGAGATCTGGGTCTGCTATGTTTGTTAATATGAACTTAGGAGTCTTTTAGACTTTATACAATTTCTGTGGCAGAGGAAAAAAAAATGTCCTGCACCTGGTACTCACATAGTTATAGAATACTGTTAGTAGAAGGGATGCCATTAATCACACTTTGGAGACCCCTGCCAAGAGAGACATCTAAGAGATTTTGGGAGTACAATGGATAAGAAAGGATGGCAGGCCCTCTTTTTCTGGGGATCAGGAACCCTCAGAATTAAACCCAGGTCAGATCTGAATGCAGCCCTTTCTGTGAGCTCCAGGGACATGGGTTACATCTGCAAATTCACAATACATGCAAAGTATTTTAGGAGTCTGGGGAAGGTAGCATTATTAATAAGGGGGATTAGATCAGTCCTCATAGAGGGGGTGGCATTTGAACTGAGCCTTAAAACCAGCTATTTATTCTGAGGAGAGATGGATAGGAAGGAATTGCTTGTCTGGCATGGAGGATAGTTTATGCAAAGATACTTAGAAAGGATGTGGAATGTATGCATGGGAAATAACCAGAAGTCACTGTGGCTATAGGTAGAATATATGAAAGAGGATAAGATACAGTAAACCTGAAAACTAGACTGGAACCAAACCATGAAGACTATAAATACTGAATAATTTATATTTTAACCGAGAGGTAAGAGAGGAAGATCATGGGAACTTCTTGAGCAGAGGAGTAACAAGGTCAGAATTGTATTAGCTTTTCAGGAGTTGTGGGAGGATGGATTGGAAGCAAAGGGAATGAGGCAGGAAGATTGATTATGAGGGGATTAAAATGGCCCAGGTGAGAAGGTTTGAAGACCTGAACAAGTACAAAAAGAGTGTGTTGTGTGATAGGCCTTGAGCGTTAGGAAGGTCACTTTGGAAGCATGTGGAGGATGAGCTGAAAGAAGAGCTTGAAGCAGGGAGGTTAAGAAGGAAAATGCTGAGATAGGATGAGAGCCTACACAAAGGTTATTGTAGCCATCTCAATGGAGATAAAGGAATGTGTGTGCTTGAGATGATCAGACACTCTTTTAGAATTTCGATAGTCCCTCTTGAAGGCAGTTAATTTGAGCATCGGGATCCTTTGATTTGCATATTTATATTTTCAATCTTGCTACATGCCTAGTATGGGGCTGGTAAATTTTCTAGAAATGAATTACCATTATGTGAATGTTATGGAATATTATTGTTCTGTAAGAAATGACCAGCTGGATGATTTCAGAGAGGTCTGGACAGACTTACATGAACTGATGCTAAGTGAAATGAGCAGAATCACATCATTATATACTTCAACAACAATACTATACAATGATCAATTCTGATGGACATGACTCTCTTCAACAATGAGATGATCCAAATCAATTCCAATTGTTCAGTAATGAAGAGAACCAGCTACACCCAGCGAAAGAACTGTGGGAAATGAGTGTGGACCACAATATAGCATTTCTACTTTCTGTTATTGTCTGCTTGCATTTTTGTTTTCCTTCTCAAGTTATTTTAATTTTCTTTCTAAATCTGATTTTTCTTGTGCAGCAAGATAACTGTATGAATATGTATACATATATTGTATTTAACATATACTTTAACATATTTAACATATATTGGTTTACCGACCATCTAGGGGAGGGGATGGGGGAAGGAGGGGAAAAGTTGAAACAAAAGGTTTTGCAAGAGTCAATGTTGAAAAATTACCCATGCATGCTTTGTAAAAAAAAAAAAGAAGAAGAAAAGAAAAAGAAAAAGAAAAAGAAAAAGAAAAAGAAAAAAAAAAGAAAGCTATAATAAAAAAATAAAAATAACAACAACAACAACAACAACAACAAAATGAATTACCATTAGTGTCAGGTTTGGCTATGCCTTTAAAATGAATGGCACATTTTGATCTTACAGGGATGTTTGGCTGGCCAGTTAAGGTTCTGTGTGGGGGGAAGAGAGGGCTTTCAGAGTAGAAGAGTATACCTGTCACTTGCCTCAGAGGCTGACAAAAGCTTTTTTTGTAGATAGTTCTGAGATGATGTGTTGGGGAGAATAAAAAGGGGTGACCAGAAGTGGAGCTATAAGAAGTCTATGGTGGAAAGAACTCCATCCATATAGCATTGCTACTGCAGCTGTGTGTAGGTTGCTGACTCCTTTCTTACAGACTTTATCATTTAACTGTCTTTTCAATGCTTATCATAGTGCCTGGCATATAGTAGATATTTAATATGACTGATTTCTGAATGAACTTCTCACCCATAATACTTTGACACACTCAATTATTTTAACGTTAGCATGGGGATGAGACCAAAAAAGGAAACCCCTCAACTTTCTTCCTTATCAGTTGAGCTCTTCAAAACCATGAGTGGAAGAGGGAAGAAGCTAAGTAGTGCCATCTATTAGAGTATATGCTATTAAATTTCATCATTTGTTTCATCTTGTGAGCTCAGAAAGTTTCAAAGATGGAACATCAAGAATGCATGGACAAAATGGCAGATAGATGGGGAAGCAAACAAAAGCAGAAAACCTAGTTGGGAGAAGATGGCAATATTCCAGGTAAGAGGTGACTAAGCTTGGGTCAGATAGAATTGGAGAATTCTAGAACTGGAGGAGACCTGAGTAACCAATCACTTAGATGATTCCACCTATTTCACATAAAAATAAACAGCGGCTTAATAAGGTCTAATGACATAGAAAGTCACTTAACCCTTTGGGAGGCAAGAGTGAAAAGTTCTAGAATCTGGGAGTCAGGTTCCACCTCAGACTCACACTCCTGAGTGACCTCTCTGAGCTCAGTTTCCTTATCTGTTGGACTAGATGGTTTCTGAAGGTTCCTTCTAGTAGTGTCATGGTCCATCCCATTCCACTAGAGTTTCCTTTCCTTGATCCTGTGCAGATACTTAGCTGGAGCACCCAAGTCCCAGGAGACTTCATGGCTCTATGCCTGAGCTGAGGGATGATGCTGAACAAGTCACAGCATGGACTAACTTAAGAGTTCACAAGATCTCATCTCCATGGGGCTCTGACTCTAAATGCACCATAAAATTTTTATTCACCCCCTCATTGACCAGAGATAAATCTTCTCTTCTTTCTTTAAAGCTCTGGTGCCTGCCCACCCACTTTTCCCAGGTAGAGAACATCCATCTCCTATCTTCTGCGACAGTGGAAGCTCTCTCAGTCTTTCTCCCATGTGCTCATAGCCTTATTTCCTCCTGTATTTTGGGGAGGAACTTCCTCCATCATTCGTTTTTTTTTTTCTGTATCCACTGGTTTTAGGCATCCACCTCCAAACAGATCTAGGTCTTTCTTACCTTAAACAAACAAACAATAAACAAAAACCCAGAAAAAAAATCGAGCTGCCATAACTTGCCCTTTTTTCATATTTATTTTCACTAAAAAGTCATCTATATTTTCTGCCTAATCTATGTCTAGACATATGATAATTTCCTCTCTTTCTCTCCCCTTTGCCATTGCAATCTGGCTTCTGACCCTACCACTCAACTAAACTATTTTCTTAAGTTATCCAAAAACTGCACTGCTAAATCTGCCTCCATGAATTCTGAGTTTTTCCAGCTTTCTACCAGTAATGACCCAGACATTTTCTCTACTTTTGGCTTCCATAGCACTGTGATCTCTCCTACTTCTCTTGCTACCTCTCTATTCTCCATCTCCTTTGCCAGTTCATCACCTCTTTCCTATTCCCAACGTATGAAGACTCTTACCATTCTAATCTCTCTATACTCTCTAGTGCTGAGCTCATCAGCCCCCATGGGTTTAAATATCATTTCTTGAAAAATCTCTTTCCTGGACTCTAGGTTCAATTGCCAGTGAGACATCTTTTCCTGCAAGATCCATTGTCACTTCAAACTCAAAATGGCAAAAACAAAACAAAACAAAACAAAACAAAAAAACCCTCCTGATCTTCCTTCTCCTAAGTCAGCCCCTCCTCAATCTTCTTTTCATTGCGTATACCATCATTCTTCCAAGGCAATCTAGCCCCTAACCTCAGATTCATCCTTAACTATTCCTCTCTCCCCCCACTTTCTCTTCTCAATCAATTGTTGCCAAATCTTGATTTTACTGTTACTTTGATCTACAGCTGTCTCTTCACGCACATGACCACAGCCCAAGCTCTTATCTCTTCTTGCCTAGACTAATGGTAACAATTTGTTGTGTGGTTTATGTGCTACAAAACCTTTCTGCGTTCTGCCACTTGTCTGGGTTTAAGTCCTTCCAGAATTGGGCTCCAACCAAGCTTTCCAGACTTCTTCCATTACTTCCCTGTGGGTATCCAGTCTTCCGTAAAGTGCATTGCATTTGAAGCAATTTCGTGGGTTCTTATCTCCCAGATGATACCCCCAAGAGCGTAGCTCTTTGACAAGAACGGGCAGAACTGGAGGGAGGTGAAAACAATTAGTGAGAGCCACACCCAAGGGATGGAGGAGGAGTTATCCAAAGATTCAGGCCCAGAGGTCTTTCTCTACAAAAAGACACTTCCAAAAACGAGGGAAGGACTGATCTAAGGAACCACACCTAAATTGGGGGCGGTCCACATAAGGGGTGGAGTCAGAATTGGAATGATGGGGACTGGAGAGGAGCCAGACTTGAGAGGGCGGAGCCAGAGGTGAAGGGGCGTGGCGGGACAGCAGAGGAGGAAAGAAAAGGGGAGGAGTCAGAGAGCAGCGGGGTCTCAGGAGGCGGAGCCGGGTAAGAGGCACATTCTCAGGGGGCGGGGCGGGAGAGAAACCAGGGCCGGGGGCGGGGCTTGGGTGTGGACTGCGCAAGCGCAGTTCCTTTCCCCAGTGGCGCGTCGTGGGGCGGGGCAGCGGCTGTCTGTGCCGGGTGTTGGTCTGACGGTCAGTTCGGGACACTCGGGGAAGCGGCGACAACAGCGGGGGCACCGGAGCTCGAGCGATGGCGGTGTCCAGATCACAAGCGGCAGCGGCAGCGGGGCCGTCCCCGCGGGGCGGCGGCGTGAGCATGCTTGCCCGGGGCCGGTGGCGATGGGGCCTGGCGGGCGCGAGCTGCGCGATCTTGCTGCCGCTCCTGCTGCTTCTGTTGTGCGCGCCCCCGAGCGTGGCCCAGAAGAAAAAGGAGGTACGGGAGCGCGCGTGGGGGGCGCGGCTGGGCTCGAGGGGTGCGAGCTGCGCGTGCGCAGAGAGGACGCGAGGAAGCAGCAGGTGCAAGAGCGGTGGGGGTGGGGTGTCAGGCGCACCGGGGCCGCGTTGCTGGGCAACGCCACGTTTGTATCCGCGCTTCGACCTCATCCTTCTGTTCTCATGGCAACAGCAGCGGACACCCCCGCGCGTGCCCACATATACCTTTTCGTTAAACCCCGCCCCGGGGCGGAGCCTGTTTTTGCCTAGCTGGGAAATGAGCGGGAAGGACTTGAAGAAAGTGGGTTAGGGTGACTTATCCATCAGTCTCTTGAATGCAAATTAAGGCCACTTTCTGTTTTGCCCTGGTCTCGTGGAGCTACCCGGTCGGGGATCCTGGGGTGGGGCCGGGTCGAGGAGCCTGCAGTGGGCTGCGGACAAGAGCGTGGCTGCCGGGACTGCCTCACTTTATGTCTAGTCCCTGTGCAGCTTGTAACCTAATTGGGGTGAGGAAGAGGACATCCGAGGCTGCATACAAGAATCTTGTGTCATTTCACTGGCTCTGGGATTTCCCTTAGTTAAATAGCCCCTCCAAGGCATCTGTCGCATGCCTGACTCTCCTGCTGCCCCTTCCCCATTTGGCTTTTCCTAGACCTCTTCTCATTGGATGGACTGCCCATCCCGACCTCTCTCTCCCAAAGGAAGTGTCCTTCTGTTGCTTTTCATACACTCTATGATGATATCCTCCTGGCCATTGCTTTGTAAGAATGTGTCCAGCTTGTTCAAGGGCACCAGCCTATTAGTCATTTCTGAGGTTGGTTACTGAAATTAGTTCGAAGTTATTTGTGAATTTGTTACCTTTCCCCGTGAAATTTCTCAGCGTCAAAGATACAGAATGTTATCCCATCAGTCAGCAAACATTTATCCAGGGCCTACTATGTGCAGTACCTTTGCTAAGCATTGGAGATACAAAGAAAGACAAAAACATTTTCTCTGAAGGAGCAGTGTGTAAGAAGGGAAACAGCATGAAAACAGCTTGTGCATATATTCACATAGGAAGTGGTCAAAAGAAGGCACTAAAATTATGGGGGACCAGGAAAACTTCCCTGTAGAAGGCTGGATTTTAGCTGGGACTTAAGGAAGCCAGGAGGTTGAGTAGTAGGAGGGAGAACATTCCACTCATGGGGAACAACCAGTGAAACCTTTGGTGTCTGGGGATGGAGTATTGAATTGGAAGCTTAGCAAGGAAGCCAGGGTCATTTAATTTTATATGGGGAATACATGTACTGTGAGATAAAGTATAAGAAGACTGGGGAGGTAGGAGGGAGCTGATCATAAAAGGACATTGAATGCTAAATAACATTTTATATTTGATCTTGAAGGTGATAGGGACTCACTGAAGTTTATTGAGGTGGGGGGGGTGGTGCTGACAAAGACTTGTGCTTTAAACAAAGGATGCACTGGAGTATGGAAAGTTGAGGCAAGTTGGTGACCAGCAGTTATTGCAATAGTCTATGTGTGACGTGATCAGAACCTGTACTAGGGATGGGACAGCAGTAGAGGAGAGGAGGGGCATATTATTCAAAAGATGTTACAAAGATAAAAATGGCAGCCTGACAGATAGTGAGGAATCCAGGGGGACTCTTAGGTTGTGAACATGAAGGACTGGGAGCATTGTGGTGCCTTTGACAGTAATAGGGAAGGTAGGAGGGGAGGGTTTAAAGGAAGATAATGGGGCAGCTAAGTGGTACAATGGATAGAGCCTGGCTCTGGAATCAGGAAGACCTGGGTGAGTCAGTTAACCCCAATTGCCTCCCCCCACTGCCCCCAAAAATTAAAAGAAAAAGGGAAAGATACTGAGTTTTGTTTTATTTTGGATATCTTGAGCTGGAGTAGTAGGATATGGGAAATTAGAGGTTTAATAGATTGGTGCAGGATAGGTAGATGGGAGAATCATCAGGTGAAAATTAAAGCATTGGGAGCTGATGAGATCACTCCAGTAAAGCAGTGTAAAGGAAGAAAAGAGGACCCAGGACAGAGTCCTGAGAAACACTGTGGTTAGAGAGCATGGCCTGGATGAGGATCCAGCAAAGGAGCTTGAGAAGGGCTTGGTCAGAGAAGGAGAAGGAAAGCCAGGGATAGAGGGGTGTCCTGAAAGCCTACAGAGAAGAGCATATCAGGAAAGAAGTGTGATTAATAGGTTCTTTCCCCTGTAGTGTTGATCAGTTTGTAATTCTATATGGCATTTAATTCTTTACACAAAAGGTTTGTTGTTTCATCTTTCTGATTGTGAGATTACTTTAAAAAAAAGAAAAAAAGAAAAAACATTTAAGAAGTTTTAACACTGCTGGAAAGCAGATATGGGGAAGCAGCAACATGATAACAATAGAGAAAGGTCCTGGGAAGGTTGTTTTAGGCTGACTGGAGCTGGGGACACATTTGTGGACAGATTCAGAGGAGTCAGGAGTGAAGCATTATTGAAGATGAGTGAAAAAAGGAGAGATGTTGGTTACAGCCAGTGTTAGGAGAGAGAGCCTTGGGGCAGAGGCCATGCTATGGGCCAGGCCAGGAAGGGAGAAGGCTTGGCCTTAATAGGGAATAAGTCAGGAGAAAGGGGGGCAGGGGAATGATGCAGAGAAAGGAACTCATTTTATATGATCTCAGTCATCTCATTGAAAATGCAGGCTCTATCATGTGCTGAAAGGGGATCCTGCCAACAGTTTGGTTAGGTTTTTGTACTCTGTTTTAATTCACCTTCAGCATTTAGTGCTTGTGACTCAATGTTAGATCATTGAAACTTGTGTACCTTGGTACCTTGCTATATATTAGCAATGTAATCTATGCCACATTCACAGAAACCTGTAAAGACTCAGCTTACAGTAATAAGGACACCTCCAAATAAACCAAATAGAAGATGGATGGTAATGGAGGTCAGAGTTAACACATGATGAGAAAGGAACGAGTCAGTACAGTAATCGCAACAACCCACTAATGAACATGTATTCCTACCCCAGCTTTGTTACCATGACCTTCGACTAGAGATACAAGTCATTTTCTCCATTAGGATGTAACACAGATCTTTTACAGTTTGGCTCTCATTTTACAGAGAAGGAACCTGAGGCCTAAGGCTGTGAATAAGCTGTACAAGGTAAATCGTGTGGTCAGAACTCAGATTTGAATCCAGAGAACAGAGATTTCCCTGTTGTACTGTTGGGGGTGAGAGGGTGGGGGTGCATGACCCTGAGCTCCCCAGGGTTGTTTGTTTGGGCAGACTACTAGTCCAGGGCCTCTTACTGCAGGGTTAAAGGAAGGTATTTACCAAGCTGAGGAAGAAAGGGCAGTGCTTTGGGGCTGCCCACCCTTTTAACTGGGCTGTGTGCACAGTTAACTGCCTTGCTACAGATATCTGATCCTCCCATTAATCTCACCCTTCTCAATGAACTTCCTCGATCTAAAAGAATTTAAGTACATGAAATCTCAATGACTTCATTCTTATTATAGTCATTGGGGGAAGGACAGTAGGAAGGGGAGAGATGGAAAACACCTTTCTTCTGTAGACTGACTCCTCCCATGTAAGAAAAACAATGAAGCAAAAACCCCACACAGGATCATTCTATAAGATGATGTATGCTACATTTTGTCCCAGTAGTTTCCCTACCTCTGCTGTAAGGGAGGGCACATTATGTTCTATACTTTGTTTTCTAAGTCCATCATTTGTGTATAGTGATATGCTTGTTCTGCATTTCTATTCAGTATTGATTTTTACAAATCTTAAGACAGCTAGGTACTGCAGTGGATAGAGACTTGGTCCTGGAGTCAGGAAGACCTGAATTCAGATCCAATCTCAAACACTACTACCTATATGACCCTGAATAAGTCACTTAAACTTTTGTCTGCCTCAGTTTCCTCAGCAGTAAAATGGGCTTAATAATAGCTTCTCCTCTGCAGGATTGTTGTGAAGATCAAATGAGATAATATTGTAATGTACTTTGCAAACTATAAAGTGCTGTAGAAGTACTAGCTGTTATTTTAAATAATCTTTCCATGTTTCCTTCTACACAGTAATATTCCATCACATCTGTTTATCATAGTTGTTTTCTTTTTCAGCCATTATCTAGCTGATGGGCATCTGGCCCACTTTGTTCGCATTTGATGCAATTGCTAAGTGCTGCTCTGAATAATTTGGCATGTTCTTTGTTTCCAGAATGATCTCTCTTGGATGTCTTTGCCCCAGAGTACCAATCATTCACCTTCAGTTTATTGGCTTTTGGCTCATCTAGGGTCTCGAAGCTATAGAACTGGATTTGAACCCAGGTCCTCTTGACTTTAAACCCAGTGATCTCTCTCTCCTGTCATCCATTCTTTGATATTTTAATGCTTGCTGGTGTAGTTAATTGGCCTTTGCCCGATATATCCTCTGCTGTTCTTGTCCCAGTCTTTCTCGCAGTCCTTCATTGGGCCAATACCCAGGAGGCCTTTCTTTGATACTTTTTACTACTCAGTGAGTCCCTATGCAGCACTCAAGCTGTGTACCTGTCACCCCATGGGATCCTTACTCTCACCTTGCTAATTGTTCCCACCAGTCAGGACATAAAGGATTATCTTTGATATTTTCTATTTGCCACCCCCCTTTCTTAGTTTGGCTTTTCTGAGGTTGTGCTTATTCCGTGATATCGGGGTATGAGCTCTCTAACCATGTACTAGTGGTGGTAAGTATTGCAGACTACTATTAATTAGTCTTGCTATTGGTTTTAGTTAGAAATAGGGATTCTACAGTGAGTGATTACATTACATCTGCTGCTGTATGATTGCTCTTCAGCTTTGGGAATCAGTGGGGTCTGTAAAGGGTCCATCCGCCATCTTCAGGGATCTCTCTCCCAGTTTGTCTTGCTAAAGCGAGGCTGGTTCTTTGTAAGAACATCTTTGGGTTCTAGAAAGTCACTTGCTTGTTTCTTTCTGCTGTGATGCTGATATTATGGGGCCTGGGTTTGTCTTTGTAAATCATTACATCCTGCTGGCTGCTTCCTGGAGTCCTTGAATGCTCTGTCCCCTCCGGGAAGTGCAGGGCTTTCCCGGATTTTCTGCCCCCAGGAGAAGGAGTTGATGGCTGGCACGGAGTAGGAAGAAGTCTAAAAGATTCTCAAAGAAAATCACCTGCCCTCTTCTCTGGCCCCTTTTTGTTGAGGGGGCCATTGCCCCTTATCCTGACTTACGTCTTGCCACTGTGACTGAGAAAATCACCCACTTAATGACCCATTTAAATCCATTTCACACCCCAGGCATGACCTCTCTCTCATGATGTCCTTGATCCTCTCTAAGAACAAAGAGTACACAACAACAACAATAATGGCCTAATTATGACTGAGGAAGAAAAGGAACTTTACTTTCTTAGTTCTTGACACTGGGAACTCCTAAGTTCAGAGACCTTCTTTTTCTTTTGCAGCTGTTTAGCACTGGACCTGTCACAGGATGGATATTGTTCTGTATTACAAGTAGTCATTAAGTGCTTGTTGACTGACTGAGAGTATAGTTTCAGGGTTTGCCTTCTAATCCTGACTTTCAATATTTTTATTTGGAATACAAGTTTTTATAAGGATGACTCATTCATTCACTTAAAAAAAAATGCATTACCTTCCTGCTGTGCTAGGTATAGGGGGATGCAGAGACAGAAAGGACATCATGAAGGAACTTGTACATTATCATCAGAGAGACATAAGCTCCTGGGATGAGCTGGACCTTATGGGGGCAGAGCCACTGCTGCTTTGTTGGACTAGACAGGCTGGGCTGGACTCTTTCTGGACCTACTTCTCTGCCTGTTTCCCACCTCCCTTGCTTTTCCATAGGCAGATGCTATCTTTACCTTGCTTGGCTTTTTGCTTGGCTTAATGTTGCAATGCCTGGTTATGATTTAAACTCTCTCGTTTGACTGTCTCGGAGGTGTCAGGCAAAAATTGGGAGAGGTCTGGCTGCTTCTTCTGGACTATCCAGTTAATCTTGGTAAAGAGCAAATGCCTTCAGTCTGGAATAGTTTGCATGAGCCTCAGCATATTTAAAGGCTTAAAGCCCTTTGACAGTGCCCCCTTCTTCTGTAGGTTGGTTCTGATCTACATATATGCAGAAGGCTTCTGTTACTATTGATTTCCAAATAGACAATCCTCCCAAGAAATAAATAGTGTATAAGGCCAGGAACTATCCTGTAACTAACTACTTTTTATTTATTTATTTATTTGGTTTTTTTTTTTTTTTTTTCTGTAACTTACTTTTAGAAGCGCTCCCCCTTTCCTTTTGGCTGTCAGCTTGTTGTTCTCTCTAGATTCCTATTGGGTCCTTGAGATAATGACTGGAGCCCTAAGTTTGTACTCTGAAACAAGGTCATTTATCTCACTTATTAACAACTAATAGACTTCTCCCAGGCTGTTGGGTAAGTGGTTAAGCCCACACCCTTTCTCAGTTGGAGTAGTTTTTCTTTTTTTCTTATAGGGAACCTTCACTCCTACAATAGACATAGCCTTACATATGACATTCCTGAAGATGGAAGCATTAGGTAATTGTGTTTCCTTTGACAATGATTGTTGATGTTCTGAGTTGCCATGTGTTATGGTTTTTTCTTTCTTTCTTTTTTTTTTTTTAAATTATAACTTTTTATTGACAGAAACCATGCCTGGGTAATTTTTTTACAACATTATCCCTTGCACTCACTTCTGTTCTGACTTTTCCCTTCCCTCTCTTCACCCCCTCCTCCAGATGGCAAGCAGTCCTATACATGTTTAATATGTCATATGGTTTTTTCTTGATAGGGAACTGGACCCTAACCAGGTTAGTGTGAAATGGATCTCTCACCCTCCCTCTCCTGCCAAGTTAATAGGCATCTCCAAATCATCTAAAGACATCTGGAGAGTTTCCTTGTTATAAGAGCTCAGCAATGAATACTTTGGGAGAAAAGAAAATGAGTAGAGGTTATTTCTTTGCCATTCCACCCTACTAATTTATTGGATTCTCTTAATTTCAAGTAAATAAAACTTAAATAGAATTCAAATAAATTTGCTTTATGAAAGACAGATTTTTGTCCCCAGATGGCAGAACTGATAGCAAGTGAAGCAGGACAGACTGTGTATGCTTTTGTTTCCAAAAAGGTGAGAAAAAAAGACTGAACAAGTTCTGTCAGTCAGCAAATAACCCTAAATATGTGTTAGGCACCTCCTGTGTGCCAGGGACCATATTGGATAGTTGGTGACACAGAGACAAAACCGAAACCTTCCATTGTCTTCATTCAATAGTATAGACACCATTAAGGAAGACATCTTGTACCTAGACAAAATAGATAATAAGAGGTTAACTTTTGGAGGTGATAATTCTATTGACTATGACTATAAACAGTTCTAAATTGTAGGTGTGGGGCAGAGAGGAACATTAGTATTTGTGGTTTGCAGAGAGCAGGGGCTCTTCCTGAGTAAACCTCAAAGGGCAAATCGATCTTCCTCCAGATCACATCAGCCTGAAAACACTGAAAAGCTGCAGAGCTTTAGAGCTAACTTTGAAAACAGGAGCATAAATATTCAGCATAGAAAAGAACTCCTTAAAAGGCAGGCCGACTTAGAGGATTGTGGGGAAATGGTAGAGTAGATCAGAAAATTTCAAGCTCTCCATATCTCCTCCACAAACTAGACAAAATAGTGCCTCAGGATATTGTAGAATAGGTAAAAATTAGAGATGGGGCATAACTGTGAACCTCCTGGGACCAAGTAAAAAGATCTGAGTAAAGAGAAGACAGAAATTTGGCTCTTTGTGAAGGGTAAACACCTCCAGGCTTGTTACATTGAAAGAGCAATCTGTGAGTCCTGGAGATAGCTGTACTGGGAAATAGCCCAGGTCCCAGCCACAGGAATTTTCACCTCGTGGACATTGTGGGGAGTTTGGCATTGGAGCCTGGAAAATTGAGGGAACTTATGCTAATAAGGCCCAGCTGTTCTGCTGAGGAGTGGCCCTGGGTAAGAAGGAACCAGCCCACACTCTGTGAGTGAAGTGGAGTGAGTATGTTGCTGGCCTACAGGAACTTATAGGAGAATAGAGTTCTTAGTTTTGGGTTCCAGACCAGAGAGGAGAACTGAAGGAGGACCTGAGGCTAAAGGCACCATCTCCCCTTCCCCCTCATGCCCACCTCCCCCCATACAACTAAAAGTATTTATACTAACAAATTGCTATAAATTAAAAAAAATAAAAAAATAGGCAAAGGAAGAAGAAATTTACTATAGGAACAGAGAAGGCTGATCTTTAGACTATCTTTTGAGGAGGATATTAAAGTTAAAAAAAAAAAATCCCCAAAGAGTAATATCAAACCTGCCTAAAAAAAATTCATGGAATTCAAAAGAGACTTTAAAAATTAAAAGAGATAAAGGAAAAACTTTTTTTTTATTTTTTTATTTTAATATCTTTTTATTGATAGAACGCATGCCAGGGTAATTTTTTACAGCATTATCCCTTGCATTCATTTCTGTTCCGATTTTTCCCCTCCCTCCCTCCACCCCTTCCCCCAGATGGCAAGCAGTCTTTTACATGTTGAAATAGGTTACAGTATATCTTGGATACAATATATGTGTGCAGAACTGAACAGTTTTCTTGTTGCACAGGGAGAATTGAATTCAGAAGGTATAAATAACCCGGGAAGAAAAACAAAAATGCAAGCAGTTTATATTCATTTCCCAGTGTTCCTTCTCTGGGTGTAGCTGCTTCTGTCCATCTTTGATCAATTAAGGCTCTCTTTATCGAAGAGATCCACTTCCATCAGAATACATCCTCAAACAGTATCATTGTTGAGGTATATAATGATCTCCTGGTTCTGCTCATTTCACTCAGCATCAGTTCATATAAGTCTCGCCAGTCCTCTCTGTATTCATCCCGCTGGTCATTCCTTATAGAACAATAATATTCCATAACATTCATATACCACAATTTACTCAATCATTCTCCAATTGATGGACATCCTTTCATTTTCCAGCTTCTAGCCACTACAAACAGGGCTGCCACAAACATTTTGGCACATACAGGTCCCTTTTCTTTCTTTAGTATCTCTTTGGGGTATAAGCCCAGTAGAAACACTGCTGGATCAAAGGGTATGCACAGTTTGATAACTTTTTGAGCATAGTTCCAAATTGCTCTCCAGAATGGCTGGATGTGTTCACAATTCCACCAACAATGTATCAGTGTCCCTGTTTTTCCACATCCCCTCCAACATTCCGCATTATCTTTCCCTGTCATTCTAGCCAATCTGACAGGTGTGTAGTGGTTATCTCAGAGTTGTTTTAATTTGCATTTCTCTGATTAATAATGATTTGGAGCATATTTTCATATGTCTATAAATAGTTTCAATTTCTTCATCTGAGAATTGTCTGTTCATATCCTTTGACCATTTATCAATTGGAGAATGGTTTGATTTCTTATAAATTAGAGTCAATTCTCTATATATTTTGGCAATGAGGCCTTTATCAGAACCTTTGATTGTAAAAATGTTTTCCCCAGGGGGAAGTAGACCAAAAAATAATTGGAAACTAAATAATCTCATACTAAAGAATGATTGGGTGAAACAGCAAATCATAGACATAATTAATAACTTCACCCAAGAAAACGATAATAATGAGACATCATACCAAAATGTATGGGATGCAGCCAAAGTGGTAATAAGGGGAAATTTCATATCTCTAGAGGCCTATTTGTATAAAATAGAGAAAGAGAAGGTCAATGAATTGGGTTTGCAACTAAAAATGCTAGAAAAGGAACAAATTAAAAACCCCCAGTCAAACACTAAACTTGAAATTCTAAAAATAAAAGGTGAGATCAATAAAATTGAAAGTAAAAAAAACTATTGAATTGATTAATAAAACTAAGAGTTGGTTCTATGAAAAAACCAACAAAATAGACAAACCCTTAGTAAATCTGATTAAAAAAAGGAAAGAGGAAAATCAAATTGTTAGTCTTAAAAATGAAAAGGGAGAACTCGCCACTAACGAAGAGGAAATTAGAGCAATAATTAGGAGTTACTTTGCCCAACTTTATGCCAATAAATTCGACAACTTAAATGAAATAGAAAAATACCTCCAAAAATATAGCTTGCCCAAACTAACAGAGGAAGAAGTAAATATCCTAAACAGTCCCATCTCAGAAAAAGAAATAGAACAAACTATCAATCAACTCCCTAAGAAAAAATCCCCAGGACCAGATGGATTTACATGTGAATTCTACCAAACATTTAAAGAACAATTAACTCCAATGTTATATAAACTATTTGAAAAAATAGGGATGGAAGGAGTCCTACCAAACTCCTTTTACGACACAGACATGGTAAAAATGTTTTCCCAGTTTATTGTTTCCCTTCTAATCTTGTTTGCATTTGTTTTGTTTGTACAAAAACTTTTCAATTTGATATAATCAAAATTTTTCTATGTTGTGGTCAATAGTGATCTCTAGTTCTTCTTTGGTCATAAATTCCTCCCTCTTCCACAGGTCTGCGAGGTAAACTATCCTATGCTCTTCCAATTTATTTATAAACTCATTCTTTATGCCTAGGTCATGAACCCATTTTGACCTTATCTTGGTGTACGGTGTTAAGTGTGGGTCAATGCCTAGTTTCTGCCATACTGATTTCCAATTTTCCCAGCAATTTTTGTCAAATAATGCATTCTTATCCCAGAAACTGGTGTCTTTGGGTTTGTCAAACACTATTATTATTAAAGTTATTGGCTAAAATGTTTGTAGCAGCCCTGTTTGTAGTGGCTAGAAACTGGAAAATGAATGGATGCCCATCAATTGGAGAATGGCTGGGTAAATTGTGGTATATGAATGTTATGGAATATTATTGTTCTGTAAGAAATGACCAGCAGGATGAATACAGAGAGGACTGGCGAGACTTACATGAACTGATGCTAAGTGAAATGAGCAGAACCAGGAGATCATTATACACTTCGACAACGATATTGTATGAGGACATATTTTGATGGAAGTGGATTTCTTTGACAAAGAGACCTGAGTTTCAATTGATAAATGACGGACAAAAGCAGCTACACCCAAAGAAAGAACACTGGGAAACGAATGTAAACTATCTGCATTTTTGTTTTTCTTCCCGGATTATTTATACCTTCTGAATCCAATTCTCCCTACGCAACAAGAGAACTGTTCGGTTCTGCAAACATATATTGTATCTAGGATATACTGCAACATATCCAACATATAAAGGACTGCTTGCCATCTAGGGGAGGGGGTGGAGGGAGGGAGGGGAAAAAAAAATCGGAACAGAAACGAGTGTCAATATAATGTAATTATTAAATAAAAAATTAAAAAAAAATAAAGTTATTGGCTGTTTTGTCCTTTGAACCTAACCTATTCCATTGATCAACTAGTCTATTTCTTAGCCAATACCAGATGGTTTTAGTAACTGCTGCTTTATAATATAATTTTAGATCTGGTACAGCTAGGCCACCTTCATTTGATTTTTTTTTTTCATTAATTCCGTTGAAATTCTTGACCTTTTGTTTTTCCATATGAACTTTGTTGTTATTTTTTCTAATTCATCTAAGTAGTTTTTTGGGAGTCTGATTGGTATAGCACTAAAGTAGATTAATTTAGGTAGTATTGTCATCTTTATTATATTTGCTCGCCCAATCCAAGAGCATTTAATATTTTTCCAGTTGGTTAGATCAGACTTAATTTGTGTGGAAAGTGTTTTGTAGTTTTGCTCATAAAGTTTCTGATTTTCCCTTGGCAGATAGATTCCTAAATATTTTATACAATCAGTAGTTACTTTAAATGAAATTTCTTTTTGTAACTCTAACTGTTGGGTTTTGTTAGTGATATATAAGAATGCTGATGACTTATGTGGGTTTATTTTATATCCTGCAACTTTGCTGAAGGTGTAGATTGTTTCTAATAACTTTTTGGTAGAATCTCTGGGGTTCTCTAAGTATACCATCATATCATCAGCAAAGAGTGATAATTTGGTTTCTTCATTGCCTTTAATCTCTTTCTCAACTCTTATTGCCAAAGCTAGCATTTCTAATACAATATTAAATAGTAACAGTGATAGTGGGCAACCTTGTTTTACTCCTGATCTTATTTGGAATGGTTGCAATTTGTCCCTGTTACATATGATGCTTACTGCTGGTTTTAAATAGATGCTACTGATTATTTTAAGGAAAAGTCCATTTATTCCTATACTCTCAAGAGTTTTTAATAGGAATGGATGTTGGATTTTATCAAATGCTTTTTCTGCATCTATTGAGATGATCGTATGGTTTTTGTTAATTTGATTATTAATATGGCCAATTATATTGATAGTTTTCCTAATATTGAACCAGCCCTGCATTCCTGGTATAAATCCTACTTGATCATGATGTATTATCCTGGGGATGATTTTCTGTAGTCTTTTCGCTAATATCTTATTTAAGATTTTAGCATCAATATTCATTAGGGAGATTGGTCTATAATTTTCTTTCTCTGTTTTCAACCTACCTGGTTTAGGTATCAGTACCATGTCTGTGTCATAAAAGGAGTTTGGTAGGACTCCTTCATGTCCTATTTTTTCAAATAGTTTATAAAGCATTGGGGCTAATTGTTATTTGAATGTTTGGTAGAATTCACCTGTAAATCCATCTGGTCCTGGGGATTTTTTTTTTTTTTAGGGAGTTGATTAATAGCTTGTTCTATTTCTTTTTCTGAAATGGGACTATTTAAGCAATTTACTTCCTCCTCTGATAATCTGGGAAGCCTATATTTTTGGAGGTAGTCATCCATTTCACTTAGGTTATCAAATTTATTGGCATAAAGTTGGGCAAAGTAACCCCTTATTATTTCTTTAATTTCCTCTTCATCAGTGGTAAGTTCTCCTTTTTCATTTTTAAGACTGCCAATTTGATTTTCCTCTCTCCTTTTTCTAATCAGATTTACCAAAGGTTTATCAGTTTTCTTGGTTTTTTCATAGAACCAACTCTTAGTTTTATTTATTAGTTCAATAGTTTTTTTACTTTCTATATTATTAATTTCTCCTTTTAATTTTAGAATTTCAAGTTTAGTAATTGATTGGGGGTTTTTAATTTGGTCTTTTTCTAACTTTTTAAGTTCCAGGCCCAGTTCATTGATCTTCTCTTTTTCTATTTTATTCAAGTAAGCCTCTAAGGATATAAAATTTCCCCTTATTACTGCTTTGGCTGCATCCCATAAATTTTGATATGATGTCTCATTGTTGTCATTATCTTGAGTGAAGTTATTAATTGTGTCTATAATTTGCTGTTTTACCCAATCATTCTTTAAGATGAGATTATTTAGTTTCCAATCACTTTTTGGTCTATTTACACCTAACTTTTTGTTGAATGTAGTTTTTATTGCATTGTGATCTGAAAAGAAAGCATTTACTATTTCTGCCTTCCTGCATTTAATTTTGAGGTCTTTATGTCCTAATATATGGTCAATTTTTGTGTAGGTTCCATGAACTGCTGAGAAGAAAGTATACTCCTTTCTGTCACCATTCAATTTTCTCCAGAGATGATAGAGGAAAAACTTAAAACAAGAGACAACACCTAGAAAAACAAGATTGTGGAAAGAAAATCAACAAACTAGAAAAGGAGATCTAGAATCTTAAGAAAGAAAATGATTCCTTGAAAAATAGAATTGGGCAAGGGGAAAGCAGCGAAGTTGTGAGAAACAAAGAAATAATAAAACAAAATATAGAGAATGAAAAACTAGAGTAGAGAATGTGAGGTATCTTTTTAAAAAAACAACTGATCTGGAGAATAGATCAAAAAGAGAAAACATAAGAATAATTGGATTACCTGATTAAAAAATTAATTTTTTTGATTAAAAAAAAGAATCTTAATATAACAAAAAATAATTAAAGAAAATTGACATCATCTGAAAGAGATCCTATGCGGAAAACTTATAGGAACTTTATAGCCAAATCTAAAACTCCAAAGTCAAGGAGAAAATATTAAGATCAATAAGGAAAAAAACAAAACAAATATAGTGGAGCCACTATTAGAATCATACAAGACTTAGAAGCAGCCATGTTAAAAAATTGTGGATTTTGGAACACTGTGTATTGAAAAGCAAAAGAACTGGAGTTGTGCTCAAAAATGTACCCAGCAAAGTTAAGTATAATCCTGAATTTAGGGGAGAAGGGAGAATATTGCCTTTCAGTAAATTTCCAGACTTTCAGGATTTTGTTGCAAAAGAAGACCTAAATGTAATAGAAAATTTGGCATATAAGATCCAGGAAAAATATAAACATCAAAGACTTAACTGCAAGGGATTTATTGACAAGGACAAACTATGTTTTTACACATGAAAATGCAAAATGTATGTCTAAGATTGCCATTAGTAATTGGGTAGTTTTAAAGAAAGATTGGGATAGAGTTGAGAATGATGTGATTCTAAAAAGCAAAACTGTTGGAAACAGAGGAATTAGATGGGGGCAGAGAGCTGATAGTTCTGGAACCCTATCTTAAATTAATTTTTAAAAAAAGACTTAACTAGATGGGAAGAGAGATACAAAAGTTCTTATCTGGAATGGGTTAAAAAGGGAACTATAGCTATCTATCTATCTATCTATCTATCTATCTATATAAAAGGGTATAAAAGTTTTCTAAATTCAGAGACAGATAAGAGGGAGGGAAGAAATGATTAGGGAGGGATTTTAGATTTTTACTCTCATCAGATCAGATAAGAATGAACAACATATATATTTAGAAGGAAATAAAAGTCTTAATTTATTAAGAAATAAGAGGGTGAAGGAATAGGATAAGGGTGCAGGTAGAGAAGGGCATATAAATGAACAGGAATGTGATAAAGAAGAAACAGCATATATATATATATATGTATACATTTGGAAAGTTATAAAAGTCTTCCAAATTAAGATAGAAACAAGACAAGTGGAAAGGAAGAGAGAGATCCTTGGGATAGAAGGTAGGGGTAAGTAATAGAAGGGTAAAGTAGTGGGTAGAAATAAAGCAGAGGAGTCAGCAGGGGTAGGAAATGAGATAAACTCACAAACATAATGAAAATCAGGAGTAAAATTTATTAGATTAAAAAAAAAGCAGGAGTAGTAATGATCTCATAAAGCTAAAATAGATTTAATCAACAAAGGAAACTACATTATGTCAACCATATTAATCAGTATGGTTTTAGACTTTTAAATCACTACACAGTATAAACTTGGAATATTGCTGTGGTATAGGAAATAAGTTGGTGGATTTAGAAAAATATGGAAAGATTTGGATTTATGAAGGAAAAAGTTATCCACCTTCAGAGAAGCAAGAGGACAAACAAGCTAGGATGGTCTTACACAGATGTATATGAATGTATATGTGTATGATTATAGATATGCATGTATGTGTACATTTGGTTATTATGTATTTATATTTATATATAAATGTATCCACTCTTAATTGTAGCCTTCTGGGGAGAGGGAAAGGGAAGGGGAAAAAGAATAAAATAAAAAGTACATAGAGAATGAAAGAAAACCTACAAGGAACAAAGATGAACTTCTCTGAACACATTTATTATAAAGACTTTTTGAAAATGGAAATGTATTATTTTATATTTTGGATTCTGTTACAGTTTGCTATGCATATGGCAGATTTTTTTTCCTCTTTCCTTTTTCTATTTTGCATTTGTTTTAAATTAATTTTAAAAAAACAGCTAGATGGGAAGAAATACAAAAGCTCACTGAAGAAAATAATTGCTTAAAAATAGAATTGGGCAAATGGAAGCTAATGTGACATGAAGAAACAATAAAGTCAAAAGAATGAAAAACAGAACAAAACAAAATGTGAACTATGGAAAAACAACTGACCTGGAAAATAGATCTCAAGGAGAGATAGTTTGAGAATTATTGGACTACCTGAAATCCATGATCAAAGAAAGAGCCTAAAATCATAGTTCAAGAAATTATCAAACATAGCTGTGTCAATATCTTAAAAGACCTTAAAAGACTTAAAAGACCTAGTAAAATAGTAGAATTGGAAGGAATGCTCAGATCACCTCCTGAAAGAGAATATGAAAACTCTCAGAAATATTATAGTCAAATTCAAGAGCTCACAGGTCAAGTTTGAGAGAAAATATTTCAGGCAGCTAGAAACTGCAAATATTATGGAACCATGGTCAGAATCACACAGGATTTAGTGATTTCTACATTAAAGGAGTAGAGGTTTGGAATATGGTATACAGAAGGCAAAGGAGCTAGGATTACAACCAAGAATAATCTGTTCAGCAAAATTGAGTATAATTCTTGGGAATAAATGACTATGTAGTAAAATAGAGGACTTTCAAGCACTTCTGATGAAAAGACCAGGGCTGAACAAAAAATGTGACATTCAAAAATGAGATGTACAAGAAGCATAAAAAGGTGACTATGAATAAATTATGAGATTCAATAAAATTAAACCATTAACATTCCTATATAAGAAGATGACAGAACTCTGAACTTTATTATTATAAAGGCTAAAGGAGGCTACATAGAGGACACTGGTATTAATTGATTATGATGGGATATTTTTTTTTTTAATTAAGGAATGAAAAAGGAAGGCACTGGGAGAAGGGAAGAGAGAGGTAGAAAGGGGAAATTTTTCAAATGTCTTTTGTACTGGAGGAGGAAATGAGAGACATGACAGTCAATGCTTGAGCCGTACTTTGCTTTTATGTATATACATTACATATACATGCATACACGACAATCTCTCTCTCTCTCTCTCTCTCTCTCTCTCTCTCTCTCTCTCTCTCTCTCTCTCTCTCTCTCTCTCTCTCTCTCTCTCTCTCTCTCTATCTCCCCCTCTTTCTTTTTTCAATAGGGTATAGAAATCTTATCTTGTACCCAAGGCCACTTCATGTTGAAATCTTGGAATTGGATTCTGTAGCAGATAAATGCATCATATAAAGTGTTATTTGTCTTAAAAACAAACAAACAAAAAAATTTTCAGTTATGTCTCAAATAGATTGTAAAATATGAGGATCTTTTTTGTGTCTCCCTCCTCCCCCCCCACCCTCTATCCCCACTGTTCTATATACAGTGAACATTTGATACAACTGTTTTGAATAAAAACTATTACCTTGGTATTTTAAATAAAAATCTATCCTTGAGACAAACAAAAAAGAAAATATCTTACCCAATAGAGAAATAGGGGGAAACATAAGAAATGTGGGTGGGGGCAGTAATAAAAGGGAGGAATTAAGAGGAGTAAGTAGTCAGAAACAAAATGGACTTTTGAGGGAAGATAGAATAAAGACAAGTAAAAATAGTAATCATAGCTGAATGTGAATGGTACAAACTTATCCATAAAATGGAAGGAAATAGCATAATGAGAAAACAGAATCCAAAAATATGTTGCTTACAAGAGATACACTTGAAACAAAAAGAGACAGAGTTAAAATAAGAGACTGGAGCAGAATCTGTTTTGCTTTTCATTGTTGATCATTACAATATTGTTGTTACTGTGCATAGTGATTTCCCAATTCTTTTCACTTTACTTTGTATCAACTTAGATAGATTTTGCCTTTTTTTTTTTTTGTTCTGAAACCAAGTAAAAAGAAACAATTACAGGATAGTAAACATGATGTCAGATAAAGTAAAAACAAAATAAACCCAATTAAAAGAAATAATCAGGGAAACTACGTTTTGTCAAAAGTACCATAGAAAATGATATCCAAAAAATGGATAGTATATTTCTTTGACAAAGTTCTTATTTCTCAAATATATAAAAGAGACATTTACTAATTGATTGATGATCAAAGGATATGAATGCAATTTTCAGAAAAAAAGAAATAAAAGCTATCTAAAGTCATGGGAAAAATGCCCTAAATCACTATTGATTAAAGAAATGCAAATTAAAAACAGCTATGAGGTTTTGTCTTATGTCTATCTGAAATGATAAATGCTGGAGGGACTGACGGAAAATAGGTACCTTAAAAAATTTGGGAGTTGTGAATTGATCCAGCCACTTTGGAGAGCAATTTGAAACTGTATCCAAAAAGCTATAACATTGTGCATATCTTTTGATGCAGTAATACTACTAGAAGTTTTATATCCCAAAGAGATCAAAGGAAAAAAAAATGAAAACATAAAAGGAGAGTTTTGAAGTGACTTTGGGGAATAGTGAACATTCTGACTAAGGATGTTGCTTTGATTATTTATATCAATCAAGGTTTAAACTGGGGAGATGTTTGTTTGCCACAAATATTTACCATGGTGATGGAGGAATTCCAGAGAGCATTCCAAGGTGAAAAGAGATTTCCTATAGATGGTGTAGTCATTCAGATGCACCTCTTTGCAGTTGACATGCTGATGGTCTTAAAGCTCAGGCACTGTAGAACATCCTGGATGATTATTTATATCTACTCAAAAAGGTTTGATTTAATTATTCATATGAGAAAATCCAAGTGGATGAAATGGCTCTTATCTATGCAGTGACATTAATTTAGATGGGAATGTATATTCAGTCCATATGTGCATATAAATATGCATCCATCAATCTAGCCTGCTAGCCCTCTATCTCTCCCTCAGATGCTACAAATGAATAACTAGCTGTGTCTATCATTAAAGAGGAGAAGAGTGGAAACTGGCATTTCTGTGAAGATCTCCTTGGAATGAGGGAATCTAAGGTTCCTTTGGTGGTGGCACACAGCCACTACCCCCACCAAAGAATTAAAGAACACCTTAATCAAAGGACTGGTGTGAGAGGCCTGGTGGGTGTGAGCCAGCAGCTACACACAGCAAACAATGAACTCATGACTATTGGGTGCAAAAGCTTTCTTTGTCACAAAGTGAGGTAGAACAAGGTATGGTGCTGGTCACTTGGGGAGAGCTGGAGAGGAATTTGATGGCTTAGAGACTGTAACAGAACTCTACCTTCCTCAAGCAGAGGACAGAAATGAAAAGAAGGTGCCAGTAAGTGTGTGCAGAGATAGTAAGCCTTTTTCTTCTTGTTTTCCAACTTTGCAACTTTCAGACTCATGCCATATTTGGTTCATTTATCCTAATGAGATTTCAGATGACTGTTATTTTAATTAACACAGTTTCCAGTTCTTTGCTTCAAAAATGAAACCATTTTCCCCAGGTAATTGTTCTGTGGTGGCTGTTCCTGACAGAATGCTTGTAGAATCAGAAAAGCTTTTTTGAAGTCAAATAAGTTGTGGGCAGGAAACAGTGGTTTACTGCTGCAGAGGCCAGGAGTGCTTCCTTTGAGTCCTGCTTCATGCCCTTGCTGTGTATGGCCTTTGAGCAGGTTTCACCCTTGGATTGAGAAGGATCAATGAGAGAAAGGAGGAAACTAAGAGATCAGTGCCAGGAAAAACTCAAGCAGCATCTAGTGCTTAGTGGTTCCAGGCATGGCTAGGGGGTCCATAGATGAGGCCTGAGAAAGACCATCAGTCAGGTTTGGCAGTGCCAGTGGTGAGATCAGAAGAGGAGTTGTGGGATGTTGGCAGCAGATTTTCTGGGGAGCCTGCATGAACCTCAATTCCAGAATGCCCAAGTGAGGATTATGGTGACATAAATTGGTAGTTTGCCCAATTACGTGACTTCTTCCACCTTCATTCATCAGCATCACCAATTGGCTTTCGAAAGTACCAGGTCTGTGATCTTCATTTTCTCAAGAATTTATTTCACAAAGACTTTATTTATAAAACTGAATTATTTGCAAGTTCTGCACATACTTCTCTCCACTTTTCCTGTGCTGCTTGGGAAGGTTGAATTTAGAACTAAATGCCAAGCACTTGGTTTCTAAATAATTGGAAACTGGCTCATGAAATTGCTGAGATATCCTTGGTTTGAAATCTTGTAGAAAGGTAACACCAGTCTTTTGAGTCTCTCAGTTTTTTTCTTTACTTATGTGTTTGCTTTTATTTATTCAAAAAAATCTGCAGACACAGCATAGAACTAAATTGGAAGAGCCATGGCACTCTAAGGTGAGTGCTTTGGCTAAAACCCTTGGAGTGAAAAACTGAAGTAGCAGGATGAATCCTGGCACAGGCTCCTAAGGAAATAGCCTCTCCCCATTGATTTCTGGTAAAATGTATTTGTTCAATAATGAGAGAAGCTGAGTACAAACAAGGATTCTTCCTTGAATCTCATCCTTTCATCCTTGCAGGACTAAGAGTTTCCAACTGTATGGGTCTTTCTTTCCTGGCATCCATTTCCAGTCTGCTGAGCTTTGGGAGATGGACTTATAAATCTCTATACTGAGGCTGGTTCCCAGACTATTCTGGAGTCCTAGCCTCATCCACTGTATCAAAATGACAGATAAGGTATCCTCAGAGAGGCAGTAATTTTAGATAATAATAATAAATGAAAAGAATAAGGCTGAAGTAATCAGTGTCATTTGTATGCCAACTATATTAGTCTTGTGTTGGACTATAGAATACATCATCACTGGGTAAAATTGGGTATAATTGGAGAAAGAGTACATTTTGGAGCAGTGTCCTAAACTTGTTGATAAGAATAGATTGTTCTAAGAATAGCCACAGATCTATTCCATTTTATTCAATAGGTCATGCCAGGCACTGTGCAAAGTGCTTGAAGTGCAAAGAACCCTTCCCAATACAAACCACAGTATTGCTTCCACTTAATTTTTTATCTATACTTGAAAGACTTCACTGAATATAATTTTTAATATTTTTATTGCATTATGGTGAGAAAAAGATGCATTTAATATTTCTGCCTTTTTTGCATTTGTTTGTGAGACTTTTATGCCCTAATATTCAGGTAAGTTTTGTGAAAGTGGCATCCATGTCTGAGAATAAGTATACTTTTTTCTGTTCCCATTCAGTTTTCTTCAGCGATTTTTCATTATCATTCTCTATTCATTTCCATAACATTCTTATTTTATGGTAAAGGAAAATATGGAATACTTTAAGAACTTACATGTCATCCTTTCTCAGGGCCATAGTAATCTCTTTATCTTTCCTATTTTAATAGATATGTTGCTGAAGGGAACACTTATTCATTTATGTCATTCGTGCCTAGTTATTTACACATTTCCCACAGGAGACTGTGTGCTCCATGAGGGGACAGTGTTTGCATCCCCAGCACTTAAGTGTCTGGCCCATAGCAGGTGCTTAATAATTGCTTGTTGACTGGATGACTAACTTACTGAAAGTAGAATGTAGCTTTATGGCTATAATTTGAGAGTTTTCTGTTATGTTTTATTTTACTTATGTGTGAGTCCTTCCCTTTCTCTCCTTCCTTCAAATATTTCTTGACATGTAAGTTGCAAAGTATATATAATTTCAGCATCTAAATATATTATGGTAGATGCTGAAATTATATATGGGAACAAGTTAGTGTAAACATTATTCAGATTATTCTTTAGATTTTTTTTTAAATTTTGAAAGATTGCTACATTATTGTTACCAATATAATTTTTACAATACTGTTATATGAATGATTTTTTTTTTGTATGTTATAGACCCTCCAAATAGTGAGAAACCTTTTGAGTTCTGAGTACATGCTTTGTTGGCCAAGAACACCATTCTGTATTTAATTGGATGTAATTTACCAGAATGAGTGAACATTCATGTTGGATCGATGCTGATTGCACAAGCATCATGATGGCCCTCTTGGAAGCTGACCTGGTTTCTGATTTTGGCATTCAGGTCATTCACTGAAAGCATGTGGTAAAGCTTGTCTTCTTGCTCTTTCTGGAGTTCTTCCATCATTATTTGTCAAAAAAGCAAATATGATCTTGACTTCAAAGTGATTAAAATTCCCCCGATTTGATAGAAAAATCTAAATATTTGAATTATGTTGCTATTAACAAAGATTTGATTGTGTGGAATACACCACGTGTAGAACTATTAAGGTCCAGGACAAGTTGACTGCAATGAGAATTCTATAAGAATAAGAACACAATTTCTCCTTGAATACTTAAGTGATTTGGGATTGAGCTATTGGGTGTAACAATTGAGGTGGGGAGTATGACTTAAAAGATGTTCCTCCAGGATCGCTATGGCTAAAACCTTCTTTGCTTGAGCTCCTTTTGGGTCTGTTATCAGTCAGTCAATCAACAGATGTTTATTAAGAAATCACCTTGTGCCAAGCATTGTGCTGGTTAGTTCTAGGGATGCAGAGAAAGGTCAAAATAGCACTTGCTCTCCAGCAGCTTCCAGCTCACACATAAATCAATTAACACAGTGTGGTGACCTAGTGATTTGAGAATGCAATCACTTTGGGAGTTGGGAACAGGAGCGCTGTCTTTGTGAGGGTAGACAAAGGCCTTTTGAAGCAGGGAGCATTATGCTGAACTTTGATGGATATGAGGACTTCTGAGAAGGAATATTATAGACTTGGAGAGGGTCAACCTCCTGGGCAAAGGCCTGGTGATTGGAGATGTCACATGGGCTGTGAGAACAGTGTGTTAGCCAGGTTAGCTTGAAAGAGAGTGATGGGCTCTAAACTTTGGAAAAGGAGGCCAGAGGGAGAAGGCCGAGTGCTTTTAACATGATAGAACAGTGAGTATTTTGTTTTGGGGAATGGAATGATATAGTCTGCCCTGAGCATCAGAAATCTCACTGGCAGCTGGAGGATGGTTTGGCTGAGCCTGAGACCTGGTGCGAGGGGGCTAATTGTGTTATGACATTTCTTAGAGTCAAATCCCTGCATTTAATTTCAGAACCTCTTGGCTGAAAAAGTGGAGCAGCTGATGGATTGGAGTGTGAGGCGCTCAGTTATCAGAATGAATGGGGACAAGTTCCGGAGGTTTGTGAAGGCGCCTCCCCGAAACTACTCAGTCGTAGTGATGTTCACAGCCCTGCAGCCACAGAGGCAGTGCTCCGTGTGCAGGTAATATTTTCCGAGGTCATCCATTTTTCATTTTCTTTGAAGACTGCTTATTCTTGATCAAAATTCTTAAATGGAGACACTCTTGGGAAAGAAGGTGGAATGTTCTGAAATCACTTCCATGGGAAATACATGCATCTCTCTTGAATTCAGTAGATAACTGTTATGATTTCATTAAATTAAATATTTGTCGAGAGTCAGACAGTAAGTTATGGTATGCATCAGATAAAAATGAAATAGCTCCATGGCTTAAAAAGCTGTAGTATGCTTACTGTGATTTATATTACATTGATGTTACCTGTCTGAACTACCAATATGAGTGTTGGAATTGTTCAAGCAAAGCTGCTTCACTCATGCTTGTCTTCTATTCAGATATTCCTGGCAGGAGACAAATTAGATCCCTGAAGTTAACATTTTAAAGTGTAACTTATCCACTTTAAGAGGGAAAAAAACGTTTGGTTTTTAGCAATTTGCAATGGGTATCCACTGAAATAAAAGTTTATCTACCTGGGTATAATAATATTTGTGGATCAGGACTCTCAGATCTCCTTGGCTAAATTGTGGCCATGCATAGAAGGACACCAGACAGTTACTTTAGCCTGTCAGTTTTAAAAGGGAGGACATCCTAGATCAGGGGTCCTCAAACTATGGCCTGCGGGGCAGATGCGGCAGCTGAGAACGTTTATCCCTCTCACCCAGGGCTATGAAGTTTCTTTATTTAAAGGCCCACAAAACAAAGTTTTTGTTTTTACTATAGTCCAGCCCTCCAACAGTCTGAGGGACAGTGAACTGGCCCCCTATTTAAAAAGTTTGAGGACCCCTGTCCTAGATGGTATATGGAAGATATATTTTATAGAAGAGAATTGCGTAAAAGTGAGCTTTCTGATTTTTTGCACTAGGAACAACAGCTTAAGGTAAATAGTTGGGAGAGTTTAATTCAGTTTTATAAAAAACGGAGCATTTTGTTGTAGTATTCAGATCCATAAGCATAAGGTATGCCTTTCTGTGCAGGCATCTTTAATTGTAATAGAAGGTTCTAGTTGGTGGATTCTCCATGAGGAAATCCATGTCTCCTGGGACTAACAGGATATTTGTGGGAAGGTGTCAGTGATGAGCCACTTTTCTCTAGGAGTTGGCTGCAGATTCCTCCTTGGAAAAAAGGGACTCCCCTTTGTCCTCGAGCCCCACTAGATGTCATGGTGCCCTGTTCTCACATCAGTGCCTTGTTTCCCACAGGCAGGCCAATGAAGAGTACCAGGTGCTGGCCAACTCCTGGCGCTACTCCTCGGTCTTCTCCAACAAGCTCTTCTTTAGTGTTGTGGACTATGATGAGGGTGCAGATGTTTTCCAGCAGGTACCTGCACCTAGTTACTTTTTCCATGGTGTCTAATCCACTGAGTCCCCAAATGGGAACAGTTCCCTTGTGATGCAAGCAACTCAAGTGAGCATTTTGTTTCTTGTGACATGCATGGCTGCCAATGGTATAGGACCTGTTATTGTAGCCTTTGACTGTGACATTGGAGTGACTTGAAGTTTATCCACCCTCACAGTTTATCCACCCTTCAGACCGCAGGTGATGCAAGAAGCATCTGCCTTTGGCTTTGATATTCAATTTAAAGTAGATGTTCCCTGTTGCATTTATTTTGTGTGGAAACCCGGTCCCGTCTATTCCCAGGTGTGGGCATTTTAACAGTTGTGACATGATGCCCTAGTCAGTACCCACCTGGCCCCGCCTTTGTATTCCCAGAACCTTCCAGGGTAACACTGAGGGGAGGACAGTCTTGCTTTGAGTGGCAACCAGTGTAGGAGGATTAGAATGAGACAGAATTGGGGTCTGAGAGAATCTTCAGGGACCCAGCTTCATTCTTATCACAGCCTGATGTCCTCCTCCTGCCTCCTGAGCCCTTAGATTTCTTGGCTTTTTTCTTTCCAGACTGTCCTGGTCAGCTATAGGCTGAGACTGTGCTTTTTGGATCTTTTTATTCTCATTGTCCAGGCACTGACCTGTCTCCCAAACAGGTGTGTGATTGCCTTTAAAGCCCAGTTTTTTGATCAGAGTTTTCCAGCTGTTGGCCATACGATTTAATTCATTAGTTTTGCGTTGTGTGCCACAGTTTAATGCTAGTTTCGAAGTCTTTGTGTTTCATATCCCAAGGGGTGGCACTTCACAGAACGTACCTGCAATGAGGGACCCTTTCAGCTCTATTAAGTTGGCCATAACTATTCAAGTCAGTTGCAGGTACTAGGCTGAATTTTTTGGGTACATACAAAGGCAGTCACTGGGCCACAATGCTGCTGCTCATCAGCAAAGACAGAGCTTAGGGATAATGGTGACTTTAGTAAATGAAGCACCTTCTTCCTGAGTCCTCCCCCAGCAGGGCCCTAATGGTTCCCTCCCTTGGGTTGATAAGCTGTAGCCAGGCTGAGAGGCTTGATGTCTGCTGATACGGCTTCCCTCTTTTGCAGCTCAACATGAACTCAGCACCGACTTTCATGCATTTCCCTCCAAAGGGGAAACCCAAACGTGCCGACACTTTTGACCTACAGAGAATTGGGTTTGCTGCAGAGCAGCTCGCCAAGTGGATTGCTGACCGGACAGATGTTCATGTAAGTTTCTGGGGATGTAGATGTGGGGGAGAGAGCTTCCTGGGGAGGGAAGGTATCGGCAGTGCATTGGGAACTCTTTTCATGGACCACTGATGAGTGCTCTGTGTCCCTCTCCTTTTCAGATCCGCGTTTTCCGCCCCCCCAATTACTCGGGCACCATTGCCTTGGCCCTGCTGATCTCTCTTGTTGGAGGGCTGCTGTACTTGAGGAGAAACAACTTGGAGTTCATTTATAACAAGACGGGCTGGGCCATGGCTTCCCTTGTAAGTGAACGTGTGTGTGTGTGTGTGTGTGTGTGTGTGTATGTGTGTGCGCATGTGCACTCACGTCAGTACACATCAGCAGGTCAGGACTAGTAGGGACTAAGCTCCTCCCTAAGGGAGAATCTGATCATGGAGAGCCTTAAGCAGGGCTTCCCTGTTAGGACATCCACCCTCATAATCCTGTCCCAATAGGGCTTCTGGTCTTCTATGCTACTTAATGTCTTTCTGTAATGGCGCTGTGCAAATAGCTGAAAAAACCTAGAACCTACCTTTATGAAGCCTTTCCCTTTAGGAAAGGGAAAGAAGGGAATAAGCATTTATATGTAATAAGCATACAATTACTATGTTGGGAGCTTTTTATAAATCTAACTTCATTTGATCTTCGCAATAGTCATGTGAGATAGGGACTGTATATGATACTCATTTTATAGTTGAGGAAACTGAAGCCAGACAAATGGCTTGCCCATCCTGTGAGGATGTATCTAGGGTCAGATTTGAATTCAGCACTTCCTGACCACAGGGGTCCCATTTCTTGCTTTCTGGTTGGTGCTTCTGCTGACCATAATCTTGGGTTCTTGGGTCTAGCCTAGTAATTCAGCAGCCCCCAGAGGTACAACTCAGTTTGGATTCTGCTTTTAAATCAGTTTGCTCACAGTAATATCCAAATGGTTCATGTTTTTCTTAGACTTTGACATACATTTTGTGGCATTCATAAATGCAAAATAATAAATAGTTTTAATTTTGAAAATAAACAGTGCTTCTATTTTAACTTACTTTTACTGGAAAATGTGCCCCATAATAAAAAGTTATTTTGTCATAAGTTTGATTCTCTGAAATAAGCAGTCTTGAAAATCCTTTGGCTTTTGAAATATTTCGATTTGGTAGCTGTATTAAGAGACATTTATATCTACATTTGGACATCTATATCTACATTTATATTTCAATAAACATGTGTTCACAAAAATCATATCCACATAAAAATGTCCATAAAGGACATAGAAACTCAAAAAGGCAGAGATTTTAAGCATTCTGTTTGTATATCATACTTCAATACAAAATAAATAAGAGGAATATGATTTTGAAGATATAGATATAAATTATGACTAACAATAACTTGTTCATTAGAAACTAATATGCATCAAAATTAAGATTTTTAAAAAATTTAAGATTAATATAAATATAAAGCCCAAATTAAAGAAATCTGAGGAAATATTCAGCAGCAATTAGAAATCTGTGGATTCAGTGTCATTTATGAATTAAGTTTGCAATTAAATTAAAAATGCATAAATTCATATACCAAAGGAAGCACAAATCACCTAAATAAGGAATATTAGCAATATAGGGGGAAAAATAACTTAATAAAATAATCTGTACTTTGGAAGAGAACAATATAATTGATAAGCCTCTAGCAAATTTAATTTTCAAAAAAAGAACAGAAGAAAAAATTAAATTAAAAAAACTTCAGAAATGAGAATGAGACAAGGTGACAGAAACAAAAACTTCCTTCCTTCCTTCCTTTCTTCATCCCTCCCTTTCTTACTTCCTCTTTCCCTCTCTCCTTCCTTCCCTTCTGAGGAGCCCACCATGTGCCTTAGTACTTTGCAAAATTCTGGGCAGATAAATATAGAAAAAATAATACAGCCAAGGAGTTTACAATCTAATATGGGAAGACAGCTCCCAAAATGAAGCTTAAATAGGGTGGGGAGGAAAGATATTTATCATGGAGACATGTTAAAGATTTATATGCCAAGAGAATGAGAATCTTGAAAAAAGTCGATGAATATTTACAGAAACATTAAATACCTAAATTGAATAGATATGAATCATATAATCTATGCAAATAATTTTCAGAATGAATAATTAAACTGGTCATTAATAACATAGATACCTTGGGAAAAAGACAACCTGGATAATATGTAGTCACAAATAAATTCATTCAGATATTCACAAATATTACAAAAATTGTTTTCAGGACCATGGAAATAGTCAAATAAAGACTTAATATCCAAACTTGGTAGTGATATGCCAGAAAAAGAAATGCAGGTCAGTATAAGAGTAATTTCATTAATAGAAATAATAGTATTTTTAAAAGTTTGTTGGAATTAGAGTCAGGTATACTTGGACTCAAATATCAGTTAGTTATAGTTTGTTTGAGCTTTAGCAGATCTTAGTTTCCTCATCTATAAAATATATATATTGGGTTCATTTAGGATTTGTACACAGAATGTAAGCATAGCTTAGTATTAGGAAAATAATGAAAATAAATTGCATTTTTAACAAAACTGTTAGCATCTCAACAGATGCATTAGAAGAAAAAGTTTGGAAAAAATATAATATCCACTCAGAAACCAGAACAAAAGGTGGTATAAGATTAGGAAAATGTCATTTAACTTTAAAAATGTCTAATTGAAGATAATAAGAATCTTTGAGGGTGAACTCCACTTTCCACTATTCTTAACTGAATTGTTTTGGTAAGACCTGCTGTGACAATTTTAAGAAAAACAAAAAAAGAAAAAAAAAAAACCTAAAGGAATCAGCTTAGTCAAATAAGAGTTTAAAGGCTCTCTGTCTGTCTCTCTCTCTCTCTCTGAAAGTGAGCTTTATGATGATTTGTTTAGAAAACCCAGGAGATTTACCTAAATAATTTACCCAGGAGAATAAATACTCAGATGCACCTGTGATCTTGTTCACCTAGATCCCTGCCTCCTCAACCCATGGGACTCTTCTTAATGTCTTTCTGTAAGCTTGCTGCAAGGCTCACCTGCATGCTGATGACCTCCTACACTTAACTATTGACCACATAATGATACCAAAGAATGGTTGGCCTTTCACCTCTCATCCCTACTCATCCTTATGCCAATAGACATTTTCCTCCTAGCTTTTTCTCCTGTTTTCTTTTGAGATTCTCACTGATTCTATGTAGTAGTTTACTGACACTCCCTCTAGCATCTTTCTCTTACCCCTTAGTTGTTGTTCATTTTCATTCTTTCAATTATACAACTGTAGAAAGTAAAATGTTGGTATTGGAAAGATGTCCTTTTGTCTATGGGAAAAGCTTGGGGTCATTAAAAGTGCCTAATCTGTCCATCTACTTTCTAGTCCACATGTATTTACTGATGGACAAAGTTGCCCATGGGATAGATTGGATGACCATTTGTGTGTATATGTGTGTGTCATAATCTGAGTCACAGAAATTTTATGTGGAGGGACTCTTAATGTAACCACCAAAACTGAGAGTATAATGCTATGGGCCTTTAATGAAATATAGGGTTTCCAAGCATTCTGATGAAAAGCACATTGTTGCAAAGGAACTTTGGAGTTCAGAAACAGGAATGAAAAGAAGCATTAAAGGGTAAACATAAATGAACAATGACAAAGGACTAAAAAAGGATAAATTGCTTATGTTCAAATATGGGGAGATGATAGAAGTTTCTTTCTAATTTTGTTGTCACCAAGGCTGATAGAATCCAAATAGACAAGACCTAAGAGTGATTCTATTATGTTCTGGTGGTCTAAAGAATAGAATGGAAAGAGAAGAGAAGAAAAGGGAGGGGGAGGAAGGAAGGTTAGGGAAAATTATCTCACATAATGAGAGTATACGGGTGGACATAGAAGTGGGGGTTGAGGATGGGGAGAAGCTAGCATTCTAATTTTACTCTCATCTAAGTGGTCAAAAGAATCAAGAATCCCCCTTTCTATTTCCTCCTACTCCCACACAGAGTTGGGTACAGAAATATATTTCATTCAATAGGGAAAAAAGAGGGAAAGGGAGAGAGATAATTAGGGGATTGGTAGATTAAAGGAAGGATAAATCCTAAGTAAAACATCCTCAAGAATGTACAACAAAATTTGTAGCTCTTTTTTGAGGTAATAAAGAATGGGAATCTGGGAGGAAAGGGGGGAGAGTTTCTCTCCACTTTTCAAGGGCTCATAATACTCCATTACTCTGTTACACAAATTTTACAGGCAAGCTATTATTCTCTCTGCTTGACAGGTCAATCAACTATTTGTTCTTTCTGTGATATATAGATCATATTTGTGACAATAGGTTTTTATAGTTAAAAATCTTAATGTTACCCCATGGTGATGTCATTTCTGTACTCTTAATCACTTCTCATGATCAGTTTCTTGTTTAGACCATTCAAGGCTGAGTTGTTTCAGTTGCACATCCTACATGTTTATTATGGTCATTTCCTTTTACTTGTGACCACTTCTGGTATTTGCCATGCCTAGTCATCGGTCCTGCTATCTCTATTGATGGCTACTTCAGGGTCCTTCCGTGATGAGTATGTATTGAGTATGTAACTGGTTTACTATGTCTTGTGCCCAACAATTCCTTCCTTGAAATGTTAGAGGCATAAAGCCCAGAGATAGTATATATTTAAAAAAAAAAAAAAAAAAAAAAAAAAAGAGTGGTAGGAGGCAGTAGGAAGAAGTAGGAATCAGAGAATCTGAATTTATATCCTGTCCCTAATTCTTACTCTGTGTGGCCTAACCAAATCAGTTTGGCAGATTGTGTCTGAGTATGCATGGCTGTTATATGAAGTAGTGTGTTTATTGATAGTTATTCACCATGTATTATACTATAAACTCTGGGGAAATTGTACTCCCACTCTCATAGCCTTAGGTTTTTAGTCAGCATCTAAATAACTCTTAGATGAATTATAATTTGAAAATTAGAATGTTTGTGCATTTCTGTCTAACATATATATATATATGTATATATAAAAACTTTGATAAATACCAGAGGAATATGCCAGAGTAAGAAAATAGAGTACTGTTAGTGTGATAAGAACTTAGGAAATGATGGAAATTTTAACTGTTAAATAAAAGCAAAACATAAGTCCTTATGCCATTGGAGAAAAATATTTCAAGATCTGTGTATGTTTTCCATGGCATATCACATTCTGTGTTTTTCTAGGCCTTGTTGTCTCCTGTGAACAATACCATAGCTTTATGGTCCATTGTAATTCTTGAAAAATATCTGTATCTTATTTTTTAGAAAGGTTGGATAGAAACAAGTATGTCTCAGACAATCCCCTGTTTTTGTCAGCCTTGAGAAGCAAGGCAAATTGAATTTCAAGACTGAATTTTTAATGCTTTTGTTATGTAATTTCTATCATGATGTTGGTGGTGAGGGACTCTTTGATGTATCTTTTTAATGATATGCTTATGAATGAATAGAGGAATTAGAAGTCATTATACTTTATTTGTCTAAAGATAATTTTTGGTTTTATAACTTAAAAGTGGGCCTTATAGCTCCTGATGATAAAAATAGGCTGACTCCAGGTGATCCTTGTACCTTATTTTGTGTTTAAAATATTTTTCATGGACAGAAGCTTCCTGGAAATTTTCTGCATAGAGTGCCTTATTGGCCAGTCTTTGTCCTGCTAATTGTAAGCTTGGTTTCTCAGTGTAGGGGAGTTCAGGTAGGACCAATAAACCGCCTCCAGGCTTTGAAAAAGGTTTTCTTTTTTTGTCTAACAGTTGTTTGCAGAGTTCTTGTCTTGTGGAGTTATACCTTCCACTTGTTCAGTTCTGGCTTTTAAGCATTTATTTTTTTGTTTTGTTTTAGTAAAATTTTATGCCTTCTTTAGCAATTTGTTAATTCTGTTTTTATAACTTTTTTGCATAGCTCTCATTTCTTTTCCCATGTTTTCCTCTGTTGCTTTTTTTTTTTTTTTTTTTTTTTTTTTTTGGCTCTTTTAAAATCTTTTCTAAGACTTTTTGTTGGACTTTTATGATTGCATGTTTCTTTATGGCTTTGCTTGTAGAGTTATCTTCAGGTCATTGTTTTATTCTGAGTTTGTGTCTTGTTCTTCCTTGTCCTCAGAATAGCTCTTTGTTTTGGGGTTCTTTTTCTGTTGCTTATGTTAACAACCCACTTAATGACTTCGGACTTTGTTAATGCTGGACTCAGCTGGCCTTTGAAGGGGGATGCCTTAGCTTGAGCTACTTTTACAGCTTAGTTGAGGTCTTGGTCTGTGTTCTTCAAGTTCCTGAAGTGGTTCAGGTCTGTTTGCTTGTTTGCTATTGAGACTGCAGCTGGACTTAGTCCAATGCAAGAGACTATTAGCTCTTGGAAGGTTTTGCCGACTCAGAGAGACTGAATTGCCAGCTGCCATTGATCTTTGTTTCTTTCCCTGGTTAATTTTTTTGCAGACATATATAGAACTTAAGACTGGAATTTAATCTTTGCTCTACTCTTGAACCTCATCTGCTCTTGGACTTTTTTTCCTGCTCCATGCATAGTTAGGACCTCTCACATGCAACTGTGATTTTTCTATCCTATCCTGGAACTGTGACCTTGGGTAATGGGGGTTAGAGATATCAGATCTTGTCTTTGTCCTGGATCTGGTGACTGGGAACTGGGTAAGGTAAAAATTGTTAGATGACACCTGTTCTCACTCCCAAGTCTGGCTCAGAGGGCCCATGGAATCTTCTTTTGCCCTCATGCTTCTTGCCCTGTTGTTTAGTCTCAGGCCTGCACTGTTCCTTGGAGCTACAGTGCTCCTCATTGTTGTGTTGCTCTTGTAGTTTCCTCTTCAGTGTCCACAGATCTGTCTTTTCTTCCCAAGCTTCTATGTGCTGGAAAAACAACTCCCGAGACTCTTACTTAGTTTTACTAGAGTTTGGTGTGGTTCATTTTGTGGGTTATTGCAGGGGGTGTGGGAGAACTGGACAGAAATGTTGACTTGCTGCCACTTTGACTGTTCCAAAACAGGGATTATCTGTGTCCTCCTCTCCTTTGAGAGTCTGATGCAGCCTCTGGTTCCTTCTCAGGAGTCATATTTTAGTCCATTGCAGAGTATTGGTTGGAGAGTGAGGCTTTCCGTATATTCTGTGTATAAATGGTAATATGGAAGTTGGCTTTAGCTCCAGAACTTTGTAGAGTCCGTGGAAGAGACCTAGGATTGTAAAAAGTTCGACTAGCCACACCATAGAGGCTGAGTGGATAAGAAGTATCTGTAACCCACATTGGGATGATGAGCTCGTATTTATCTGGGAAAGTGCAAATGATGACAGGTTGGGCCCAGGGTTAAATAGGGGAGGAGCATGGTTATATTATATGATACTTCCTCTTTCTCTAAGGAATGGAAAACTTCCTCTTCCCCTAACTTTGGGGAGAGCTTGGAGGTGAATAGCACAGTGGACAGAGTACTAGCTGGAGTCAGAAAAATCTGAGTTCAAATGCAACCCCAGACACTTACTATTTTGCTAAAGTCACTGAATCACTCTCTGCCTCTGTAAAATAGGGATAATAAAGCGTCTACCCCCCAGGATTGTGATTTTCAAAAGAGTACAGTGTCAGGCATATAAGTTCTCTAAAATTATTGCTACTATTATTATCATAATCCATATTGATTGTAGTATGATTATTATTTAGTGAGCATGCTTGAGTTGTGATAGATGTTGTTAGAAGGAACATCTAAATCAATGCCATCTAATCATCTGGATCATTTATTTAGAACATATGTATTCTAGGGTTTTAGAGACTGTGTTTGGACTCTGTGACAAGACTGTGACTTTTAGAGGTAACACACTGAAAGATAGAGAAGATGCCAGATGTGGTTGGTTCTTCAACATGGTCATGGAAGATAGAACACAAGTTAGAAAAGAATAATGAAGTTAGAAAACAATGTTCAAAGGCAAAAATAATGGGACAAGATTGAAACTATCTCTTTTCTATAAAGCCTTAAAAATAGACTAATAAGAAATGTACATTCATAGATCTAGACAAAAAGTTCCATTTTAAAAAATATTGGTCAGATAGGAATTGTAAAATAAGTGTTTCCAGGACCTCCCATCTTTGCTCATGTTTCACTACTGAACTAAATGTCTTTCTTTTTACAAGTGAGTTTGTGGATTGGGAAAAGTTTGGTTCCTTGGGTAATGAAGATAAATTTGATATTTGACAGTAATTGCAGATAATTTCTCTGTTCACAAAAGCCTTAATTATACCACTTCCTTGTTCTCTTGGTCAGTTTCTTTGTTTTAGAAGCTGCCTGGCTTCCCAGTAACTGGTTTTGTGAAATGAATCTAGAAAGCAGATTTCTAGGATGTGAGGCTTTATTGACCTTTGCTTTGTATGTGCTTTTTTCTCATTGTGTTATTCCTTGGTTTGTGTCTTCTTGATGCTTCCAGCTTGGATTTTTGTGGTAGATTTTATAAGATCAAGGTTTTGATTTGTGGTTGCTGTATGCATTGATACCTCCTGTGGCAATCTGAAGCTTTCACTGGTATACTGGAAACAATGAACATCTTTTCCTGTAGGGACAGCAGAAGGTGGCAAGTATGTTGGGTATTTTTTAGAGCTAGTATCAGTGAGAATATAGACATTTGATCCCTTTTGCTTCAGCTGAACTGCTATGTTCCATCTCCTGTCTTTTACCAGATGTTCTCCTAGTACCTTTCTACCTAAGTCAACCCTCCCTTTCCTTCTCTTCTCTTTCTACCCTTCCTCTCCCTCCCCCTATCCTTGAGTGTCCCTAATGAAAGAAAACCTGGCCATCATTGCCTTTCCTTCCTTAACTTTCAGTGCCATTGCCCCTTAATCATGCATTGCCTTGTAGCCTCTCCCGTGGCTTTTGCCCATTTCCCCTCTCAGTTCCAGACTCAGGATCTACTCATGGAGACTCAACTCTTATTCTTTAAGGATTGTCAGGCCTGTCTGCCCATTGCCTTCTGGCCTATGTAGATGTTTTTTGCTGCTCATATCTGCTCTCCATGATGGCTTTTGGGCATCCTTTGTGGGAATATCTGTGTTAGCACCATGCTGAGGATGCTCAGGGCCATTGTGCACCTTCTCATTGATTGGAATCAGTTATCATTTTAATTATAGTGAGATCATGGGGTGCTTTGAAGGGAAGCCTTGCAGTCCTACTGGGGGAATACTGTTATCCCAATAATGAGTTTTTGTGGCAGTGAGCAGATGGCAATCATGAGCAGCCCTGGACAGTCCCAAATGTAATCTAGCATAATCAGTCCAGCCAAGTGTGCAGAAAGTTGGCCGCTGTCATAATTATCCTGGTCATAGCATCCTATGAAACAGACAAATATCCTGTCATCCCACATGCTTCTCTTTAGCTTGGTCAATGACAATGACGGTACTTCCAGAGATGGGGCTATAAATTAACCTTAATATTGTTACTTAATGTCCATTCTTTTGCTGTTAAACTGTACATTCTCCAAGAGCATGTATCCTCTAATTTGTATTTTATTCATCACAAGTCAAGTAGAAGTAGGTTGGTACTCATTTAATGTTATTTACTTGGACCACTAGATCTATCTTTGGCAGAGAATTCATAAATAGAAAACCTGACCTAAGTGTATCAATTCCTACTCTTAACAGATTTTTAGATCTAAAAGTCTTTTTTTTAGGGAAAAAAACATTTATTTTGTGTCTCTTATATACCCTGAGAAGATCCTTTTCTCAACCCTAGAGACATAAATAAAATGATCCCTACCCTCTCATGTGACTGACATTCTACTAGGAATGGAGACACTCTTTCATATGGTCATACTATCAAGTCAGTTTAGTCCACATGATCTGGTTTGAAAGGTAAAAAGTAAAAGAATTGTGGTTGTCTTTAATAAGTAGTATCTTAAATCTTTTATGCATTTTAAAAAAACTTAGTTTGCTGGATAAACTAATTGAATTCAAGTAGCATTTGTCTTTTATATTCTCTTCATTTCGATTATTTGAATATATTCTATTTTTCAGTGTGTGGTCTTTGCTATGACATCTGGACAAATGTGGAATCATATCCGTGGACCTCCATATGCTCATAAGAACCCTCAGAATGGACAAGTGGTAAGTCCCTGTTCAATGATTCACAGATTTAATTTGTATTTAGCCTATAGGAAAAAAAAAAATTAGTTCTACATCTATTATTTAAAAATGTTTATCTGTCCATTCTCCCTCTCCCCAGCATCCTGGTTTGATTGATGATGGTCTGATATTATAAAGGCAGTGGCTGTGGTCACTGAGCCCAAGAGGAGATGCAGATCCTAAAGGACTCTGCTGCCCATTTTCTCATGAGGTTACAAATTCTTGACCCCAGCATGGAAATGAAGTTTTATCCAGAAAGGGATCTGCTGCAGAGTAGATCTGTGTTGGGGGGCACCATTTTGTATTGGCTAGTCTGATTTCCTCTCTAGGAAGGAAAAGCTATTCTCCATGCCATGACTGGGGAGGTTTCTTTGTTGTTCCAAGCCTGAGAGGCTCAGTTGTGAAGGAGTTTGTGTTCCCGGTTTGAGGGGAATGCCTCAACCTTTGCAAGAGTGGTTTTGGCCTTCTGTGATTAACAGTGAAGCTTGCTAACATTTGTACAGCACCTGCTTCGTGCCGGGCTCTCTGCCGAGCACTACGAATAAGATTTCATTTGATACCCACAACACCCCTGGGAGAGAGGGGCCATTGTGAACCCCATTTGAGGAACCTGAAGCAAACAGAGGTGGTGATTTGCCCAGGCTCCCATAGCTAGTGAGAGTCTGAGGCCATACATAAATCAGGTCTTCCTCACTCCAGCTCTGCTTGCCTGTGCACTCAGGTGTGCCCTGGCAGTTCACGTCTATTCTTATATCTTTTCCTGTGTCCTCTTTGCCCCTATCCTAGTGAAGCTCTTGGCCTGCCAAGCCCCAGCTTTGGCCATTGCCACTGCTCCTCCCCACCGGCTGCTGAATGAAGGGGCTGATTGGAGTCTCCCCAGATTTACGCCATATCACTTTGATACCTTTAGCCACTCACTCCATCTTCACTGATCTCATCTGAAGAGATGGCTGGCCCTTCTCTTTGCCAGAGTCAACCCCTTTACTTGCACAAATGATCCTGTCCCATCCCTGCTTCTCCAGCAGATTGCTCTTCCTTCTCTCTGTCCCTGTCTGCTGTGGTCTATAGAAATGCCTCCATGTCTTCCACATCCTCCATCTGTGCATTCTCTCTAGCCATTGTGCTGAATCTCTTCCCCCATTCTTAGCTATTCTGGAGATGTCTGTCTGCTTCAGGAGCCTCCAGCTCCTCTCCTTTCACTTTGTTCTGAAGTCTGCAGCCAGACTCCTGATCTCCTCATGTGCTTGCTCCAGATTTATCAGCAGTCTCTTTATTACCCAATCCCTGGCCTCTTCTTTGTCCTTGTTCTCCTTGACATCTGCAATCTGTGACACTGCTGAGCACTCTCTTTTTCCTGAGAGTCTCTTCCTCTAATTCTCCTCCTACCTCTCTGACCATTCCTCCTCAGGCATCTCTTCCTGGTCAAGTTTTCTGACCTTGGTTGTTCCACAAGTCCCTGCCTTAGGCCCTCTTCTTTGGGCTATCTTTACTACTTCACTTAGGGCTAAGCCCATCAGCTCCCATGATTGGATTGCCCTTCTGTTCAGGTATGAGATTAAGGAGTGGCAGCAGCTTGTGCCCAGGGACAAAGACTGTGTATGAGATTCCCTGAACCTTCTTTTTTCTTGGCCTCCCTACCTGTGTGTGCTATCTTCCCCTCTTAGCTCTTAGGGAGAAGGGACTGTTTATTCCGAAGGCTTAATGCAGTTCCTGGCACAAAGTCAGATCTTGATGCATTTCTGTTCATTTTATTGGCACACATCCCTTCTTCTTTGTTGAGTGTAGAACATTTTTTATTAGTTTTTGACAGGACATCTGCCAAATCCTTTCTTACCAGCCATTGTTGGGTGGGCTTCTTCTCAGGCCACAAATTTGTCAGCCCTATCTTTAATGATTAGTGAATCCAAATCCCCTTCTCAAATACCATTTCCTTAGCTAGATGTTCATTTCCCAGAGCACTTTTTCTTCCATGTTCCTTAATTTAAAGAACAGATGTTCTTTAAACTCAGCCCTCTTAATCTGCGGGCTTCAGTTTGTTGCCCAAGCCCAAAACTTCATCACTGTGCCCGATTACCTTTTGAGGCTCCTTGTGACATGATCATTTGCACCAGTAGAGATGTGCGTGAAGGGGCTGCTGGTACCTCCTGTGTATCATTTTTGCGGTGGTCTCCTGACTCAAAGTGGGGTTCCTGCCTTGCTGGGCTATTAGTTAGCCAGAGTATAGAAGCTAGCACTAGCTCTGATGTGCTTCTCTTTATGCCTGCCACAACAAGTTATCAAAAGCCAAGTAGAGTGACTCCAGATAAATTCTGTTCTCTTGGACTCATAGGTCTTCTCCATGGTCCAAGTTCTTGTTTAGTCTGGAGGTCCTTACCTAAAGTCTGCCTCTCTCATCCCAATTATAAATGATTTTGAGCCTAGACAACAGAAAACCTATGGAAGAAAGGCCCTTGTCCTCTCTTTACATGATCCACATGCCTGTCTTTATTGTATTTGCTAGTCTCCAGCCAAATCTTGTTGTTTTGATCTGGGAAAAGCCTTAATTTCCCTACATTTTTAAAGTAATGGTATGTTACTGTAGCTGTGGTCAGGGGTTCAGTAAGTACCCAATTAACCCTGACTAGCCTCAGGTTCAGTTCCTTTTCCTGATTTTAGGGAAGCTGGGACTTGATGGGGATCCCTGCATGCCCTGACCCAAGCTCTGTCTTAAAATTCAACTCTGAATCCTTCTTCAATAGATTCACTTCTTGAAATGTTCCATTCAAAGGAATGAGCTGAAGTGGTTTTGCTACAGCTAAGATTATTCTGGAGTTTTGGCTCCTCTCCAAAGTAAAACAGGAGAGTTAGGAGTGGGATACACCTAAGAGGAGAGCCTCTTCACCTGGAGCAGAGCTCTTCATTCTCTGAAGTCATGGGAATAAGAGGTGATTGTTTTTGACAGTCTGACAGATATATTCTTATGTTGGGGAGGCTTATTTGGGGAAGGAAGACTTTTTGAATGTTTTCACCCCTTTTTCATTCTCTATTTTTGTGCTCCCCATTTACTGGCTGAAAATGTTAGGGCTCCTGGGTAAAGAGGTGTGGATGGAACTGAGTGGGGGAGGGACCCAGCTTGCTCTAAGTGTCTGAAAAGGAGGGAACTGCTGCTCATGAATACTCTTAGGAATTTGAATGGGCCCCTTTGTAAGTCTCTTTGTAGTGATGTGCACATGATGCTCAGTGGGCTTCCCCTGCTGACAAATTGACTGAGCCTTTTGGGGCTATTGGATGGAATGGAAGAGATCAGAAATGTGTACAAATTACATTAATGAAAGCATTTTTATAGTTTAGAAGGCAGAGAGATGTTGGTACAGAGGACCACCCAATATTTCAGCAAAGCCAGAGTGTGAAGAGCAAGTGTCTCCATTGTTTGTTTTTTACCAAGTAGATATGGCTGAACTATGATGGGAGAGGTGGGGGTTGTATGCATGTGCACACATATACTGAAAAGGGTCAGCACACCATTGTGCATGAACTTCAGGACTTCTAGTTATATATAAAATGCGGGGGTCTCATTCTCTTGGGTCTGACACTGATTTTCCTACTGTGACAGAGGTAGAATAGTTCTCAGAGCTTTTTTTGCTTAATTGGCCCTTCTTTTGTATACTTTGACAACTTAAAGGTTAAAAAAACCTACAGGCTATTTGGATTTGGATTTTGCCTCTCTGACTTAATTTGAATAACAAATAATCTTCCCCCCCCCCCCCATATATAAACAATAGAGTATGGGGTTTTTAAAAAATTTTTTTTGTAAATGTGGATGCAGAGTTTCTATTCCCTTTAATTGCTTCAAAATAGCAATTACCTTTTGAAAAGTCTCAGAGGTTGTTTTCTTCATCACATCAATGAAATTTAAAGGTGTAACTTGAAAAATAGGAATCCCTTTGGGTGGGACTGGTGCTAGACCCCCTTACCCAAATTAATTAATCAGAGACATTTTTAGATACAAAGAGAAAGCCTTTATTTAGTTCCTGCAGGGAGAGGCCCAAGCACACCCAGGAGGCATCTCATCTCCCAACAGGTGCTTGACCTGGCAAGCCAGAAATACTAAAGCTGATTAAATGGCAAAGACCAAGTCTTTTCATTGGATGGACTAAAAAAGAAGTAATCCTTATTGACCAATGGTCACCAGTGCTGTTTACTTCCTGTGAGTCATGTCACTTCTTGTCACTTCCTAAAGCTTAGATTTATGTTTTGACTTTTCTTGCCCCAGAGACTTCTAGGCCTTGACATAATGTGACTTCCTGTAACCTAGACCTAAGGTCAGACCTTCTGTCCCTGCAGACCTCTGGGAATAGGGATCACATGACTTAGGCCTAAGGTCTGATCTACTCCATCTCATAGATTTTTTGAGAAAACTTCACTACCCTTTATATTTTTTTTAGGTGTACATATTTTAATTGCCTTAATTTTTTTTTCATTTATTTAGTATTTTAGTTTTCCTCAGTTACATGTAAAAATAGTTTTTAACTTGCATTTTTAAAACTTACAATTCCAGATTCTCTTCCTTCCCCACCCCCTTTATTGAGAAGACAAGCAATTTGATGTAGGTTATACATGTGTGTAACTGGCTTTTTAAAAGAAGAATCACTGCAGTTTGTATTTTATACATTTGACAGTAATGAGGACATTTAGCCCTTTTCTAATGTGTTGAATACAGTGACAAAAGAAATATTTTATGAATTATATAAATAAAGGCTTTTGTAGTTTTCCATGAAGGCAATGCTGCAATGACTAGCACTAAGAGGTTTTATACCTGATCATTGAGTCTGCTGTGTATGTTCATAAGGTACTTTGGAATTTGCATTTCCCTTCTTCTTCCTTCAGCTGGCACCCAATGAGATTTCCTCTTTGGAAGATAATTCCAGGTTTATCACCCACTCATTTATAAAGTTTCTTTGATTCCCACTTGGCTGTAGGAGAAAATAGGAGAAAATACAAATTCCTCCCCTTAGTGTGGAAAGGTCCACCCATTCTGGCTCTGCTCTGTCATTCCGGGCTCCCTGGGCATTTCTTTGCCTCAGATGCTCTGTGTTCCACCCAGATGGGCCAACCCATTGTTTCTCATAGGGACCATTTTTCTTCTGTCTCTGTGCCTAGTGTCTTCTCTGGGCTTCTTCTTGATGGAATCTTGAGCTGCTTTTATAGTTTGGTTCAAGTTCCACCCTTAGTGCCTTCTTTCCCACCTTTTCTTGGACATTCCTTGCCATATTTTTGTATTCATTTACCTGCGTTGCTTTCCTCCCCAAAAGAGCAGAAACTTTTGATTGGAGAAACTTGTTCGTTTTTACCTAGCCCCGATGCCCAGCAGGTGGTACCTGTGCTTCTTGAATGAATGATTGAGAAAACATGCTCTCATGGAGGTCATAGGCCAGTACCCACTTATCCAGACTGTTCCCATGCCTGTATAGAGGATATGCTTCTTAAGATTATGTGATCTTTGAGGTCTTTTTTAGTTCTAATGGGCAGTTAGAACTTGAGTCCTTAAAGGAGTAGATGGGAAGTACATCCAAGGTATATTCTGGAGACCCTGGGATGTACAGGAAAGATTATGGCTTTATCTTCTCTGTAGTACATTCTGCCAACATTTGAGATGAGAGTTGTAGAATTGGGGGTGGTAAGGGTGATCATAGATAATGACCCTTTGTGTTCCCTCAGGGCCAGGTAGGATGATGAGATCATCCAGATATGCAGTAAGGTATATATCAGAAATCTGGAACTGGGCAGTTTTGGTATTGCGTATCTGGGAGAATTAATCACTCTACTTGGTGTTGAGTGCTTTGAGGACCAGGACCTATCATCCATACTTTGAATCTTACTCCAAGCAAGATCCAAAGTCTTATAGTCTTATATGGTTACATAGTTGGTGCTTAGTAAGTATTTATTGAAATGAATATAACTTGGGGGGTATTAAGCTTAAATAGAAACCCTAAATTTGCCAACACACTTTACTTAAAAAAACAACAAATTAGCATTATCTTTGTTGTATTTTGTTTTTGTTAAACATTTTCTGAGTGCATTTTAATCTGATTTGGGCTCAGACTCAAAACTGCTGCCACACTGAGCTTAGTACCTCTGATCTAGCCCACTTCAAGTTGCTGATGAGAAAACTGATCTCATGGTGTGATCACAGGATCTCAAATTAGAATTGAGAGGGATCTTGGAGGCCAGAGACAGAAATCACCTCATTTTACAGATGAAGAAACTGAGCCCCAGAGAGAAGAAGTAAAGACTTGTTTAGGCTCACATAAACTAGTAAGTGTCTTATGGTAAGATTTGAATCCAGTCTTCTGAAATCCAAGTTCAGTGTGGTCTTTTAAGACTACAGTGTAGAGGGGTCCTCAAACTTTTTAAATAGGGGGCCAGTTCACTGTCCCTCAGACTGCTGGAGGGCCAGACTATAGTAAAAAAAAAAAAATTTGGTTTTTTGTTTTGTGGGCCTTTAAATAAAGAAACTTCATAGCCCTGGGTGAGGGGGGATAAACGTCCTCAGCTGCCGCATCTGGCCCGTGAGCCGTAGTTTGAGGACCCCTGCTCTACACAGTCTCTGGAACTGAAATGCTTAGGAACAGATTGCCAATGATTTATAGAAAGCCCTGACTAGATCTAATGTATTCCATCTCCCAAGTCTTTTCTTCCTTTTCTGTTGATTTACTCACTTTTATCCAAATGACTCTCACATCCAGCCCTAAACTTTCTCTTGGGCTTCTTTTCTGTATCACTAATTGCCTCTGAGACATTTCTATGCGAATTGATTATTGTCCTTCATTCCCAAAGAGGACCAAAACGACATCACTTTGTTAGGATCACATTACAATGTGTTCATCCGTGGCTCATCCGACCAGTGTGAATTCAGAAGGCTATCGAAATCAGGTACAAATAGTCCACATGGACATGTGGAGCTGGGATGTCTCTAAATTTGCACATCTCACATTTCCTTTGCACTGCTGAGATTCTGCTTTGTTTATGGAGCACAGCACCTTCTTTGTTATGGGCACACCATGCTGGGCAGTCCTTTGCCAGCATCCCCAGTGTGTTACAATCGATTCCAAAGTTCCTAAGAGAGACTTCGAAAGTGTCCTGGTACCACTTCTTCTGACTTCCCTGTGAAACACCTCAAATGGAAGTGATTCACTTTCCTGGAATGGCACTGATAGACTGTCTAGGTTTCTGTGATGTAGTTGGATGTCTCCTAGGAATCTCAATCTCAGCATCTCCAAAGCAAAGCTTTTTAGATTTCCTTGGAACCCTTCCATCTTCACTTCCTTATTTCTGTGGAGGCGCTACTGCTTTTCCAGCCTTCTTGGCATGAAACATCTTCTTCAGTCCCTAATTTTCTTTCTCTTCATCTGCTCATCATCCCTCTCTTGGACTGTTGCACTCACCTCTTGGTAAGTTGGTCTCTCTACTTCATAAGTTTTCCCTTGCAATTTTCTTTTACTCAGCTGCCAAAGTGATCTTCTCAAAGCCCAGGTCTGAGCATGGTGTTCTCCAACTCAATAAATTTTTCTCTTTTCTGTCTAGCTTTGGCTTATTTACTTCCTTACCCTTTACTTTTATACAATGAAAAATAAGTTGCTAATGGGGAAGGATTATTAGGTGATATTTCCTAGGGGAGAAGGAAAGGAGGAAGAGTTTGTATTCTGTTGTTTTACAATCAGCTGTTCCCTGTGATTGGCTCTTCTGGTCTTCAAATCATGGTGAGTTGGGGAAGATGGGGAAAGCAAGAAAAGGGGGAAGGAGGTTAGATAGTTTAAACAGCAGTGGATAATTATATTCATTCACAAAAACATAAGGATAAAAAAAATGTGAGTAACAGACTCTCCTCCCTTTTTAAAAATTAGGTGACTTTTTAATATTAAGGTCATTTATTATTTGGAACTTATTGTAATGTATTATGTGAGAAGTTGGTCTCTAAGTTTTTTTCTGTTTTTTTTTTTTTTCCAACACTTTATTGTCCAGTGAAGAGTCCTTCCCCAAGAGTTTTGTTCTTAAATTTTTTGGACATTGAGCTTCATTTTCTACTGGTTCTGCCTTACCTAGGGTAGTGAGATCTTAAAACTTTTTCAGTTTTACAGCCCTATCAGTTTAAAAAACAAAAGAAAGAAAAGAAGAAAAAGAAATTGAGCAGCAGCTCACCCCAGTACTTTAGTAGATTTATCTTTTAGATACATGCATTATGGTATATGTTATATGTGATAAACTATCTGCAAAAATAGACATGGAAAAGAATGAGATAAAGATTAAAATAACCAATTTTGAAATGTTATTAACATTACAAAAAATTTTTTGGTCCCACTAAAAATATTTTTCATTTAGAGCGATGTGGTACATATGCTTTAACACTTTGTTTTAATGGCTATTGAAGTTGAAAAAGACACTCCTTCCACAAAGGAGTACAGTACTGACTGATCTTACCAAGTCAAGGTCCTCATTTTTCTATCTCATCTATTCATTATTCAGAGGTTTTGTTGAAATTTAACGAATAAATGAGTGGCTTCTGTGATGTCTGTGTGCGGGTTGAGAGGTGGACTTTGCAGCTCAGTCACAGTTACCTATTCCAGGTGGAAAAAAGGGAATACCATCAGGGGAAAGAGGAAGATTGAGGAGATAGGAAATAAGCTATTAAGTGTCTGATAATGGATTTGCTATATGCCAGGGCATGAGCTAAATGCTTTCTAACTATTATCTTATTTGATCACTACAATCTTAGGAGATAAGTTCTGCTCTGGTTCCCATTTGATGTCCTGGGTAATCCAGGTTCTAAGTGTCTTAGGAGCTTTGAACTCAGGACTTCCTGGCTGCAGATTAAGTGCTGCTTATTCCCATGGCTGCCTGCTCCCTCATATACTTCTTCCTGCATTTTCCCCTGGGCCCAACACAAGCAAACCTCCCTTCTTGTGAGAGTAGGAGGGTGGAGAAACAGCCCAGGAAGAAGCTGGGTGCTTCTGTTTTCTGGAGGGCCCCCTTCCTGAGCAAGCCCCATCAGTTCTGGACTGGAATTGGTTAGAGATGTAGATAGGGGTGGAGCCAGAGAAAGATTGGTGTTGGGAGTGGCAGGAGTCCACAAATGATTGACTCTGCCTTCATGCCTCCTCCCATAAAGCACAGATATTGGGAAGCCAGCATTAAGGATGTCACCAGCTTGGTGAACTCAGCACCTGGTCCAGTTGATTCTCATCACCATGACAACGGCCACAATGCTGGAGTTACAGACATTAAAATTGCAGTGATCAATAGAGGTCTTGAGTAGAGAGAAACTGAGAAAGAGAATTGAGCAGAGCCCAGAGGATTGTTAGCAACTGTTGAGGAAAAAAAAATTGAATTTGTTTGTCCTTGGAACATTCAAAAAAAATTTGAAACATAAAGAGTATAATTCCCTTGTAAATTTATTTGAGCTTTGTCTCTCTCTTATTCTCCCTCCTTCCCTTTTCACTTTTTAAATTTAATTATGACTCACTCGGTTTCTCCTTCTGATTGGAGTTTGTTTAGCATGTTGCATATTTAGTTACTTTGGTTGTTTTAAATATTTTATAGGCAATCATTTTTTCCTTTAAATTATCAGGTGTGGGTTTTTTTGGGCATATAATGATCTATACTTGTTGCTGACAGTCTTTGTAATCACGCTATTCATTGCTAATTTACCTTGGTCTGGTAATTAAATTTTTTTTCTCACTCTTCCTTACCCTTTTCTTCTCCCCCCTCTTTCTACTCTCTCTCCCATTCCCCAATTTTCTAGATACTTATTTTGGACATGTTCTGGGGTTTATTTTCTATTTTAATTTTTAAAATTGCATATTCAATAAATTAATCATTTTTTTCTTCTCTTTTCTTCTCTTTCTTTTTATAAATGTAAATTTTTCTCTGGGGATTGCTTTTGCTGCAACCCCAAAAATATTTCTATTTTTTCATTGTTACTACTCCATTTTTTCCCCTATGATTTGGTTTTTGATATACTCATTATTACTTGGACTCCATTCAGGTTATTATCTTGAGTTTCATTTCTTATACTCCAAGAATGTTTTTTTCCTATGATTTGATTTGTGACATTATACTCATTATTCCTTGGACCCCATTTGGGTCATCATCTTGAATTCTGTTTTTTGTACTTTATTTGTTGGTTTCATGGACAACATAGTCCTTCAAAAGCAAGCCCCCAGTTCTATTGGTTCTATTGGTAAATAACTCAGATTGTATAGGAACCGTACAACTCAGAATCAGGAAGGAATCAACAAGGGAATAAGTGATCCCTCCCTCTTAAAAGAAACTGGAGAGAGGTCAGTTAATTGCTATTGTTGGACTTTAGGCTAGAGAGCTGGGAAAAACTTCAAAGCTCAAATCTTCACCAGCCTTCATTACTTGTAATTGTTCTTCATTCACTTCAGTCATATACAACTCTTTGTATGAAGTTTTCTTGATAGAAATACTGGAGTAGTTTTCTGTTTTCTTCTCCGATCTTTTTATAGATTAGGAAACTGAGGCAAATAGGGTCACAGCTATTAAGTGTCTGATAATGGATTTGAACCCAGATCTTCCTGATTCTAGCCCTGTTACTTTATTCACTGTGCTACTTAGCTGCCCTTCATGAACATAGGCAGTTTATTTTAGGGAAAGATTAAATTCCTTCATCACAGAGAGAAATCTGAAGACTCTGAGTGAAGAACCTTCAGAGCTAACAGCAGAGAGGGAATAGAAGACAAGGCTGAAAGGTTACAGAGAACCACAGAAAACTGAAAATCAGAGTGGGAGATTAGCAAAATTCTTATTATAATATAGAAACATTGAATAGAATCTTAATTAGGCTGACAAATACCAGAGGCACCAGTGACTTAAACAAGTTTATTTTTAAGTGTATTGTCTTTCAGAGTTGTTTTAATTGAAACTTGAGTGAGAGGGTGTGTGTGTGGGGGGGGGGGGTGTGCTTGTTAGTAGAGGACAAGGTTGCTCCCACTCATAAAGAATCCGTTACAGAATAGTCTGTATGGGAAGACCTCTCTTCAGATTATCTGATAGTGAAGATTTGAACCCCTTGCAGCAGTCAGGCAAACAGTTTGGCTGATTGTAGAGCCATCCATAGAGCTCTCTAGAGTATTCTTATTTTCCACCAAGTATATAGTTTCTCTTTCTAAAAGAAGTATTTTATTCTGCATTTTTATGCACACAATCTTAAGAAAATATACATTTTTAATCATAAATCTTTTTTGAACAATTTCAATTCAGTGGGGGAGGCGTCCATCGTGTCTTCTGTTTCCAAGGTGGTATGGTTTTGCAAAACTTGATGGCTCTTTGTGATGTGAGTGTTTCCCAGAAGGTTTCTTGCAATTGCAAACCAGTATGTAACTGTATTACTGCATAGATGGTGGATTCGGTAAATGAATGGTTTACCTTCCCTACTGTAGCCTTCGTCTGGTGCTCCATTATGACCTCTCCTAGACTCTGACAGTGGAGTACTAATGCTGATTAGGCCAAAATGAGCCAGACAGGGTCAAAGCTGAAAGGATGAGCCAAGCTTCTACCACCATCTCAGTGAGGTCATAGATCCTTGATGCTTTGAAGATTCACCTATCCTTTAATCTGAGAATGAAGTATAGCTTCTTAAATTCATCATGATTATTAATGTCCTTGTCCACATAAACTTCTATTGTTAGTTGCCTTATAGGCTATATTTACCCAGCAGCTATTCTTTCAAAACAAATATTCTTAAAGCATTTACTGTGTGCAAATCTTGTGTTCAGTTTCCTTTTTGTCATAAGAAAGACTGTTATATTGAATACTTAGTGAGACAAAACAAATTCCTGCATCAATCATGTCTGAAAGATTTGTCTCATTCAGCATCTTTGGGCCCTCACCTATCTGTCAGGAGGTGGTCAACGTGTTTTGTTCAAGGATCAGAGATCTAGAGTCTCACAGGTGACTACTATGTAGTGATCTACAGACCAAAAAAATGAAGCAATACATTGATTCAGAATTTTAAAAATACAAAGTGGTTAGAAAGGGGGAGGACATAAGCATTTCGGGGAATCAGTAAAAGTGATGCTGAAATAACTGAGGGATTATATGAAGTGAAGGTGAGGATGGAGGGCAATCAAAGTCTGGAGAATGACCAGTGCAAGGAGATGGAGATTGGAGATGGAGTGCCATACGTAAAGAACACAGAGAAAAGTTGTTTGGCTGGATTAGAATGTGGGAAAAAAAAAGACTAGAATGATGGGTTGTGAAAGGCTTTTTAAAGGAAAAACTTGTATTTGATTCTAGAGTCAATAAGAAATGACTAGAGTTTCATAATAATATTAATAGCTCACTTTTATTTATTTGTTTTTTTAATTATAGCTTTTTATTTACAAGTTATATGCATGGGTAATTTTATAGCATTGACAATTGCCAAACCTTTTGTTCCAGTTTTTCCCCTTCTTCACCCCATCCCCTCTCCCAGATGGCAGATTGACCAATACATGTTAAATATGTTAAAGTCTAAATTAAATACAATATAAGTATACATGTCCAAACACTTATTTTCACTGTACATAAAGAATCAGACTTTGAAATAGTGTACAATTAACCTGTGAAGGAAATCAAAAATATAGGCGGACAAAAATATCGGGATTGGTAAGTCTATGTAATGGTTCATAGTCATCTCCCAGAGTTCTTTTGCTGGGTGTAACTGGTTCAATTCATTACTGCTCTATTGGAACTGATTTGGTTCATCTCATTGAATAGCTCACAGCAACAGAAGTGGAAACTCCAAGACCTACTAGAAGACTTAATGTCACCAGATTAAAGAGCTTCTTCATGTGTGAATAGTTCACTACAGATTAGAAGAGAAAGTGGAGCCAATGGATGGTTGGCAACAAAGTAGCAGAAAAGAAGTGGGCAACTCTCAGAGATCTGATGTATAGCATTTCATTTACTCATCTGGGTCAGAACACTTGCAAATATCAAGATTGGGTTGAAGAAAATGATGGGAGAAATTCAGAAGCTGCTAAATGAAAAATGAGAACTACAGAGTTTGTCAGCAGGATAATTTATCCATCTCTAAGAAGGCAGTGTTTATCTCCATCAAAAGTAAGATGCAAGTGAAACTCGGAAATTGCAGGATTCTTGGCTCAGTAAGAAGGGAAATGAAATTCAGTTTTATGTGGATACTAATAATCTAAAACACTTTTATAATACTCTCAGGGCTATTTATGGGCCAAAGCTCTATGGTGCATCTCAGCTATCAGTGCTGATAGAGCCACATTGATTAGTGATAAGGACATGATCTCTTAGAGATGGACTGAACACTTTGATTGTGTTGTCTACATAGTGTCATCAGTCATGCTGAATCATTGACTGTATGTCTCAGGCGGAAATTAGTTCCTTACTAGCCAAGCTGCCAACTCAGGAACTGGTTTTGAATGTAGTTGGCTCCTCTTGTGTTTTCAAGAGTCTGGTGCTAGTTCTGTTCCAGCTAAGATTTACCAGACTAGTGCTCATATAAAAGCTGACTAAAATTTTCCAGGTTATATAGGAAGAGAAAGTTATTCCTTGAGAGTGAAAGGATGTTTCCATTGTCCATCTCTACAAAGGAAAAGGAAATAGGTTGCCCTATGACAATCACAAGGGGAAATCTCCTTAATCATTGATAGAAAAATTCTTACTAGTGTCTTCCTTAATCAGCTGATCCTTCACTGGGAAGATGGTCGTCTACCTGAGAGCTAGTGTGGCTTCAGAAAGGGCCAGGCAATAGTCAGTATGGTTGTTTACTGCCTGACAACTTGAAGAGAAATGCCAGGAACAGAACAGAGTTCTGTAATACAATGTTTGTTGATTTGAACAAGGTCTTCGATATTGTTATTTATGAGGAATTGGAGATGAGCATGGTAAAATGTGATGGCTTAGAGAAGTTCATCAGTTCCATGATGGCATGCTTGCATAGTTCAGGATAATAGACAATTGATCTAGAGCTTTCCCAGTCATTGATGGAATGAAACAGGGCTGTGTGCTTACTTCCAACTTGGGCTAAAATTTTAGCATGTGATATTTTCAGTGATGTTGTCAGATGCCTTCAACAAGGATAAAAATGGTATCAAGGTCAACTGTAGCACTGATGGTAAATTATTTAACTTGAAAAGCTACAAGCCAAGACTAAAGTGGAGAGAGAGTTGGTATACAGTTTTTTGTTTGCAGGTGATTGTGCATTCAGTGTAGCATCAGAAGCTGAGATGCAATAAAACATGGGTCAATTTTCTTCTGCCTGTGCTAATTTTGGCCTAACAATTAATACCAAGAAGACAGATGTTCTTATCAGCCAAAACCTTAAGCCGTATTTACATAGAATGATCAGTTTCAGCAAATGGAAAAATTTTGAATGCTGTTGATAAGTTTACTTACCTTGGCACTGTGCTCTCTAGGGATGGACAAATAGATGTGCACATTGCCAGGGCTAGCTCAGTGTCCAGGAGGATCCGAAGAAAAATGGGGAAGAGAAGAGATAATAGACTGAAGGTCTACAGAGCTGTTGTATTGATCTCATAGTTGTATATCTATAAAACCTGGACCGCCTCCCCATTCCATGGCAGGAAACTGAATTGATTCCATTTGAATTGTTTTAGGAAGATTCTGAAGATCACTTGGGAAGATAAGGTACTGTACATCGAGGGTCTTTCTCAAGTATTCAAATTCTATAGTAGAGAGGGCAGTTCTGATGGGCAGGGCACATTATTCAAATACCAAATGTATGTTTTCTGAAAAAGACAGAGAAACTCATACAAGAAAGTACTCATATGGAAGCCAGAAGAAATAATACAAAGACATTCTTAAAGTTTTCTGGAGAACTTTGTAATCACTTGTGTGACATGGGAGACACTGGAAAAGAACTAACTGGCATTCCGTGTCTACATCAGAGAAGGATCTGTGTTCTATGAGCAAAGGAGAATTGCAGTAGTGGAAAAAAAAAATGGAAGATGTGCAAATTTAGAGAAATCTCCACTCAAAATATTCATGCAAACTATTTGTGCCTGACTTGTGGTAGAACTTTCTGAGCTTGTATCAGTCTGATCAGCCACAATCAGACACACTATACATTAATTGCAGTGTAATGATGTCATTTTGATCTTCCTGAAGTACAGAGGAGCAAAACTTATCAGCCATGTGGCAAGCATGGAACTGCTTTCCAGTTATTATCTCATGATTCTCACAGTTATCCTGGGAAGTAGATGCTTTAATTATCCCTGTTTTACTGAAGAGGAAACTGCGGCAAATAGATGAAGTGACTTGCCCAGGGCCACACAGCTAATAAGTGTCTGAGGTTACATTTGCACTCGGGCTTTTCTAACTGCAGATCATAGCTATCTTTATCTCCTGTATCACCTGCTGCTCCAGCTTCTATTGAATAAGAGAACTGGTCAGATCTGTGCTTAAGGAAAGTCATATTGGCAACTGGTGGGATGGATTATAGTAGGGAGATACTTGAGACAGGGAGACCAGTTTGGGGACCATTGCAGTGGTGCAGGAGAGAGAAGATGAGAATATGATTGTAGGTGGTCCCAGTGCAAGTAAAAAGGAAGACTCAGGTTTGAGAGAGATGACTTCAAGGGAGGGAGAATAAGTGTAGGATAAAGCTGTGGTAACATCTGCTAGGATACAAGTCAAGTATTAAGCCTGAGGATTGCCAGATCCTGGGCCCAAAAGGCAGTGCCTGCTCTAGGGAGCTCCCAATCTAATAGGGAGACAGTGCAAAAAGGTTCTGTAAAGACAAGCTGCATACACTTGTGGTTATCAAAGGAGGAAGACGTGACGATAAGAGATGAGCTCTAACATCTGAAGGAAGCCAGAACCAGAGATGAAGAAGAGATGGATAGCCCGGGAAGATAACTCGAATTGGGAGAAAGAGTACATTGTGTGTGAGCACAAGGAGGCCACTGGGTCCAAGATTGTCGGGCTATTGATCCTGGAAGTGGAAATTATTGGGAATGCCTGAGAAAGAAAAGAGGAGCAAGTCATGAGATTTGTTGAGATGAGGGCTACATGATATGGTGTTTGAGGGAGAGTCAATAGGAGTATTGAAGTCCCTCAGTATAAGGGTAAATATTAGGAAAGCAGCTGAGTAAAATATCTTACTCACTTGAGTAAGGAAGGAGAATGATCTGGAAATCAATAGCTAATAATCACTGTGGTTTGTACTGGGTGAAAAGTTGTAATAGTTTGGACTTCAAAGGAGGAGCTGGTCTTGAGAGATGTGGTCAAGGGCATAGCTAGCAGTGGGGTAGGGAGCGAAGAGCGTGGAGATACCCTTTCCAGTACAGCCAGTACTGGAGATGGTAACAGAGCTATAGCATCAATTGGAGAAGCCAGATCTCACTGAAGTCTGCTCACTGTGGCATAGAAATGCCCAAAGGGACTTGGAGGAGCTGGCATAACTACAAGGAGGGATATGGTCTGAGGGAAACCATCTCTGGAACAAACTAGGGCTAGTTTATTTCCAGGCAGCCTGAGGATCTGACATGACAGAGTAGTAGAATAGCCATCTTACTTCATATGGCATGAGAGGTAGGAGGAGAGATGATGGGATATGGCCGAGCATAGCAGATAGGTTAGAATGCTCCAAGTTTTGATAGTTCTGGGTTTTGAGAATTTCTGCAGATTTACCCCTTGTGTAGTTTCACCCTCTCTAGTCTTAATTTCTCCATTTGTAAAAGAAGAGGACTGGAATAGATGGCCTCTGAGTCCCTTTTTAACTTAGGAGCAAAAGTATATAAAAGTTATTTTATATTAATGTTTTCAGACTTTTCTAGTTTTTCATAAAGTTGTATACTCTTACATCTTGGTGACATAACTGCTCTGTAGCAGGTATCAGAAAGATCTTTTGTTAAGGGACCAATCGCCACATATTAATCAGCAAATTCCTTGCAGCTAGAAATCTAATAGCCACTAAAGCTGAAGATGAGGAAAATGGCTTCTCCTCTCTTGGAGAAGATGCATTTCAGTTAGCAGGTGCAGAGTACTTTTGTAACCCAGAGAACTTCTTAATGTGGGAAAATTTGGTCACCCAAGTATTTTCTGGGAATTCATGGAAAGCTTTCAGGCACATGACTGGTCTCCACCATGAAAGGAAGCTATGCTGTATTTGAGGTCTTCAGCTTCCTAGAAGTAAAGCCAAGATGATGTCACTCTTAAATCAAGTGTAATTTATCCCAGGAGCCACAGAGAAAGTCAGCACTGCTCTGGTCATTAGATATCCCAGCAGGAGGGATTAGGAACACTGCTTGCCAGGATATTGGACAGGAAGATCCCCACATGTCCAGCCTAGAGGTGTCATCACCAAGCACAGGGCCCAGAAGTGTCTGAATCTGAGTTTTAAACTGACCTACTAGGGTGAATTTCCATTATCTTGACTCAGACCAGGAAGAAAATTGGAATTGAGAGAACGAGAGCAAGTATAAATCAGTACTCTTCAGTGTTCAGCTTTCTCTCCTTCTGTCCTTTTTTTAAAATTAGTTTTCTTTGGCATCATATTTTTGTTTTAAGATGAGAGATTGTGACCAACAGTTGTGTTACTAAAATAATTCCTGGAAAAGCCTGATTGATGTATATCCCAATGTTTAATACCTCCTGGGGGAACCTAACTAACTTCATACATCAATTTGTGTGTGCATGCATATGCATGTATGTATGTTGAGCAATTGTTAGATCCTGGGGGCAGGAAGAAATTGGAACAAAAACATTGATTAATTCTATGAGTGTTCCCAATGACTTTCTCTTAACAAACTCAGTGAAGATGCCAGTTTTCAAGTATTTTGTCATGGTTCTAACGTGATGCCTCCAGATCAATGTGTCTACCATGCCCATGAACAAATAGTTGTTGATAATGAGATTCTTCTGTCTTTCTCCTGATCCCTATCCAGATCTTCTGGCCTTTGATTCTCATTTTGGGGTGACCAGTTTAAAAGCCATGAACAACTGCAGCTAATAGACAATACTCATTGTATCTCTACATTCCCCAGTGGGGAATGAGGAGGTGGGGTGGTCAAGGTCCTTGAGAGCATTGTTGGGGGGAATTCCCTTCCCCCTCAAAGATCTTCATCACAGCAAGCCTGTTTCAGTCCGCTTGAACTCAGTTCAACCCTTTACTCACTCCTTCAGATTATTGCAGTGACCTATAAAACTTTTAAGGTTTTATATTCAGTTTGTAGTTTTCATATTGATGACACTGATAATAATGGTAATACCAATTTGGCTTTAAATTTTGCAAGGTATTTGGCAGATAAGATTTAGAAGCCCATATTTTTGAAATCTAGGCAAGTGCTCTTTGATTTAAAATCAAATATGTTTTATTTTGGAGGCTTCCCAGCATATTTTTTTCATTTTTATTTTTGTAGATTGTTGAGACTTGGGGGAAGAGAAACCCTGAGGGTGTGTAATGTGTCACCTCTAATTTAGTTTTTTATGTCTAAGTTTAGAGGGTTTTTTTTTCAAAAATAATAAAAAGAAAATGCTGTGGCTATTTAATCAGTCCATTGATGGGCCAACATCTGTGATTCTGTTTGCCCTACCTTCTTTAGACAGATGTCATCCATCTACCTAGTGCTCTATGATTATCTCTCTAAAAATTCACTTGATTATTATGAATGGCTAACCAGATGTCCCATGTGGGGAGGTGGGTGCAGCAGAGAGAAGGAGAAATCATCTGGAGGGGGGAAAGGGGAACGAGATTTACTTGGACTTTTTTTGTCAAAGGAATCCTTAGGCCATAGGTACTTCTTGAGGATAATTATCTTGGCATCTTAAAGTTGATGTCACGGTACTTTGCTGATCAGAACTCTACAGTAGTATAATTTGTTCTTATCTTCCTTTGATCCCTGAATAGCTAGGTCCCTGCTGTGAGTCCCTCTGGCTCCAGTGTCTTCTGCCTTCCTGCCTTTGCTCAGCTGTCCAATCTTCTCCCTCTCTTTGGGATTACCATTAAAGGGCTAATTACTAAAGTTAATTTAGAAGTTGAGCAATGGTGACTCTGTTAAACATCTATCTTAACTTACAAAAGAAATGTTATAAACTGTTAGTTGTTTCTAAAATCCAATCATTTTTTTTTTCTTTTTCTACCTTTTAAAAGTATTATGCATTCCAAAGATCAGGAGTTAGGAACTGAAAGTAGACATTCCCTTTCCTAGGCCTGTATGCATGGCCCTGCTCCAACTGCTAAATATATTAAAACAGAAATGGAAACCAATTCTCCCCCTCAAGGAACTTATATTCCTGTGTGAATTACAACGATGAATAATTGGTCTCGAGACACCTTGAGGAAGAGAGAGAACTGAGAGCCAGGAGGATCAGGGAAGGTTTTCTCATGAGTTGTCACCTGAACTGTGTAAAGGAAGTCAGGGACTTCAGAAGGCGGAGCTGAGAAGTTAGTGAATTCTAGGAGCAAGGAATAGCTACAGATCTTGGCTGGGCTATGTCTAGCAACTGGATTTGAACTCAGTACTGGGCTAGTGAGAAGTCCAGTTGCTTCTTCTCTCTTGCTGGCCCAGACCTTGAGGGAGGCCTTTCCCAGGGCCTCCCCTCTCCTGAGCCAGCTCTCAGCTCTGCCCTTGATGGAAAAGGGTTTTCCTTTCAAACAGGCTGTGGGAAGACATTGGGAAAGAGGAATTATCCAAGATAATTCTGGCTGCCTTGGCAATCCCAGCTCCTGGATCTCCCCCAGCCATTTTCCCTTTACCCCAAAGGTTTCTGTTCTCATTTGCTTAATCCTTTTATAAACTAGGAGCCCATGATTCTTTCTTAGGTTCATCTTGGAGCCGCCATGTCAGGAAGGTTCCCAACACTTATCTGAGTGCTTGTGCAGGGTACACACAGATCAGCACTTCAGGACTTAACTGCTTCATTCTCCAGAATCCAGGCCCTTTGGTGGAACTTGAGAGGAGAAAACCAGCTCGTTAAAAACAGGGGAGAGTGAACAAGGGGAGCAGAGGCTAAGATGGGGAAGAGGCCCCAGCTCTGTTCTCAGAAGCATACATAACTGTGGTGGGGCCCACTCCCTCAGCTTTCTATTTCTCTTTCCTGGGGAACCATTATCATGGATAGTAGCCACGGCATCCTGCTTGGCATTTCCCCTTTTCTTCCCAGGTCCATGCACTCCCTTCACTCTGTGCCCCCTCCCTCACCCTTTGGAATGGGAGGAGGACTTTTTATCTGTCATGGGGGCTCCTAGTGGATCCACACTCAGTACCCAGCAACTCTTGTTTTTGTGTCCTTGGTGTAATATAAAATAGTAATTTGAAGTTGGAAAGGAATTGGCTATCTAGCAAAGACAAGATGTGAAAGGGTATCAGCCAGGCCCCACTGCCCTGAGAAACGGGGTCCAAAGAATGGGGAGGAGACAATGTGGGATGTGGGAAGAGCACCAGTTGGCTCCTGTGTCAGAGGACCCCACCATTTCCTGTCACCTTTGTGATTTGGCCTGTTTCCCCCTTTGTAAAGGAGTGGAGTTAATCTAGATGCCCTTTGATGAGTCCCACTTTGTGAGCCTTGAAGTCCTTAATGAAAAAACCGTGCACTAGTCAGGAAAGCCAGAAGAACATCTCTGAGTGCCTGTAAGTGGGCCCGGAGGGCATTTGGAGAAGCCCGAGGCCCCAGAGCCTGGGTAACATCCAATGGGAGGTGTGAAGCCAGCCCTAGCTCCTAGTCTGCCAATGAGGACTAAGAGCTGGACTCTTGTTCCAGCTCCAAGCCCAGGTAGGAAAATGTGCCATGGAGCTCTGCTCCCACATCCAGGAATGCAGGAAGGGTGGAACCTGGCCTTGGCCCAGCCATAAGGCCTCTCTGCTCATGGTAAAAAGAATAAAACTGATTAGGTAAATGTGATTAGAAATAGTTGGCCATTGTGCCATAATAATTTCAAATCATCGATCCCTGGGAAATAGTAATGGAGTAAGGCCATCTCTTGGGTAAAAGGAAGTGAGCTTAGTTCTCCCCAGGATGTTTGCTTGACAAGCTTGAGCGCTGTAATGTTCCTGTTAATTCTCAGAGATTAGGGATCCCACCCTCCTGGGACTAAGAGCAAGCAGCCTTCTCTGGCAGTTCACTGTCCAAGGTGCCTTTGTGGCTAGGAGTTTTCCCTACTCTAACCCTCTGTCTTCTCCTTTTCAGAGTTACATCCATGGGAGCAGCCAGGCTCAGTTTGTGGCTGAATCACACATCATTCTACTGCTGAGTATCCTTTAAATTATGGATGGGGGAGGAGAGACAGACCAAAGCAAGGAGCCTGACTGGGAGGGAGAGCCCTCAGCTGGCCTTGCAGCCAGGGGCCCTGGTTCATTGGCAGCTTGGGATCCAGCTGACCCGACCTCAGGCAAAGCCGTCCAGTCTGCTCATTGGTGAGTAAGGACAAAAGGACTATACCTGCAGCTCCTCCATGCCCTCCTGCTCACTGAGAGTTCCCTGGTTTGAGGCTGGTAATTTATTGTCTCTACCTTAGACACACACGACTTCTTCCAAGCATTCTGTGTCAGAGTGCCCAGCCCCTTGTTAGGTGTGATCCTGGCATCTGTCTCTTTGCTGGTTTCTGCTTTTTGGGGACCTGGTCACTTCACTCTGCGTTCATCAAGGGTGGCTTTCCAGAATCCCCTCTTCTTTGATTTTAAAAGTGTTATTCCTCCTTAGACTACGCTGCTAAGGAAATGCAGTGTAGTAACAGATGGGAGAGTTGTTTAGGTAGGAACAAAGGAAATGGGCATTTATATACAGCCTGCTATGTGCCAGGCACTGTCATAAGCATTCTACAAACACTGTATTGTTTGATCCTCAGAACAACCCTGTTATATGTTTGCTAATATTGCCCTCACTTTACAATTGAGGAAACTGACTCAGGCAGGCAGATGACTTGCCCAGGACCACAACTGGTCAATATATGATGACAGATTATTCTCAGAGAAAAAAAATTTTTTTTTAATGTGCTCTTCCTATGGATAGACATACTGCAAGTTAATATGCAAGTTGAAATATTTTTTTCACTTTCTGTCTCCCCGTAATGGTCTAATATTGTTTTAATACTTAATTTCATTTATCTTTAAATTGATAAAACCTTTTCCTCCTTGTCTGATAATGTAACCTTTTAATTGGTATAGTTGAGAATGGTGCTGTGTGTAATGTTGACATGTTACCAGTTCAGGAGAATGTTCACAGCTTCTCGATATTGTATATAGTTTATGCAAATAGGAGCAGCTTTTTTGTGTCTGTGTAACTCAAATTTGTGTAATTCAATTTTTATTTATGCAGTAGGGAAGTGATTGATATGTTAGAAGTGTAACTATGAAATGACATCCAAGATTTGAAAACTTTGGAGTAAAACTATTGGAATATTTAGAGCTGCCCATGAACTACAACTGATTAGACTGATGTGGGAACACTAACTACATTTCTATCCTAATGTTAATGATTACTTTTGAATCAAATGAGTTCAACTAACAGTTTATTTTTTACTTAGAAAAGAAGAAATGGTGAAATGAAATTGAGTTTTGCCAGTTTCCTAACCGAGATAAGAAAAGAGAGAGAGAGAGAGAGAGAGAGAGAGAGAGAGAGAGAGAGAGAGAGAGAGAGAGAGAGAGAGAGAGAGAGAAAGAAATAGCGTGTGCACGCTGCTTTTAAGGCTCTAAGAGGTCATGGTGCTTTGTCCCAAAGGATTTACTAAATATTCTAGCTTCTGAGAGAATTAAGCATTGGAAGAAGGAACAAAAGAAGGATTATGAGTTGTTTAAGAAGCATGAATCACAAGGGAAGGTGATCAGTCTGGAGAAGTTTGAAATTGTGAAGAAGCTAGATAGATTTTAGGGAGGAATTTTAGGAGAGATGGAAGAAAAAAATCCGAAGATTGGCTTATTCTAAAGGAGATGATCCAAAGAAAAAAGAATGAGACTGATGTGGAGAAAAGGAAGAGAGAGACTCAATCAGAGGGACCTGAGGAGGAGAAGAATCCCAGAGAGCAGGAGAAGCTGCTAAAGGACAGAGCCAAGGGAGAGGGGGTGGAGAGAAGAAAATGGCTTCAGAAGAAGGTGGGAACTGAAAAGAAGTGGGAGGTAACTGTCCAAATACTAAAAGGGAGAGAGGGAGAGGGAGCTCTCTAGTCCTTCAGGTTTTTATTTCCTTAGGACATGGTCCCATCTACTTCCTCCTTTCCAAACTCTAACCCCACAGTGTCCTACCCAAGTTCTTTCTATTTCCTCTGAGGCCTCTGGGTGATACATTGGATAGAGTGCTGGGCCTGGGGTTAGGAAGTCTTAAGTTCAAATCCTCCTTTAGACACATCCTATCTGTGAAACCCTGGACAAGTTACTTCATCTATAATGGGGCTAATATGAGCGGCTGCCTCTCAGGTTGTTTTGAGGACCATTTGAGCCTTTGGCATGGTAACCAGCCCAAAATAGAGACTTAATAAATGCTTTTTTTCCTTTTCTACTGTGCCCTCTGAAACTTTTATTCCCTACTTAACAAACTTCCTCTCTTTCTTATTCCATAATTAATAAAACTCCCTTTTAAGTTTCTTCCCTCTCCTGGCTCTGGCCAAGAACTGGCTCCCCCTCATGGCATCCCTGACTGCCCGGTCCAGCCTTGGTCTGATTGGTCAGGTTGGGGGTTAGCTCCCTTCAGCACATCACTCAGAAGCCTGACCTTGAAGCTCACTGCAGCCCAGTTGATCTCTCACTTTCTGTCCTGATGACTGCAGCCCAGTTGATCTCTCACTTTCTGTCCTGATGACTGTTGTCTGCTGACCCTTGGGCTATTCTGTGTCCTTTCTCAACATGTTCTGTGCCTGGACCTTGTTCTTGTCACCACCTTCCCCCTGTAGATGGGAAGTTGCTCAGGAGCAGACTCTCATCTTTGTAACCCCTTTGCCTGGCACAGAGCAGGTACCTCAGAAAGACTTTCTTTTTTTTCCCTGAGGCAATTAGGATTGAGTGACTTGCCCAGGGTCACACTGGGCAGAAAATGTTAAGTGTTTGAGGCCAGATTTGAACTCAGGTCCTCCTGACTTCAGAGCTGGTGCTCTTAACTACTGCACTATCCAGCTGTCCCTTCAGAAAGACTTTCTGAGTGTCGTGTCTAAGTAAGAGCGCTCCCACCCTCTTCCCCTCAGTACCCTGCTGATTGCTGACTCAGAACCAGGATGTGGACACCCATGTGTCCTATTCCTTCTTGGGAAGATGCCAGGGAGGTGACCTCACACAGGGACTTCCAGGCCCAGACACCTAGCGGAACTCCCAGGGTGTGGGGAAGAGGCAGCAAGAAGGCCATTTACAGGCCTTTTCTGTGCTATTTGTTCCAGGACCAGGAAGGTAGGTACCTTCTCCTGTGGCCGTCTCTGGTTCCTCCAGCCCTCCATCTCTGTGAGTCAGAGCCATCTCCTGTCTGGAAGGGGGAGAAGGGAAGCAATACAAAATGTCCTTTTCCTGCTACCTCTTAGCTCAGTCCCACCTGTCTCCATGCCTTCCCATCTTGTGCCCTCTGGAGCCACTTCCCTGTTAGAAACCAGTTGCTCTCTCTGCCTCCTCAGCTGCCATCCCCTGTCCCTTTCTGCGGTGCCCTTTGGGCCCCCCGTGGCTCCCTCCCTCCATGCCCGTGCACACTTGGCCACCACCTTCCTTCCCACCCACAACCAGAGCCCTCTGCTGCTGCGCCCCTTAGGTTCCCTCCCTCTGCCTCTACCTTGGTCATGATGCTTGCTCTCATTCTGGTCCCTTCCATTCTGTCCTCTCCCATCGCCACCCCCAGCCATTCTCCTGAACACTTCTCATCGAGGCCTGCTGGCCTGGTGTCTCACACAAAATGGCTCCTGGCACAAGACTAGAGAGAGACCAGAAACTCGGAGAGGTGGGAAAGACAAAGGAAGGGACCCGAGGCACGGGCACCACGAGTGCAGAGACACAAAGACAGAGAGCCTTCTGGAGGAGACGGGGTCCCTAGTCTTCGGAGGGAATCACGTGCAACAGGGAAGGACCAGTGGGTTGGGAACTTCCCCAGTACGTCCATGTCTCCATTAAAGCCCCACATCTTACAGGAAGCCTTTCTTGAACCTCCACAGAAGCCCATTGCCAATGCCCTCCATCTGTACATACGTCTTCCCTTGATTGGACACTCTTTGAGGGCAGGGATTGGCTCTGCCTTTCTTTGTATCCTCAGCATTTAGTACAGTCCCCACCAGTATCCTCTGCAGGAGCAGCAGCAGCAGCATCCAACATCTGCTCTTTTGACCTCTCCCAACCTCTGAATCAAACCTCTCCCATACTTGTAATGTGTTTTCATCCACCTCAGCTCAGAGCTACATCATCAATGCCCATTTGAATATTTCAGATGAAGTTTTCCAGAGACATCTTGGACTGAACACATCTTTCTCCAAAAGCTCACCCATCTTCCAAACTCCTCTCTTTCTTCAAGGGCATTATCTGGGTTTCTGGCCTTGACTTTACCTTCAGCTCCACTACCTGTCAGTTGTGAAATCTTATCATTTCTAGTACCATGATGTCTCCCTGTCTTAGCTCTTCTCCAGGCACTCTGCCACCATGAGTTTAGACCCACATCACCTCTCACTTGAGTGCTCTGCATCCTGGCTTTCCCTTCTCAATTCTGTTTCTTACACCTTTGGCTAACTTTGTCCCCGTGCTCCCCTGCTTAGCCAACTTCAGTGGCTCATTATTATCTCTAGGCTCAAATAGAAAGCTTGGTCTTTGAAGTTCTTTCTAAAGTGGACCCAACCTATTGGTCCTTGTTTATTACACATGATTCCCCCTAACAGATACTAGGGGCCCCGTCTCCTCTTCAAAAGACTCCATCTCCATTTCTGTGTCTTTGCACTAGGTGGTGCTTGTGTCTGGGGTGCCCTTCATCATTCTCACCTCTCAGAGTCTCTGGTTTCTCTCTAATCTTGTGTTGGGCAGCACTTTTTTGGATTTCCCCTAGCTGCTGTTTCTGCTCCCTCAGTTCTATTCACATGTTGTTTTCCCCCATTGGATCATCACCTCCTTGTGGCTGGGCAGGATGCTGTTAATTGCGTGTGAGTCCTGAATTCCTCCCTCTCAGAATGTGCTCAATCTAGTACTGTCTCCTGATGGTTTCTCTTCTGTTCTCAAACAGCCAGGAAGCAAGCTCTGGTCTGGATCCTGGCATCTGGTCTGTGGAACTCCCCGGGGGTGCTCATTTGCATCTGTAAAGCTTGAGAGGAGGCCCCAAGAACCTGAGTCCTTGTCCATGCCAGGGTCTCCTTCCAGGAACAGACCCCCAGGGAGTCTGGCCTCCGGCCTGGAGGGATTCAGAATCTCAAAGGTTTGGGGGCCAAGTCTCCGGGGAAGGGGCACCATGCTGGTCATGTGATGAGAAGTCCCTAGCCCTTTGTTACCAGCCAGAGACCACCCTGTATTTATTTGCTTTGGCTTTGGGAATATGGCCATCTGTTTGTTGTTTTGGAGATTTCTTTTGAAGGAGAGTGTCATTCTTAAGCCCCCTTTTGCTGAATTCTGAAGTATGAATAATATGCATATGTACGGCAAAGGATCTTGCTGGGAGGCCCAGGACGTGGTTGTCTTTTCAAAATATGCTTTTAATGCCTATAATATAGCATCATTTTTTGTTGTTGTTGTTTTTTGTAATCTCCTCTGTTACATATCCCAAAACATGATTCTGAGAAGGAGTCTTTGGGCTTCTCCATTTACTGGATTGATGGGATCCATGACATTAGAGGCTTCAGAAGCTCTGATGTCCAGACAATCCAGGTAAGCTGATGGATTGGGGGAGGAGAGAAGGGGAGAGAGGGGGATGGGGGGAGAGAGAGGAGAGAGAAGAGAGAGAGGAGAGAGAGGAGAGAGGAGAGAGAATGTGTGTATATGAACATTCCAACCTCTCATTCTGGGGTGGCAGGGAGAGTTAGTGACATGTAGGCGTGGCTCTTCCTGGTCTCTGCTCTTCTGCTGTTTCCTTGACAACAGCCCTAGATGCTGCCATCACCATGGGGATGGTCCTTCTCAACGAAGCTGCCACCTCCAAAGGGGATGTGGGCAAAAGGAGAAGTAAGTAATCCCTTGCAGAACTGGTTGGTCCTTAGAAGCCTGGGTGGGGGTGGGGATCAAGGCTGCTTCCTCTTCAGGATAGCTGGGGCAACAACTAGAAGCCGAAATATCTGCAATGGAGCTATAGCCTTGGTTTACCCATTTGCAGAAATGAGGGATGAAGTGTAAGTGTGGCCCGAAAGAGGCGCTGTGGGAACTCATCTTAGCTAGACTTCCTTGGGAAATCGAACCTACCCTTCCGGTTTGTGTGAAGTGACACAGTCAACATCAGAATGTTGGGAGACAATACTAGAAAGCCCATGGCTCTCTGAAGTAGTAATGATTCACAATATTGACAGTGGGCTGACAGCTCACTGGGGCATTGCAGGTAGGGCTGTGGGAAAGAATGGACCGAGAAGTATTTATTTAGTGCCTCCTGTTTGCCAGGCACTCTTCTGGGCATTGGGAACACAGAGAATGACACGGTTTCTGCTTCCCAGCAGTTCACAGTCAAGGGCTGACCATGTGCCAGTGACTGTATACACACCAGCTAGGACAGTGGACCTCAGAAGCTTGGGATTGGGAGATGCTGGATCTCAGGAGTCCCTGGCCACAGAACGTGTGGAAGGGAGTGGCTTCATAGCTATGGTTTGAGACTCTTAAGGAAATGGGCAATTGCCATTCTTGGGGAGTTTCAGAGACTTGAACTGATTCCTAATAGAAGTTCACAAAAGAAATCCTTACAAAGTAGCCATTTGTTCTTGAGTCATTGATATTAGTTAACAACTTAGTCTCTTAAGTCAGATGAAGACAAAGGTGAAGGTCCACAGTGACAAAGAAACTGAACCATCTCCATTCTCTTCAGTGAAGTTTCTTTATTGTTTTTGGATCTCCAGTGCCTGACACTGCATGGCATACAGTAGGTGCTTACTAATGCTTTGGTTTACATCATTGATCATACATATGTGTCAGCACATACAATGTGTCATTACATTGTGCAGAAAGCTGTGACACCTCCCCTTATATGATTGATTGTCCTGGAAGAAAGATATTTTGGCTTAGAAATCAGATTTACTGAGAATCTAACATTTTGTCTCTTTGTAAATTATGTAGGGTCCTCCATGAATGGTAAGAAACAAACCTCCTTCTACTCATGGCCTTCTGGGATGGGCAGCTAATGAAAGCCAGTAAACCCTCAGCGACCCTGGGACACTGTATAGGCAGAGAAGGGGCTGAAAGGGGGAGTTGGTTCTGTTCTGGCCAAGTGACTCTCATTCCAGGAGGCCAGTGGCCCATTGTCACCTTTTCCTATCCCAGTGCTTAGTTCCCTTCATTTTTAAGGTGAAGCTAATATTATTTGTCCTACCTGACAGGACTTTTTGGGAAGACAGAATGTATTTGCTCATAAGATTCATAGATTTAGAGTTGAGAGGGACTTCATAAACAGCCTATTCCTGTAACCCTGTTTAAGAGATGAGGATCTTGAGGCCAGAGAAGATTAGATGACTGTCCTTGGTCCTACAAGTCATGAACATCAACATCAGGGTTTGAAGCCAATTCATCTGATTGAAGTCTGAATTCTTAACTTAATGTCTGCGCTTTAAAAATAATTTGATAATCGCACTTCTGTATAATTTGTTTCCTCTGTAAATCTTTTTTTTTATTTTATTCATTGAAAAACCTTATTCTGAAAAATCCAAGCTTCACTTGACTGACAAAGGGAGTCACGACAGAAGCATAGGTTAAGAACCTTTATTTATCTAAAGACTTTGTAAACCTCAAAGGTTTGCATAAGAGTAAATTATTAATCCTCCCATGAAATGTTTTGTTATGAGGAGTTAATTAAAATGTTGCATTCATACCATATTATATTTCCAAACAAAATGGTGGTTGTTCCCTTTTGTGTAGATCTGTCTTGGGTCTTAAATGCTTGACAAATAAGTCAAGAGGAAATGTCTTAAATTAAAAAAAAGAAAGAAAAAGAAAAGGGGGCTGTTATGAGCCTAGCTGTCCTCCAGGTCGCTCCATCCCCCTTCTTTCTCTTTCCTTTCCCCCTTTCCCCCCCACATGTCCACCTGCACTTATCTTTTCTCTCTCTCCAGTTATCTGCCTGGTGGGCCTGGGCCTGGTGGTGTTCTTCTTCAGCTTTCTGCTGTCCATCTTCCGCTCCAAGTACCACGGATACCCCTACAGGTGAGCCTCATGCTCTGCCCGCCTTCCCTCTGCCAGGGCCCCGGCTTTGCTTTGAAGCACAGGCTCCTCCAGTGAGACATTCAGATCCGCTTGATCCAATGCCAAGCCAGCCTCATCTCGGCTCCTTCAGCAAGTGCATGTGCTGGGTGTTACAGACGGTGCACATCCCCCACCCCAACACAGCCCACTTCCAGCAGCGCCCCTGCCTGCACGGTGCCCCTGGGAGAGACGTCAGGGTGGAGACGCGCACGTGCACGCACACACACACGCACCGAGAGGCACCCAGCTGTCGGAAGTGTGTGTGCCCACTGCTCTGACCTGTAGAGAGCTGTGGCTTGATATTTGGACAATCTGTGATTTCCTCAGTTTTCCTCTGATTGCCATTGAGGATTGCACCTCCTTTGCCTGTCGTGAGCATTTGTTGGGCCTGAAACAGTCTCCCCTGTGCCCAGATTTTTGGTCAGAAGCCTCTCCACGGATGAGCTCGTTTGATATTACTTGATATTAAAGCAAGGGAGAAACAGATAAGAGAGTGAGATAGAAATGGGGGGAAAGGGAGGAGAGATAGACCTCGATCCAGATGGACAGAGGACCTTGCTGGTGGAACAGCCGGAAGGCTGGTGGGTCTGGATTGAAGAGTATGAATTGGGAATTGAGGTATAAAAAGACTGGACGAGTATGAGGGGATAGGTTATGAAGGGCTTTAATACCCAACTGAGCATTTTGTATTTGATTCTGGACGCAATAGGGATTCACTGGAGTTGATTGAGTAGTGGAAGTGACAGGGTCAAACTTGGGTTTTAGAACTGACTCATGGATGTATGGAGAATGGCCCGGAGCGCAGAGAGTGCAGTAGGGCAGGTGTAAGATGATGTGGGCCTGCACCAGGCTGGGGCGGCGCCGGATAAGAGAAGGGGGTCTCGTGGACAGGCGTCACAGGTGAGATCTGCAGGGAAACAACAGCCCTTGCTTGGCACCTTCTTGGATATGGGGGATGAGACAGAGTGAGTGCTCTAGAATGGATCCTGCTTTGAGTGCCTTGAGATACTGGAAGGATGGTGGTGTCCCACCAGTAACAAAGGGGGCAGGATTTAGGGGGAAAGAGAATATGCTCTGTGAGGGTATTTATTCAGAGTAGACAAGTTTCAGTGAGTGTATTGCAGAGTGCCATGGAAGAAGTAAAGTAGAAAGGCCGGAAGAGGGGTGAGGGTCAGCAGAGGCCTTGGCTACATGTGACAGCTACTGGGGCCAAGGTGCTGAGGATTCCAGGGAGTCTATACTAAGCCAGGTCACTACATTCACCTTTGTCCCATGTCACTCCCGAGAAGGGCAGAAGAAATGCACCCTTTGTTTGAGGTGGAAATGTCTGAGTGCAGAACCCTGCATGTGCCGCTGCCTCCAACAAGTTTGCTGAGGTGCTTGAATGTTATCAGGGTGGAAAAATATATCTGGTCAGACTGAGAGATGAAACCCAAAGGTTCTAAAAGGAAGCAAGTCAAGGGACTCCTTGAGTTATAGTCTCATGAGTTTTTTGTTTGTTTTTTTGTTTTGGGTTTTGTTTTGTTTTGTGGAGATGGGACAGATTTAGTTTGGTTGCTAGCCTTGATGCAAGCTAGGAGCAAAATAAGAAAGGAAAAAATGTTTTCAGAGCTTGAAGTGATAGAAAACCACATTTAAATTAAAGAGAGAAGAGAGGGAGGAGACACATGGGGGAGAAAGATACAGTGAGGGGGGAGACAAAGATGTGTATAACAAGAGTTACAGAGACAAGGCAAGGGAGAGGGGGATACAGGTGGATAGAGAGAGGTATAAATACATATAAAGAGGAAGACACAGGCAGGGATGTGGGGGAAAGGGAGAGAGGGAATACCATAGGGAACAGACAGAAGGAGACGAATGGGAAGGTGAGAAAGATTTTATATGGGGAAGAAGAGGAGAGAGGGAGTCAGACAGTTGGGGGAGCATAGGAAGAGAAAGGAGAAAGAAACCCCCATCACTTGGATGCTCTTCCAGCCTCTTGCTATATCACCACCCTGCCTCCCAACAGCATTTGGCCCTTCCCTCCGTGCCTCTTTGGATCTTGCCTATGTGCTATCCTCCCTGGAGCAAGGCTCCCTTGGTCATGGAGACTCCATTCTCCCTCAGATGAAGCCTGGCCTTCCAGAAGCAGACTCTGTCCTCCACAGTTCCCAGTTCAGGCAGTCTCCATGTTCACCTCTCTAACATTTGTGCTCCCTCTCCTCCTGTGTTTGCAACTCCACTTTCCTTCCCGAGCTTCTTGCTCAAATTTGTGGCATTCTAATTCCTGTCTCTTTAAGTGGGTTTTGTCTCATTTTTGAATAGCTTTCTTCATGTTCTTTCCTCATCCACTTCAATGAAATAGGCATTTATAAACACTTATGGATTCATGCTTTGAGGGAGATGATGGATTCAGCTTTGGGGGTGTAGCAGCAAGACTGACTGGGGCCCAGGCTTCCCAGAGCCTCCATGCTCCTGGGTTGATATGACCTGGGTAAATACACAGATGCTCCCTTGTGGCTACAACAGGCTGTGAAACAAGTTAAAAACAATTGCGGCTGTCCCCAGTGTATCTGAAGGCCTTTCAGGAGGCAGTCTGCCCTGAGGGGAGTGGCTGCAGGTCCCAGGCGCCCCTGACAGGCGCTCCACAGGAGGGAGAGCAGAGCATCACAGACAGGGAGCAGTCATGACACCGTTTGGGAGGCCTGGAGAGAGTGTTAGTGGGAGTTGTGTAAAGGAAGCCTGGAAAGATGGGCTTTAAATATCTCACAGAATCTATCCTGTAAAATACTCGTCCAGAGGAGGCCACTCTGAAGCAGGACAGTGACATGCATAAAAAGGTGATATTGTGATAACTGAGTAGAGAATGGATTGGGGATGACAGACTGAAGGCAGGGAGGTGAGAAGGGAAGGATGGCCTGAACAAGGTCAGGATCTATGAGGGAGAGACAGGATGTGATGGAAACAGTCAGCCAGCCTGGACCAAGTGATCGATATCCTGTGAAGGATGAGTGAGGGCCAGGAGTCCAGGCTGGCTCCAAGGTTACCAGCCTTGGTGGGATAGGAAAGATGGCGGTGCTCCAAATAGATCCCTATGGCTGAGGGGCCGTGGCTAGAGGGCCGGTGGTACTGTCTGGCTTGTTTAGGTGACTTGGGACTAGTCCTTTACTCTGAAGGTTGATGATCTCCAGGGATCCAGGGTTACTGGAGACAAATCACACTGAAAATGGAATTTAAATGTTGTGACTCCCATAGCTGCCTCTCTGTGCTTAGCTCAGGTGCCCTTCCAAGGTCTCTGCTCCCATGCATCTTTAAAAGAGCCACACTGAAAGGAAGGGTTAAAGGTGTTTGGATTGAAGCTTGCAGCCCTTCCCTCTCCAAGGATACAAGGGTCTCATGGGGCATCAGTGCTGATAGAGAGTAGGCCAAGAAAATACCTGGCCCTTAGGATAAAGGCCACTTAGTTTTGGCTTGTTGCTTCCTGTACACGGATGAAAGCCCAAGGCTAAGCAGATCCCATATCGGGCCGAGGGACCTAGCAGCCATCTCATTCAGGATTGGGTACTGCATATCCCTAAGGAAGATTGTTTGAAGCACCACATTCTCTGACTATAGTATATGGAATCCCAGCATCAAGGAAAGAAATTTTTTTTGGTATTTGTGAACTTGCGCATTCTCCAAACCCTTTCAGAACTGCACTAACCCTAGTGCAGCAGCAGTAAGTGGGATCTTTTCTCTTTTTCAAATGTTTAAATTTGGGACATGAGAGATTGTGCCGTGTTCATAGCCTTTTTCTCCGAGATTCAGAAAGTCTTCATTACCTGCTTTTCTAATGCCAGGGCTTTGAATCAAATAAGAAAGGTCTTCCTTTCCTGATATCTATGATACTATAATGTGCTAGAGGCTTAGAGTGGAAGAGAGCTTGTGGGCTGGAGTTCCAGCTCCATCTCTTCCTTGCCATGTGTCTGGGCTAGCTGCTCCCATCACTCAGGGCCTTAGTTTTTCCCCACCAGCACTCATCACTCTCCCAAAGATTTGCTGGACTGTTTCCCCAGCTGTCCCTAAGACACATCATGCATATGTCTCATGTCTCTCTTCAAACTGAAGCCCGTTATTTTTCACCAGTACTCATCCTCCATTAAGCTTCTCGATTCTGTTTTGGGCACCATTGTCCTGGAATTCCCGAGGAGTCCTTCTTGACTGTGTCTTATGCATCCTTCCCTTGCCCAGTGAAATGCTCAGACCAGTGAGTTATGCCTTCTCGGCACCTCTGCATCCATCCCCTTCTCACACTCACACAGCCTCCCACCTCTTCTAAGCCCTTATCTGATCTTCTTGCCAAGATTGTTGCCGTAGCCTCCTATGGGTCTCCCTGCTTCCAATCCAGCCTCCTCACAACTGCCAACATACACCTGAGTCTGACTATCCTTCCATTACTCAGGAAGTGCATCGGGCCTAAGATCCAGTCTCCCTTCCCAACCTTGAGTGCCTTGGACAGTGCAGCTCTTGCCCACCATTCCCCTGCTGTTGGACGCGCTCTTCATATTCATCATGTCGACCCTCGGCTCACCAGATGTCATTTGGGGCTTGAGGTTCCCATGCCCAGAGCATGTCCCCTCCTCCCCCTGCACCTGGTGATTCTCCTGGTTACCTTCAGAGCACAGCTCAAGTGCCTGCCCCCTGCTGCTCAGCCCTCGCCTCCAAGCAGTGCTCTCTCACCTCCTTCCTAGGGTGTGGAGCCCTCCACCCCCTCTGGATGGTCAGCCCCTCAAAGGCAGCACCTTTCATTTTTGTCTTTTGTTTCTCCAGTGCCTAGCCCAGTGCCTGGCCTCTAGGTGAGTAGCGCCTTATCACATTTATTTACTTTAATTCAGGCTGCCAAAAGGATTACCTCTAAGTTCCTCCAGCTTTGAAAGCTTTGTGGCTTTATTCTTGAGCATGATTCCATCAGGAGGATATTGGAGGAATGGGATGGGTTTTGGTTATTTTTGCCCATTATCAGATCAGAGCAAATCCCTTGTGCCCTCCCATGTTCCAGAAGTTGGCATTCATAGAGCTTCCCAGGAGGCACTTGAGGGAACTGTGGGATGTGCTACTCCTCCCAGAGACCCCTGATGTCATAACAACAAGAAGCCTCTCGTGAGCATTCAGTGCAAGACCGCCCAGGGGAGCACAGACACCATGAGGAGAACGGCGCCCAAAGGGAAATGAGCACTGATACAGCATGGGTGCTGGAGAGCTGAGTGTGTCCAGCCCAGTTGGGTGAGAAGGCCTTCCTCATTCCTCAAAGACCCTTGTATTTGCAGTACAGAGGGACAGGTGGTCTCAGGGAGGGGACACTCCAACTCCCATTCCCACTCCCACTAGAGCATGAATAAGAGGGGGGCAGAGAATTGGAAAGAAGCAAAGGAAGAGTTGAAGCTCTCCATCTTGAAACTGAGCAAGTGGGTGGAAATTCTGCAGGCCATGAGAGAGCATTGGTTCTCTGAAGGAGGTGGGCCTGGACTTGAGGTATGAAAACAGAAGAAGTGAAATCCATTGAGATCACACCTCTGCCCGATCACCTGCAAATGCCCTATCATGTTCAATATTTCAGGAGGACAGCGTGTTATCATTGGGGTTACCATGGGGTCAGAGAAGCTTGTTTGGGCCCTTTTGGCAGTGGTGATATGGGTCACTGGGATGGCTGGGCTGGGACATGCTCCATCTGGGTGGTCAGATGTTTCATTCACATTTCTTTTTCTTAATTATAGCCCCTAGAAGAGGGGACGATATGTGCAATGGTGTGTCCATGTTTCTTCTTTTTTCCTGAACTGTGTGAATCTATTGGAACCCAGAATTGGAGTTTGGTTAGGGATGAACCAAGGGATGCAAGTCGGGCCAGGTAGACAAGGTATTCAGAGGGAGAGAACAGTCATATTGAACCACTTAACTGGAAGGTCAAGGTTGGAAGAGAGAAAAGGGCCACCAGCCAGGGATGCTGCTATGGGACAGTTCTGAGGGTGCAAGCCTGGAGCCCCAGTGAGGATGGTGCCTGGAATGAGGTAACTGAGAGGAAAGGAGAGGAGCTGTGACTTACAGCATGAGGTCAGGATGGAGAGAAGCAATTGGTCTTAGGGTTAGAGGAGACCATGGAACTAGGAGGCCAGAGTATTGGAACAGACATCAGTAAGAATGGTGAAGTTCCCTCCCCAGGACAAGGGCAGCTGAGAGTGGCAGAATGGCCTGAGGATGATACCATCCCTGGTCCTGAGGCCTTGAAAGGGAAATAGATCCCCTTCCCTAGTGGAGGCCTTAGAGCAGAAGGCAGAGCCAGGAGCACCAAGGAGTGGTTGCAAAGGTCAGGGAAAAAAATCATTAGTGAGACCCTTTGTGGCCCTCAGATACTGTGAAGTGATGGCAGTACTGGAGGAAAACCAAGAAAAATTGGGCTCTGAAAACAGGAGGGTGGAGAGTGTGTGGTTGCCCAGAGGCCTAGAGAAGCAAGATAGATTACTCCCCACTGTCCAATCCAAGAAACTCTGTGAATGGGATTGTATAGAACTAGACATACTTTGAAAATAAATCATATTTTTTACTTGTCTTTTTACTGGGTTTGTGTGCCATTCAGGCATTTCATGCACTTTTATGAGTTACATTAGGAGATATTAGAAGCATAACTCTGTGAGTCTTTGGTTACACTGTTAGAGTCTATCTATCAAAATGATTAGACAGATAAATGTGCTAGAGAAGAATCCATCATACCCAGATAAATAGAAAAGAATGATTGTGTATCTTTAGTAAGTTTAACAAATCTAAATCAGAACACACCTTGAATTTTAAATAATTGTAAACTACAAATAAAGTCAAACTTGAGATGGAATCATTGCCCAGATGGACAGGCCCTTCCCCTGTGTAGTCTCCATCTCCCAGCCCTGCCCCGAGCTCCTGAGTCTAAAAAATGTATGGACTGAAATTAAACATGTCTCTTGGAGCTAAGGGTTCAGGAAGGAGAAATAAGACAAAAGTGATGAACATTTTGTGATCCAAGAACTGGATGTTGATTTGGAGAACATGGTAGAGGTTGCAGAGAACTTTGTGTACCTTATCTTATTCTACCTTCATGCACCTCCAAGGAGAGTGGTACTGAGGTATTGTTCTGCCTTGGTTAACAATGGATAATTCTTGCAAACATAACAAGGACTGGTCAGCAACAGGTTCCTTTCATGAGATATGTGGTTCAAGCTGCTGGGAAAGACCTTCGAAGGCCAGTCCTCTCATTTTGGGAAAGAGGAACTGACTTTTTCTTAAAATGATCAGTACCATCTATTTAAAACCATCAGCAAGCATCATATGTAATGGGGACAAACTAGAACCATTGCCATTAAGATCAGGAGTGAAACAAGATTGCCCACTGTCACCATTACTGTTCAATATTGTATTAGAAATGCTAGCTTTGTCAATAAGGGAAAGAAGAAACTGTCCCAGGGCAAATTAAGTGGCTAGGGTCATTCAGATAAGAAGTGTCAGAACTGTGATTTGGTCCAGAGCTTCCCTGGTTTTGAGCTAGGAATCCTTCCCATGACACCATACCACCGCAGGAAGCATTGACAAGGATGTAGTTGTCTTTGGTCTGGCAGTAGAGCCACTTACTACTGCAGGGTGCCGTGTGACCCGGCTCTTGGTCTGGTGCTGGCACTCATTCTTAGATGGAGTTTACTTCCCTCTTTGAGGTACCCTCCAAGGCTCCTGTCAGTCTTATTCTGAGTAAAGGCTCATAGCTGATTGTGGCTACTTCTTCAGGGAAGAAATGGCAAGCAGGGTACCGCCCCCTATTTGGAAGTAGTTGAGGCACATTGAAGGCAGTCATCCTCATTGGATGGAGATGGCGTATCCCTCAGAGGCTCTAGCCGTACAAAAACCTATTCCATTGTCTCATTGTCGAGGCCAGGCTTCCTAGAGTACAAGCCTTGAGGGAGCCTCCCAACCTGGAAAGAGCTCAGCTAGAATCCCATTATCAAGCTGCATCTGCTTTCCATGGATGACTGAAGTTCAGCCTGGCTTGCCTCTTGGAGGCTGGAGTGTTGGAGGTGAAATGGCCTGAAGGCCCTTCACTGTCTCCTCCATTTCTACAGTGGCCATACCAGAAGGGCAGAAAGGAGACAGGGCCAGAAACCACACAGTTGTTCAGCTATGTAAGAAGCATTAACTTAGTGTTAACACTTTAAATGTGAGTTCCTATACAATAACTAGCACATGGTTACTATCTGCTAGTGGGGGAAGTCCAAGACCAAAGGGAGTGGGGGCTAAATGGAAGGAAGGCAAAGACTTGGCCATGCTGGTATGATTGGACATTCAGGGGCATCCAGAGCCACCTCTTCCAGATATATTGGGTCAGTCTTCTCAGAAGATTCTCCAGCAGACAGAATGCGATGAAGGAAGATAGAGAACAGGTTGATGAGCTGTCTGGATGAAAATACAACCAGAAACAGTAGTCTCGGCTGCTTTGGTGCAGAGGTGGGAATAGGCAAAGACAGATAACATGTTGAGAAATTTGGTTCTGAGTCAGGAAGGAGACCGATCCCAGTGCTTTGCAAGTAATTTAGAATCCTCCTCTCTACACTGCTGAAACCTGTCTTTGAGAGGAAAAGTCAGAAGGCTCTTGGCATGGACCCCCAAATCCCACCACTGAAACTGGCATCTATTAGATGGAACACAGAGGGAGCAACTCTTGGCTGATGTTGTCAGAGGAGACCTCGAGGTTGGAAAGAAGAATGCAAAGAAGGGTGAGCAGTTAGAACATCTTGAGTCTTAAACCTTCTTAAACAAGGGATTTGTGACTAGAACATGAGCAGGGTTTAGGAAGTGACTCCAGGTTTAATCGGTCTGTCAGCCCTCCTGCACGGGGCACCAGAAAATCCGACACCATCTCCTGAGCACCGCCCTCCATACTCTGCCCTCCAAGTAGTCAGAAACAAGGATCAGCAGGTGGGTATGAGCCCTGCCCCCTATAAAAACATGAAATGAGAAACAAAGAGGAGAATATGGGCTGTCACCAGGAAATGAGGAGAAGGAATGGCAGGAACATCCTCACAATATCAGAAGATGGTGACAGTCCTTCTGGGGAAACAGAAGGGGATCACCAGGGAGAGCCCACCATATGGACTTCACCAGGCTTTCTGACAGCCACAAAACTCTCACCCTGTCCCTGAAGGCCCGATACCAGGCAGATCATTTGAGGGTCTCCACTAGGACCTATTGCCACTCTGGATGCCCTTTGCAGAGGAGCTGGCTTTGGGCAGCACCTTGCTGCATGGCTGCAGGGCCTCATAGGACTAGGAGAATGATGCTTACCAACCTTAGGTGAGCCAGAGATCTTCAAAGGGGAAAGCTGCAGGGAGTGATCAGAGGCTCAGATTAAGTACTGAGATCCAAGAAGTGTACCTTTAAATGAAGCAGCTGGACCTGACCAGATTCTCCCTGGCACAGGAGGAGCCAGTGTGAGGGGGATGGGGTCTTTCCGTGCCCAAAGGCAGGTAGGTGCTTATGTGGATGGTTAATTTTACAAATAAGAGAGTTACATGACAACTGGACCAAAGTAAATGTTTGGTGCCAGGTAAAATATGACATCCCTACTAGAACCCACATCAAAGCTGAGCAGCCAGTTGCCTTCCCTGAGGGATCGATTGACTCACCAAGCCCCATGATAAAGCTCTTCTTGCTTTGTGATGTTGGTGTTTTGTGTGATTCACTGAGTGATATTTAAACACCCTTGAGCCAACCTCTTGAGGGAAGTTGGGCCTGTTTTCATGTGGTCAGTGACCAATCCTCTGGCCCAAACCTCTCTACCGGGCAACCCAGGGTAACCTTCATACCTTAATAAGTCACTAGCATATAACATTAGTGTTGGCTTTAAGCACATAGAATTCATTTCTTTAGGTGGGTATGATATTATTCAAGCCAGGGGATCTGCACTGGAGGTTTTTTGTGTCTGTATCTTTAGGCAGTCTGATGAAGCTAGTGAACCGTTTATTTTTTTTTCTTTCTTTCGGGTTTTTTTTTTTTTTTTTTTTTTTTAATGTTTGGTTGAGGCAGTTGGGGAATTAGGGTTAAGTGACTGGACCAGGTTCTCACAGCTAGGACGTGTTAAATATCTGACACCACATTCAGGTTCTCTTGAATTCAGAGCTGGTACTCTAGCCACTGCACCACCTAACTGCCCCTGGACCCTTTCTTACAATCAGGTTTAAAAACAAAACAAAATGAGAATTCACAAGAATTTTGAGACCAAATATATTAGAATGCCAGTGCCAGATATTTTTTAAACAAAAGTGCTGGCTCCTTAGCTAAGAACTTTTCATCAAATCCAAATTCATCTTACAGATGAGGAAATTGAGAATAAATTATGTAAAATGATGTGCTAAGTCTTTCATTTTTAATGAATTAGTCTCTGTAAATTTAATTTTTGAACCTTTGTTTGAAAATGGAGTATTCAAATATAGGTAGGAAATTCAATAATAGGTTGTCTCTTCTTTTTTTATGGTTTTCTTTTGTGGGATTTCTCTGGATTTTGTAGTTTGGCAAAAAACTATCTACTCCAAACAGGAAAATGAATAAGCCTTCCCATAAATTTGTTTTTAGTAGTTCATAAATTCGGAAAGTGTGATTTATACATATATTCAAGCTTTGTGAGGAAATTGAAAATTCACAGATGTTGCCTTTTCCTTTGATTCCTGCTAATGCAAACATCAGCTAAATGCTCCTGTCTCTGTGCTACCCCTTACCTATGGCAGACCCTTAGTCAGTATGTATTGAATTGAGTTTATGATGTTTTGTTGTCTGTGTCCACATGGAGAGGCTTGGATCAATGGATGACTTCAGACAAGAAGGTTCCTCAAGCTGGATGCCTAGCCCTTAGTATGCTATTGACCACCATGGGCCTTGAGTGTTGAGTAGTACATGTCCCAGAATAGCTATAGGGAGTGGAAAAGGAGATTTTGTGACCCTTGAAATGCATGTTCATTCCTAAAGAGTCCTCCTATTCAGGGGCCTTCTCCAATGCCAGGTCCTTCCGGACACCTCTCCACCTGCCAGCCATATCTCCCTCACCCATTTCCCATAATGACCTCTAGGCATTAGCCATGAGTACCTGATTATCTTCCTTCTGATGACCCAACTGCTAACCTTCCATGTTTACCCTACCCTACCTTGCCAGATCAAGTAAAAGGATTTCGCCACTGGATTGAATGGCCCAGATTTAACTTTTAAATGTCATTTATTCTCTACAATTGCCTTCCATTATGTCCTAAATACTTTCATTATTAGCTATGTTTTGACATTTTAAAAAAAGTTTAATATAGAATAAGTTTGAAAAGCCTTATTTATTCTGGGGTTTGGGGATAAGGCTGTCATTATTTGCAGCATTTAATATTTTTTCTCTCTTTTGCAGCTTTTTAATTAAATGAAATCCTGGAGGATTTGCCCAAGATGAATGTTTACCATGAAGATAAACTGTACCTGATCTTGATACCAACATTATGTTCTTTAGAATTTTGGTGGTTCCATCAGTAACTGTGATAAGTTAGACTCATATGTAATTATTTGTGCATTCTGCTAGTTAAAATAATAGAGCATTTAATTTTTAGGAAGACAACGAAGGTAAACACCACTTTTACAAAGGACACCTCAAATAGCTGTTGGAGGGTTTTATTTATTTCTAATACATGGTACAGGATTGGAATGAAATTAACAGTTACTGAATTGTTCAGGAATTAGTCAAAAAACCCAAATGTAATCCCTGTAAGTGTTCTTGCCAATGTTCCAGACACAAACCATATGCATGAAACCTATGTCCTATGTATATGAATTAGCTCTGTGACTGTGATAAAGTGAATGGGCTCTCACAAACAAGTGTGTTCTTTTGGGGAGAATAAAGTTATTGGTGGAGGGGTCTGAGCAGAAATGGAACCACCACTGTGACACTCACCCCAGAAGTTAACAGGAATCTGGATTGAGCAGGAAACACAGGCCTTCCCCAGCTTCAGAATCCGTCCTTGGAGTCCAGGCTAAATCCAGTGCCTGCCCTATAGAGATGTCCACTACAGTATGTGGGGATTTGTCTAGAGGCAGATTTAGGTGGACTTCAAGAAATTCTAAGTATTAGAGCTATTTGAGAGTGGGAGGGAGGCAGTGGCCTCCTTCCTGAGAACTTCAAGCAGAGGCCAGGGCATGGGTTGTGCAGGGGAGTCTTGTTCAGGGCTGGCTTATAGACTGCCTTTGTGGAGTGGCTGGAAGGGCAGAGTAACTGATTCTTAACTGCGTGAGCTTTGGGGGTGGGGGGCAGGGACTTGGGGAAACATTCCCTTGGCTTCTTTAGTAAGCTGATTTGGGGTTTGTTGCTTGATTCTGATTGTTTGGCTTCTGGACAAACACTTAGTTCATTTGCTACTTTGGCCAGGAGGAAAGAAGCCATCCACATTCAAGCAGAGCCCAGATGGGGCCCTGCTTAATTCATTTTGCTGAAGGAGCCATACAGAGCTATATATTTCATCCAGACTCCTGTCTGAAATGGGACTTCTTTTGGTCCTAAACTCTTAGAACCTCAAAGCCTGCATGAATAGGAAGCCATTCTACTGCACCAGAGGACATGGTCGTCTACCCTGTGAAGTGATAAGGCACCTGAACATTTCATCAAACAGCCATTTTCCTGTCATTACAAAGTTTCTTTATATTGAGGAGTCCACTTACCCCAATCCAATCCTCTCTCCATACTTCCAAGCATAGGTCCTAATTCTCCCAGTGTTGTCCCTGGGGTCATTTTATGAAATAATTGCTAGTCTTCCCATTCTCTGGATTGCCGTCACAGGATGACTAGATCCTGGGATCTAGTGCTTCTGCTTCTGAGTGTGGCCCACCTAGGTGAGAGGGCCGCAGAACTGGTCTCTCCCAGAGTTCCCTTGTTTTTGACCATGTCATGACACATTGCTAATCATATTGGATTCTGGCCTCCACTTCTAGTTCTGCGGTCCCTCAATTATTTGTCCATTTCATAAATACAGCCTAGGGGAGCTGAGAAGAAATGGCTATTTGCTGGGGGTGGGGGTAAGAGAAGAGGAACGACACACAGAAAGAAGGTAGCCAGCCATCCTGGGATAGACTCTTTGAAACGTTTCTCTGGGAGGTGGTGGGTATTCTAATCCACTCTGGAATAATGCTGTGCTTCTGAATTTGAGGGGTGGGAGGGTCAGGGGATTCTGGCCAACCAGGAACTACAAATCCAACAATAGGCACTGAACTGTCAGCAAAAGAAATCTCAAGCAACGAAATCTTCCTCTCCACCCCCACCCATATATGAATTAATAGGCACCATTCATTTCCTTGAAGGGAGAGACACCCCTGGAAACTCGTGCTCCTTGTGCAGCAAATGGTTTGGACACTTCCCTGAGCTCACTGCTCAGTCTTGACCACCTTTGCAGACCACCGAAGCTTCCCCCATCAGCAAAGCTGTCAACTGTGGTTTCCCAGCCTAGTCAGGATGTTTTGAACAACCCTTGAAACCCCTGCAAAATACTAAAGAGCTCAATCTAGTTGGGGCTTTGAGAGTGGGGGACAGAATCAGGGAGGCTTGATGGAGAAATGATGATCTTTCCCCTTTATCCCTGCTACCTCCCCACATAAGTCCACATTCTCCCTCCCCTGAGTAAAATAATCCTGAGCTATTAGTTAGCTGATGATTTTATTGGGATTATCACACCCACCCTAGGAGATAGATACTAGTATCCCTATTTTTCAGATGAGGAAATAGGCAGAGAATCAAGAGCTATTTACTATTTGCAATAGTAAAACAGTAAAAAAAAACCAGTAAGATCTCCTAGGGTGGAGATAGATACTAGTATCCCTATTTTTCAGATGAGGAAATAAACAGAGACTCAATCAAGAGCTATTTACTATTTGCAATAGTAAAACAGTAAAAAAACAAAACAAAACAAAACAAAACAAAAAAAAAAAAAACAGTAAGATCTCCTAGGGTGGAGATAGATACTAGTATCCCTGTTTTTCAGATGAGGAAATAGAGACTCAATCAAGAGCTATTTACTATTTGCAATAAGATTCAAACTCATCTCTCTGCCCCTAAATCCAATAGCTTTCATCTGCTTCTTCTAGTAGTTTCCTTGATAGGAATCATCCCTCCACTCCAGAGCCAAAGAGATTAGGGTTCACTTTCTAGAGAAGAGACTTCCCTAGGAGAAGATGCATTAGCTGAAATTATGTGGCAAGAAGAGATAACCTTCACCATTGGTTCAGGGAATCACACCCACCGACTCATAAATCACTGGACATTGCTACTAGTCTGTATCCTCCGTGCAAGGCATGGGAAAATGATTCCACTATAAATACCGAGCCTAATTCTTTTACCTTAGTGATTGTGTTTGTTTCTTTACTTTTTCCTGATAGACAACATACATTCAGAAAGTACATTATTTCATATATAAACAGGTATTTATTTTTAAATATGTTACTCATTCCTTAAAGTTTAATGTTATTTAATAAGACCTGAATCAAGCTAGTCCTATGACTCCACGCCTGTTAGGATAAGGAGTAATTCCCTCCCTCATGTTAAGCAATTTTATTTAATTGAAATCCCCTCCCGCAAGTTTAATCCCTTTAACAAGAATAAATTTGATTCTAGAAGCAGTAACCTATCTTGAATTGACTTGTGTATCCCTTTAAAAGCTCCTAGGCAATACTTGAGTCTGAGTCTGTCAGCTGTAAGATCAAAATAATATTTATCAAGCTCCTCCTATGTTGTAGGCACCTGCTAAAGCACTTTGACAAGCAAGGAATTGCTTGTTCCTCTGAATTACACATCCCAGAATGTCTGTTGGTTCTTTGGCCCCTGAGATATTTTACCTTGGGATATGAAATTTTGCAATCCTGAGAGAAAGAATGAATCGGGATCTACAAAATAGACAGTGACTTGGGGAATCATATGCAAAGAATTGGGACTGTAAGGTCAATAAATGAAAATAGAAACACATGAGTGTGTAATCATGGCAGAGTCTTAAGAGGGAGATCAGGCCGGGCCATGTATAGAGACACCTTGGCCCAGGGACGTAGGCCCAAAGTACCAGCAGTATTTACCTCAAGGATTGAGGAAAAACAACCTCCCTAAAGCTGCTCTTTGCTAGACTTCTCCCTGTGCTCATCTAGTAACAAAACTAATGCTTCTTTTACCTAAATATTTCCTGCATTCATTTTTTTTTTGTCTCAAATACACAAAAGCCAAGGATCAAATGAAGATTAAACACAATTCATAAATTAGGACAAAGACTCAGACCTCCGTTTCAATGTTGGGAATCTCTTAATTGTGGGCTTCAAGGTATTGTGATTTCTTTGTATCTCTAGCATTTCACACAATGCCTAGCATATAGTAAATGAGAATTAATGTTTAAATAAATACATTAAAACTGTGATAAAAATTCTTCAAAATAGAGAGGTACTATGGATGGATGGAGGATACAATTCCATAATTAATAGATGACTTATGGATCTGAGAATCATTTTATTGCCCATAAGCTAAAAAAAGTGAGATTATCAGCATAACAGTATGCTTGAGTTTAATTACTTTTCATGGGTCATAAAAATCATACCTTAAACCATCCCTAAGAGAAATGATAGGAAGGGCCTGAGAGGAATTAAACTATCCTGTCTAGTAAGGAAGGTGAGAAAGAGATCACATATCAAAATCATCAGCCATCTCTGCTCTTCACAGCAACACCCTCTGGTGTTAATAATACTTGTATCAACTACAACACAAGATTCTTGCAGGGAAAACACTGTCAACCTTAAAGTAATGTTGAAACACAGATTATAACAACAGTTGTCAAGAATTTTGAATAACAAAAACAAAGTTTTCCAGTTTATTCCAAAGATCTCTCTAAAGACAACAAGGTGCTCCACACTTTCACGTTGCTAATGTAACTTTGATAAGCCATTGAAATATATAATAAACTCCTATCCTATCCCACAAACCCAAGATTCCATGACACACGTACTCAAAGGGGTTAAATTCTGCTGGGCAGATGAATCCATCTTGTCTTGATTCTTCTTCCCCGAGGATGTGCTACTATCCATTATGGAATTCCAATGTTGCAAACCACTGCATACCCAATAAATAGCTTAGGTCTTTTTGAACTTGTGATATATTGTCCTGGTCCACTGCGGTTCCCTTATTCTACTCACATGTGCATCTTTCCAGTCTCTTGTGCCCCTACTTTGGGTCAAGCACACATACTGCTGAGAGGATAATAGTGTAATCTATATAATTCATACTATGTGACAGTCATTGTAATTACAACTATTTCATTTGATCCTAACTACAACCCTGGAAGGTATATGCTGTGATTATACTTTACAATTGAGGAAACTGAGGCAGGGAGAAATCAAATGACTTGCCCAGGGTGACATAACTAGTAAAAGTCTGAGGCTGGATTTGAAATCAAGTTTCCTGACTCCAGGCCCAATGTCCTCTCTCCTAAGCCCCCTAATGCCAGTGACTGACAGGTCTTTTAGGATTGTTAACCCAAGAGCTATAAAATTTTAAAATTGCATATTATGGTAATTATTTCTAAATAATGAGTCATTTATTTTAATATCTAAAAGCAGTCAGAAAGATGCTTATAGGCTTCATGAGAATGCTCAAGGTGGACCATGATGAAAAAGGAGGATTAAAAGAACTCATGTTTTAAATAGCTTCCTAGATTTTCCATATTTGAGAAGGCAATCATCAATTCTCTTCAGTCCCTGTTGATGAGGAGGGAATCCATACTCCATAACATTCTCTATAATTATTAATTTCTCTCCTGATCAGTTTCTCCCCATGGATGATCTATTAGGGAGTCTAAAAAAAGGGACCAACTTTCAGTCTTTACTCCCCTGAAATGATTTAACTGGTCCTGATCACTAGTGTCAGGTATAAACACCACAGATCTGCCTTCCGTTGGATACTCACCACTTAGGGAGCTTTACACCAATGTAACTAAAAAGTGGATAGTCCTTACTTAGTTCATAGAGTAACTATTCAGTGGATTCAAGGGCTGATGAATCTTGAATAGAACGAAGATATATCATCCGCAATTGTCTCAGAGGACAACTAGAATATAAACTTTACTTTGTAGCCTATTCTTTCACATGGCCATGCTCAAACATGTGTCTCCAAAGTCATTTGTACAAGGTTCTATTTATTCAGAAAGGACCAAGGAAGAATGAGTGACAAGTGAACTCTTGAGGATGTTTCCCATTTTCTAGCCTGATGGCATTCAGCTTCAGCTACATGAAGAGTTGTTTCTCCTTTTGAGTGAGCTCACCACTTGTAGGAAGGACCTTTTTTGCTTTTTTGTAACCAAAAAACTTTCATTCTAGTTGCTGAAGGTGTCGGTCCACAAAACACACATACATACACATACAAAAAGTGCAGAGTTCATGGCCAATCCAGTGGGTTCCAGGAGCCCAGGCCATTTGATTTAGATGTACCCACAGCCTACTTAGATCTAGATCGTTCAATCTTGATGCTTGTACTTATGCTTGGTCCAGGGGGTTGGTCTCCTTGGAATTTCAGTTTTGCATGAAAAATAACCTCAGTAGAATGGAGAGAGCCTGAGTATTGGGGTCAGAGGAACTGGGCTTTTGACTTCACCTTTCTGACTGACTTGCTGTATGACTTTGAGCAAATCAGTTCTCTAGACTCCAATTTTCAAACTCTTCTTCTATAGTGACTTTTAGTTGGTTTCATCTTCCTGCCAACTAGAACTTTGCCTCCCAGCTGCCTCTGCAAGAGAGACTCATGTTTGGCTTGACAACTTGTTGCCTCCATGACAAGGACTGCCAGTTGGTACTAATCTTCCCTCTGGGGCCAAGGAACAAAGGACAAAAATCAACCCTAAGCTTCCACAACCTGAAAAAGAAATTGTATTTTCAAAACCCTTTTCAAAAACTTAGAGCAGTCTTTACTTTACCTTTACTTTCATGTTCTCAGTGTTCATGGATAAGAACAGTGGTAGGTTTTTGACTTTTCCCAATAGAAGGGACTTGGACAGATTCATCTCTTATTGTTTTTTTCTTCTAAATCTTCCACCCACTAAGAAGCATCTGGCTTCCAGTTAATAGTCTGCAAGAGGAAATTACTTGGCTCCTCCCAAATTTGCAGGTGCTTCCTATATAATAACTTTTAGAAGTCTACTCTTACTTTTAGATGAAAAAGGAGCACCCAAGCATGGCTATAATTAGCTATTTTATGCTACATTTAGTTAATACTGAGCATGGACAGTGCACACAAAAATAGCCACTCTTTAGTGCTGTGTTCAGTCAGCCACATCAGAATATTGTTTGTTATTCCACGGATGTGTGTTTCACTACCGTAGTGTGAGCTTGATGCTTATCACCTAGAGGTGTTTCTAAGCAAGAAAAGGGACTGATAGTTTGTATAAAAGATATAAGCATTCTCAACTCAATTTTATATAGAGAAGTACAAATCAAGTTTTCAAGTGCCATTATTTGTGAGCCTGCTGATATGGTATGCTATGTAGTATAATATAGTATTATAATATGACATATAAAACAAATTATAATGCAATATGACATAATATAATACAATATATAAATATTGTTATTCCATGGATGTGTGTTTCACTACCAGACTTGGGATTTAAGATTTTAAGAATCAGTCATTCTTCTTCTAGTGACACATTCTTTTCATACCCACTGTGGTAGAACTCAAAGACCAGGCTAATAGTGTTTAAAGTTGGAGATGGAAGGTTTAGTGAGATCTGGATTTAAATTAACCTCTCTCTTGGATTGGGAAGAATCCTGGGACATATTACTCTATGGTTTGTGGGTAAGTAGATGTGATTCTTGATTGGCTAAAAGACCACTGAACATGGCATTCATGAGACAGACTTTTAAGATGGTTGGAGGACTTCAAGAGAGGTGGCACAGAGGAGCAAATATGGACCTTTTTTCATTTGTTTTGTTTTTCTTCAATAGTATTTTATTTTCCCAAAGACACATAAAGATAGTTTTCGACAGTTATTTTTGTAAGATTTTGTGTTCATAATGTTTTTCCCTCTCTTGGTTCTTCCCCAAAACAGCAGTCTATCTGATATGGCTTAAAGATGTATAATTCTTTTAAACGTATTTCCATATTTGTCATATTGTGCAAGAAAAATCAGACCAAAATTGGGGGAAAAAAACATGAGAAAGAAAAAACAAGCAAGCAAATAAACAAAGATGAAAAATACTATGCTTTGAATCACATTCAGTCTCTATGGTTCTCTCTCTGGATATGAATGGCATTTTCTATCCCAAGTCTATTGGAATTGCGGTGCATCATTGAATTGCTGAGAAGAGTTAAGTCTGTCATAGTTGATCATCATAAAATCTTGTTTCTGTATACAATGTTTTCCTGAAAATAGCTGGCAGTATTGGTCTGGAGCTTCATGAGAGTAAAAGGACTAAAGTAGTCATACGCCTTGAAGCAAAAGGTGTAATAGTAGAAAGGGGGAAATAAACAAATAATGGAGGGATAAAGCCACGATGTCAAAATAAAGGCAGGTACTTGGCTGAGCTCTCTAAAATCCCTCTTCAAATGTTAAAATAGTACATCAAATGAATTCTGAAGCAGCAAAATCAGTGAAAGAATGGGGTAAAACAATTTTCCAGCTCAAGACAGCTTAGAAGACTGGTAGAAAAGGCTTGTCTCATTAGGATGAGAATAAAGCTTTCCGGCAAACTAGCAACAGGCCTTGGGGGAGACATAAGCAGTGGCTTTCAGAGCTCTCAGTCCACTGTTTGTTAGTAGAGGGGTTGGGCAGCTAGCTAGAAGATTACAAGGGATCCTTTGATGGCATGCTGAAGACAGCTGAAGTCTTGGGCATGAGATGCCCTTCCATTCATAAGCCCTGGTCACAAATGTGAGTTTTAGTGTTCATATCCTTTTTTAGATCATACCACTTTGGAAGAAATGAAAACTTACAGACCTTCAGAACTAGCTCTAAAAACAGCATGAAGAACCTGAAGCTTGAAATTAAGAAAACTCTGAAGCATCATTTCACACCTCTCAGATTGACTAAGGAAGATGACAAGAAAAGATAATGATAAATGTTGGAAGGGATGTGGGAAAATTGGAACACTAATACATTGTTGCTGGAGTTGTGAACTGTTCCAACCATTCTGGAGAGCAATTTGGAGCTATCCCCAAAGGGCTACCAAACTGTGCATATTCTTTGATCCAGCCGTGTCTCTACTGAGTCTGTCTCCTAAAGAGATCATAAAGGAGGGAAAAGGACCCATATGTACAAAAATATTTATAACAGCCCTTTACATGGTAGCAAAATATTGAAAATTGAGGGAATACCCGTCAGTTGGGGAATGGCTAAACAAGCTGTGGTCTATTATAATAGAATACTATTGTGCAATAAGAAACGGACAGATTTCAGAAAAACCTGAAATGACTTATATGAACTGATATAAAGTGAAGTGAACAGAATCAGGAAAACATTGTATACAACATCAGCAACATTGTGATATAATTAATTATGTATGACTTAACTCTTTTCAGTAACACAATGATCCAAGACAAGTACAATAGATTCACAAAGGAAAATGCTATCTATATCCAGATAAAGAGTTAATGGCCTCTGACTACAAATAGAAGCATATTTTTTCACTTATTTTGTTCTTTTTAAATTTTTTTTTCTATTTTGGTCTGTTTCTTCTTTTACAAATGTGTCTAATATGAAAGTATGTTTTACATGTTAGCACATTATAAATTGTATCAAATTGCCTACCACTTTCAGAAGAGGGGAGGGGTGGGAAGGAGGGAGAAAAATTTGGAACTCAAAATCTTGTAAAAATGAATGATAGAAATTGTCTTGACATATAATTGAGAAAAAGTATTACTTAAAAAAATACACATTATAACTACCACATTGGCTACTATGACAGAAAAGGAAAATGGCAAATGTTAGAGAGAATGTGGGAAAATCCAGACATTAATGCATTGTTGGTGGAGCTATGAACTGCTGCAACCATTCTGGAGGGCAATTTGGAACTATGCCTAAAGAGCTCTAAAACTGTGTATTCTCTTTTATTCAGACTATTATTATATCTGTAATTCAAAGAGGTCTTTTTTTCCTCCTGAGACAATTGGGGTTAAGTGACTTGCCCAGGTTCATACAGCTTCAAAGAGATTTTTTTTTTCTAAAGGAAAAGGACCTATGTGTACAAAAATATTTATGTGGTGGTATAGAATTGGCTGAACAAGTATGGCACATGATTGTGGGGGAATAATATTGTACTACAAGAAATGATGAGCAGGATGTTTTCAGGGAAAAAAAATCTAGGAAGACTTATATGAATTGATACAAAGTGAAATGAGCAGAATCAGGAGAATATTGTACATAGTAACAGCAATAATGTATGATGAACAACTGTGAATTACTTAGGTATCCTCAGAAATAGTTTTAAAATGATGAAAAATGCTATTCACCTTCAGAGAAAGAACTGATGAAATCTAAATGCAGATGAAAGTATACTAATTTTTTTTTTTACTTTCTTTGTGTGTGCGTGTGTCTTTTTTGTCTGTGTTCTGTTTTACAACATATTTAGAAAATATCTTTTGCATGTTTGCAAAATGTATAACATATCCAAGTTCTTACTCTCTCAATGAAAGGAGAAGAGAGGGGAAAGGGAAAGGATTTAGAACTCAGAATTTTAAAAAATGTAGAAAATTGCTTTCATGTAATTGAGAAAAATTTAATTGTAAAAAGAAAAAAAATCACAAGAGAACTGGGATAATAGATACGTAGGTTCTTTTAAAATTGGGAGGGACATCTCATATCATGTAGCCCAATCCTTTCATTTTACAGATAAGGAAATTGAGATCCATGGAGAGGAAAAACTTTGCCCTAAGTCATATAGATTGTACATGTCAGAGACAGGATTTGAACTTGGGACTTCCGATTCCAACTCTAGTGTCTTGCCCACCATATCATATTTTCCAACAATGACTATTAGCTGTCGATTCAAATTTAAGTGGTTTAAGTCCCAGGTTTAGATATGTTTTCTCTCTCATATCAATATCACAGAATCTTCCAGAAATAGCTTTTGGGGGTACTTAAGGCTGTGGCTATAATTGGGGGGTGGGAGTGAGTGGGTAAGGGAGACAAATAATTTAGATTTTGGAGAAATTTGTTCTTTGAAGAAGAGCTTCCATTTTCCATTTCATCCTCTGACCTCTGCTGGTAGAACCCCCTTGAGAGAATATGTGGGAACCCAGGGTCTGAAGGAAGGCTTCCAAAAGCAAAATTTCATATTCAGACTTCATGAGTAGAGGGAAGCCCCAGCAAAGTTCATTCATTAATAATGTCCTGTTGTCTTCCCCTGGTGACAAGAATGAAAGTTGTGGGTTAAATAATAGCATTATGAAAGAGAAATGCTATGTGAGTGTTGATTTAGAAGACAGTAAACTCAATTTTTATGAATTTTGAATGTTAGAATCAGAGGAGAAGGAACAGTGGGTGAGCAAATATATTTGAGGCAGCCCTGATATGTAGTGAGAAAAATACTGCCCTATCTATCCTTTAGGAGGCAGGAATATGAATCCTTTTTTTTTTCTTCTTTTTACAATTACTGTCTGAGTGACTACTCTTCCATAAGCCTCTCCTTTCTTCATCAATATAATGGGAACAAGAATAGTGTTATCTGTGGCCCAGTGGGTACCCTCTCCCCCTTATGGGGGAGATCTGCTCTGATCTCACAAGGACTAAGCTGAGTTCTGAATCTTAATGAGTTTTCCCCTTTATTCTTTGGTTTATTGAACCCTGGCTCCAAAATTATAGGGAAAATTTTTAGAAAAGGTTTGTGTGGTTCATGGCATTACCAAAAGGGATGAGCAATGTCCTTTCCAGAAAACATAGTCAATGTACAGAGTAATAAGTGTCAGGAACAGGGCAGCCTTTTCCTCTACTATTGAAAGAAATTCTGTTAACATCAGAGTCTCCTAATTATGCAATAACACATACTTCAAACAGGAACCAGTGAGACTTCCAGGAGACTTGTGGGAGTGCTGAGTAAATTTCACTGTGACTACAGCAACCCAAGGTCCAGGTTTTCTGGCCAATCTCTGAAAAGCTTCTCAGTTCCAGAATGGTTATCTTTTCCTCTGAAAAGAGTAGAGTTTCAGATAGTATCCCTGCCTGATCCCAGGACAATCATCAACCTTCAGTGAGATGACTTCTGGCCTCTTGAAATAGGTAGCCAAGAGGACTATAAATGTCCATTTCTCAGTTTTAGTGTTCATATTCTGGACTCAGGAGGAGATGAAGAAAGTGAAAAGGCACAAGGGCCATTGAGTTCCATCTGAGTTTCACCTGAGCTACATGTTCTCCCTATCCTGTAATATGTGCTGCTATGGGTGCCATGAGGAAGAAAGGAAGAAAACTGTATTACCTTCATAGCTGTTGGTTATGTCCATAATGGAGCTCTCTTTTCTCATTGCTTAGAGTTTAGTCAGCTCTTCCTAGCTTTGTCACCAATCATGTCTGACTCAGTCCCATCTTGGTTCCACAAACCACAAGACCAATGAGGAGAATGAATTTCCCTTAGGCAAGGACCAGAACACACATGATCTCACCAGGAAAGCTCACAGTCCGGGCCCATTCCCCCACACAGGACATGGAGTGGCCCAGTCCAGTAGTTTGCCATACTTCCTGTGATTCGTGAGGAAAGGACTTTGTAATTCTTAGAATACTGAGAAATGCCCGTCATCAGTGTGATCCACTTTCACAGGGACTTAATTAAGGCTTGGTGACTTGGAAATGGAGCCTACCTTCCTCTCTGGGGAAGTTGGTTAGACTTTTAATTAGGAAAGAGTACAGCTCTGGGTTCTGGGCTTTAATTTTTTCAAGTGAAAGAAGCTGAGTTCTGAATGTGGATAGTGAAGAGAACAATATCCTTCCTCCTCATCTATTGGAATATCTACAATAACTCCCCACACCCTGAACAACTTGAAACAGCAGGGGATTCAGGGTTAAAAGGCCCCCTTCTCACTTCACCACTATCTTCTGGATTCCTAGAAAACTCAGTTTAAGTCCCGACTTCTCTAAGAAGCCAGATCTCCTCAATCTTAGTGCCTTCTCTTCTCTCTCTGGATTGTTTGTGTGGAATTGTTGGGCTGTGATTTCTTCCATTAGACCATCAGTTCCCAGCCCAGAAACTGTTTGGTTTGGATTTGGGCTTTGCTTTGGCCTTCCTTCATGTCCCCAGTATTTAGTACAGTATCTGAAATATATTTTGTGCCCAATAAAAACTAGCTGACTGGTTGGTTCTACATCCTAGCATTGGTGTAGTCTTGGACTATACATTATTATACATTCTCTATGAGCCTTAGTTTTTTTGGGTTAAAATGAGGAGTTTGGAATAGAAAAATACCTGTCATATCCCTTAAGCCTTATGTAGCATATCTTTTTGGTGTCTTTGTCTGCATGGTTAAAAAATCCACTGTAGTCAATAACAATGAACTTGGGATGAAGAAAGCCATCTGCAGCCAGAGAGAAGACAGTGGGAACTGAATGTAGATCACGACATAGCATTTTCACAATTTTTGTGGTTGTTTGCTTGCTTTTTTGTTTTCTTTCTCAATTTTTCCCTTTTTAATTTGATTTTTCTTGTGCAGCATGATATTTGTGGAAATATGTATATAGAAAAATTGCACATGTTTAACATATATTGGATCACTTGCTGTCTAGAAAAGGATGGGGGAAAGGGAGGGAAAAATTATAACACAAGGTTTTGTTGGGTGAATGTTGAAAATTATCTACATGCATATTTTGAAAATAAAAAAGCTTTAATTAAAAAAATAATTTGAAAATGCACTGTATACTCACTCTCTATCCCAGGAGTCTCCATTCAAACACAGTTTTCCTGTGTTTCTAGTATCCCAGATTTGATGATCATCCCTGTTCACTCTATCCTTAGCTAAGCTGAGTTTTAGCCAACAGATACATGGTTTATCCTTGAGTTTGGATGAGATATCTTTGGCTTGGCCCAAACCCATGTGACTATTCCACTAGAAGCTCCTGATAAGTAGTTAACTAAATGAAAATGAAGTCATTCTTCCAGCTTTTCCTTTTTTGCTCAATCCTGCTTTGGCTTTTTCTCAGCTTCCCAGAATTCTCTCTCATAGATCTGGTTGGCTACACGTGGCTCCATAAGGCTTCAGTGGGACACATGGCACCCAAAAGCATTTTGGACACATAGTTCTAAGATATAGACATGATAACACATTGAGGAATTAAGGAAACTTCTCAGTTTATGTCCAGGCTTAGACATTCTAAGGAAGATTACTCTCTTACTCTTGAAACTTGGTGCCAAATGGTATTGATGGACAGAATTCCCTTCCACTGAGATGAGAAAGGATGGATGAGTACACTGTGGTAAAGTAGTAGAAAGGTGGATAAGTAGACTATAATCAAGTAGTGGTAGTGAGAAACATTTTTTGGTCTATACTCTATACATTTGGAACTTGGCCCAAGCAGACTGGCTTATGTTATTCTGAAAAAAAGGAATCTAGAAGTTAGAAGCAGAGTCCAAACACTAGTCAAGACCCCTTCCTGCTCCTCACCATGGTACCAGCAAGGACCAGAGGAGTAGCATGGACCCTGAAGATGGGAGCAGTGCCTTCTCTTTTCATTATTTCATATTTATCCTATCTATAGCTTATTCACACATATTTGCCTGTCTGTTGTCTCTTTCTCTATGTACCCAGTGTTAGCACAGGCAATGGGTATTCAATAATTGCCCACTGAATGATGAACAATATGACATTAGCCGAAGACAGCTGAAGTCTTGGGCATGAGCTGCCCTTCCATTCGTAAGCCCTGGTCACAAATGTGAGCTCTGTGCATACCCAATTTCCTCTCTGATGGTAAATATATTGTAGAATAAGTGGACCCGGTCTTATTTTGGTTTTTCTTACTATACTATCAGCCTTGAACTAATTACATCTTGAGGTACCTAGATAGCTAGCTGGAAATAGAGTGCTGGACATGGAGTCAGGAACACTGCTCTTCCTGAATCTAAATCAGTCCTCAGAAATTTATTAGTTGTGGGACCCTGGGCAAGTCATTTAGCCCTGTTTGCCTCAGTTTCCTCATCTGTAAAATGAGCTGGAGAAATAAATGGCAAAGCACTCCACTATCTTTACTGAGAAAACCCCAAATAGTATCACAGAGTCAGATATGACTAATGGATTAAACAACAACAAACTGTATCTTCTCCTGACTAGAGGAAACAAAACAAATACACCAGTGAGGACTTTAGATAATGGAACTGTTCTGGGATCCTTGAGAGAAGGGAGAGGTGCACCAGGTGTTACATTGCAAATGTTTGTGTTCCATGTTGGCTGCACATACTTCAGTGGAGGACTCCGACTATGATTTGACAATAGTATTTCCTGATTTTTTTTATTTTTTTAAATTTAAAAATAGCTTTTCATTTTCAAAATACAGGCAAAGGTAGTTATCAATATTCTTCTTGCAAAACTTTGTGTCCCAAATTTTTCTTCCTCTTTTCCTCCATCCCTTCCCCTAGATAGCAAGTAATTTAATATATGTTAAATATGTGCAATTCTTCTATATTTCCACAATTATCTTCTTGCATAAGAAAAATCACTTTAAAAAAGGGAAAAATGAGGAAAAAACAAAAAAGCAAGCAAATAACAAAAAAGGTGAAAATATTATGTTGTGATCCATATTCAGTACCCATTGTCCTCTCTCTGTATGCAGATGGCTCTCTCCATCACAAGTCTACTGGAATTGGCCTGAATCATCTTATTGTTGAAAATGGCCACATCCATCAGAGTTGATCATCACATAACCTTGTTGCCATGTATAATGATCTCCTGGTTCTACTTCCTTCACTCAGCATCAATTCATTTAAGTCTCTCCAGGCCTCTCTAAAATCATCCTGCTGGTCATTTCTTATAGAACAATAATATTCCATAACTTTCATATACCATAACTTATTCAGACATTCTCCAACTGATGATTATTTAATGATTTTTTAAAGACTGGTTAACCATAAAATACCTTTTCTGCCATATATAACGTATGGACCAAAGGATTTTATTTATCACTGTCACTCAAATAGCCACATGGGCAAATTGCAGACTAGCTCTGGGTTTAGTCGCTGCCATGGCTGGATAGATGCTATTGACTTGATGCTCTGTCAGAGGAACTGATCCCACCTCAAGGATTCCCTCCTGCCCATGGCCTTTTGACTGTACTGATGACACTATTCACTTGTGATAACACTTCTCTGAGAATATATTGTTTGTGTATTTATCGGGGGGGGGGGAGGCAGGGAAATATGAGAATAATAAAACAGTGAATGGAGATATTATGTATATATACCTCTTGAAACAATGATATCTTCAAGTACCCCCCAAAACAACTGTTAATGAGACTCTTTGGGATTTGATGGTAATGGCTGGGAATTAGTAAGAAAGTTAGAAGTTGTTGCAAACTGATAAGCATCCCCTATGGTAATTCATAAGTCTTCTCCAGCAGACTATGCTGCAAGGATAGCACCAACCTCAGGGGCTACAGGGTCAACACCTTGCTTAAGCATAGAGTAAAGAAGGAGAGAAGGGTTAAAACATTTACAGAGCATTAACTATATGCCAGGAACTGTGTTAAGTGCCTTTCCAAGTCATAACCCATTTTTATCCTCATAAAAACTCAATCAAAAACTCATCTATTATTATGCCCATTTTACAGTTGAGGAAACTGAGGGAATAACAGGTTAAATGAATTGCTCTGAGTCATATAGGTAATTATTGTCTAAATCCAGATTTTCACTCAGGTCTTCTTGATTTCAGACCACTGGCCTTTCATTAGCTCTAATGCAAAGAACGCAATATGGAAAACTACAGTCCTGACCCTCAAGGCAGTCATATTTTCATTTTTCTTCATGCTATGCTCTGTCTCTGGGAAACTCTTAATTTTTCAGACTGTCTCTACTATATCACAATCACCTCTTCCTTATGAAAATTGATTCTATCTCCAGGCTTCTTGTCTTAGAAATACCTTCACATTGGAAAAAGTGGCTTCTTTCTTTGATTGGCTGGTTCCTTCCAGAACCTCCATTTCAAGGAAAAAGATCATGCTAGTCATATGGTTTCTTCTCTAGGCTGCTCCTGAACTTTGCCCCCATATGTTTACTTTCCTACCCAAGTCCTTCTTAGTTCTCTATTATGTGTCATCTTTCCTTTTAAGAATGTAAGATCCTTGAGAAAGGGACCCATATGTACAAACATGTTTGTGGCAGAGCCCTCTTTGTAGGGCAAGAAACTGGAAACTGAAGGATGCCCATCAGTGGGAGAGTAGCTGAATAAATTATGGTATATGAATGTTATGGAATATTATTGTTCAGTAAGAAACGACCAGCAGGATGAATACAGAGAGGCTTGGAGAGACTTACACGAACTGATGCTAAGTGAAGTGAGCAGAACCAGGAGATCATCATACATGACAACAAGACTATATGATGACCAATTCTGATGGACACAGCTCTTTCCAACAATGAGATGATTCAGTCCAGTTCCAATGATCTTATGGTGAAGAGAGCCATCTATACCCAGAAAGAGGATTGTGGCAACTGACTGTGGACCACAACATAACATCCTCACGCTTTTTGTTGTTGTTTGCTTGCTTTTTGCTTTCTTTCTTATTTTTTTCCTTTTTGTTCAGCAAGATAATTGCATGAATAATACATATATTAGATTTAACAAATATTTTTAACATGTTTAACATATATTGGATTACTTGCCATTTGGGGAGGTAGTAGGGTGAAGGAAGGGAAATTTGGAATTAAGGCTTTGCAAGAGTCATTGTTGATTTCACAGTTAAAGGTTATGTTAAAGGCCTCATTTCCAAAATATATAGAGAATTTGACTCTAATTTATAAGAAATCAAGCCATTCTCCAATTGATAAATGGTCAAAGGATATGAACAGACAATTTTCAGATGATAAAATTGAAACTATTTCCACTCATATGAATGTTCCAAATCACTATTGATCAGAGAACTGCAAATTAAGTCAACCCTGAGATACCACTACACACCTGTCAGATTGGCTAAGATGGCAGGAAAAAATAATGATGAATGTTGGAAGGGATGTGGGAAAACTGGGACACAGATGCATTGTTGGTGGAATTGTGAACAAATCCAACTATTCTGGAGAGCAATCTGGAATTATGCCCAAAAAGTTATCAAATTGTGCATACCCTTTGATCCAGCAGTGTTTCTACTGGGTTTACACCCCAAAGAGACACTAAAGAAGGGAAAGGGACCTGTATGTGCCAAAATGTTTGTGGCAGCCATGTTCGTAGTGGCTAGAAACTGGAAAATGAATGGATGCCCATCAATTGGAGAATGGCTGGGTAAATTGTGGTATATGAATGTTATGGAATATTATTGTTCTGTAAGGAATGACCAACAGGATGAATACAGAGAGGACTGGCAAGACTTACATGAACTGATGCTGAGTGAAATGAGCAGAACCAGGAGATCATTATATACTTCAACAACAATATTGTATGAGGATGTATTCTGATGGAAGTGGATTTCTTTGACAAAGAGAAGATCTAATTCAGTTTCAATTGATCAATGATGGACAGAAGCAGCTACACTCAAAGAAAGAACACTGGGAAATGAATGTAAACTGTTTGCATTTTGGTTTTTCCTCTTGGGTTATTTTTATCTTCTGAATCCAATTCTTTCTGTGCAACAAGAGAACTGTTCTGTTCTGCACACATATATTGTATCTAGGATATACTGTGACATATTTAACATGTATAGGAAGGCTTGCCATCTGGGGGAGGGGATGGGGGGGTGAGAGAGGAAAAGTCGGAACAGAAGTGAGTGCAAGGGATAATGTTATAAAAAATTACCCAGGCATGGATTCTGTCAATAAAAAGTTATAATTATTAAAAAAAGTCATTGTTAAAAAGTATTCATGCATATGTTTTGAAAATAAAAAGCTTTAATAAAAAATAAAATGTATACTCCTCAAGGGCAGAAAAAAAGAGAAAACTACAGTGCTTTCCAGAGAGGAAACTATGTTCACTTAATAAGTCTTGACTGGGACTGATGAGATTTAGACGTGACAGGAGGTGGGGCAGAGAACTCTGTGTGTGTGTGTGTGTGTGTGTGTGTGTGTGTGTGTGTGTGTAATTATGGCAGAATCTCAAGGGTCCTTCTCAGAATGACCTTCATATACAGAAAAGATAATGCATGAGATTATAGAATTGCAGTATCTGAAGTGCTGGAGAGTCAAAGAATGCCAATCTTAAATTATTCCCTTTAGGAGGAAGAAAAGGCTTCTGACTTTGGGTCAGAGTTGGAGGAGCTGCTACAAGTGATGTGATCAGAAGTGAAATGTCCCTGGAACACGTGGTAGGATGGACCATATCAGACTCATTCAGATTCTCATGGGGTTGTACATTATACCTGATGACTGACATAGCTATAGTTGTATGAACTAGAGAAAAGTCCTCCAGGCAGTCAGATCTGGCAAAATTCAACAAGCAGATGTCAGAAGAAGAATCAGTGTGAACAGGGAGCCCAGGCTGCTGAAACAGGAAAAAGCAGCCCAAGGTTACAGGACATCTCTTGAGGGAAGTCACCCTATTGAGATAAGCAAGGCAGGTCTGCTGAGAGAGGGAGTGACCCAGAGAGCAATTACCTTTCTTGGAAGGAAAAAGAAAGGTTGGAACTAGAGCCCAGGTGACCTCAGGCAAGGAAAGCAATGGCCAAATGAAGCCAAATTTGATGATGAGTTTGGTCTTTAGATGCACATTCAAGCATTAGGCCATACTCAGAGTCTATCCATCTGGATAGGAGCTGCCAAAGTTAATGCTATTCTGCCTATGACTTTGGAGATTGCTAGATCACCTGTAGATTCCACTGAAGTTTTACATAAGGACATTAAGAATAAACCCATGTCCTGTGTCATGAAGATTCATCTCTCCCCATTCAACCAGCGATAATGATCTCCAAAATAAAATAAAAACATTTCTAATTGGAGATGTGAAAGTTTGTATCAAAGAATGAGAACTGAAAAATTTTATTAGACTACAAATATAAATTTCCCCTTATGCCAGCTTCAAATAAAATTAATGGGAAACTCTGGGGAGCATAAAGGAATAAATAACAATAAATGTTTCCAGGGTGTTTACACTGGCTTCTTTTCAACGTGCACATAAATCAGCTTATCAATATGTGATTAAAATAAAAGCCCATTGCTCCTCATCATGGAGATTAGAAACAGCTTGTTTCTGAATGGGTGTCTCTGCATGCCAGTTACTACCTTTCCCAACACATTTTCTCTACCTAATAAAACCTGTTTCTCCAGAAACCAAATAAAAGAACACACTCTCTCTGTTGCCAAAATGACTTTATTCTGCTATTATTTCATAATCCTGAGTGCTTAATTTAAATTCTTTAGCATAAGTTAATAAGAAACTAAATCATTAATGACTAGATAAAAAGATTATGTAAAAACTCTGAGCTGTTTAGAATTTTAGTAGGCTTCTTCATACATGCTATTGGTGTTAATAATTAATAAAGGTACTAAGAAAAATGGTTGGCAAAGAAAAATAAAGGGGAAAGAAGGGAGGCTTACAAATATCCTTTACATATTAAATTCTGCTGAAGGCTGTCTTACTTTTCTTTCTGATTTCTATCCCCATTTCCTTCTAAAGGCCCCTCCCATATTGATTGTGTTTCAACAGCTCTTTTATAAATTGGTTGTATGAACCTGACAATTCATTTTCCCTCTTATAAAAATGTTATTGTTAGTTTGTATATCATATAATATTTATTTATGCATTATATGATATGTAATATTTATTTTATATTATTATATGTTATGAAAATGATTGTTAGCTTCCTAAATCAGCCCCAAAATGTTGGACCACAGAGATTCTCTATCTACCTCTATACGTTTGTATTTATCATCTGTGATTGGGGGGGGGGGGGTCACATCTTTCCCATATATGGCTCATGTCACTTTCCTGGGTTAGCTACCAATCATCTTTGACACAGCTTCCAATCATAGGGACTCAACTGTCAGCAACCAAATAGGAGCTTCTGGTCAAGTATACGTGTCCTTTACAGCCTACCAGAAGAAGGTAGAGCCCGCAACTCTCCCCACTCATGCTCCATGAGATATCTCATATTACATCATTATGATTGAACTGATATTTAGTTTTATCATATCAGTCTAAGCAAACACTTCTGTCTTCCCTATATCTTCCCGTGAGAAAGCAGTTAAGAAAAACTGTCCAATATAGTGATGGTTATTGATGACATAAGTGAATGTCCCACACTTGTGGGAATTAACAAAAAGGCAGGGAAGGAATTTTTACTATAATTAACTGGGACCGAAGATTGTTCATTTTTTGTTTATCAGATTTTGTTGCTATTTAAAGTTATATTAGCTTCCAATGCTATCATCACTGTTCATTTCATAGTAGTATTAATAGTAATAATAGTAATATTGGTAGTATTTACATAGCATTACTATTTTCTAGGTACTGTGATAACCACAGAAATCCTGTGAGGTAAGTACTGTTATTACTATTTTATAATTAGGTGGGCTCAGTTTTTTTTCCCCTGCTGCATCAATTCATAAAATTCTTCCAACACTTCTTTGAATTATTTATCTTTGTCATTCCTTTTGGTGTCATTTGCAAATGATTGTGCACACACCTTCCCTTTCCTCTCCTAACTCTAGTTTTTTTATTGCTAAAAATAGTGCTGCTGTGAATATTTGGGATCTTTATTTTGCTATCTTGCTCCTTTTTTGGTCTAAGGTTGTTATTAGAAATACAGGATCAAAAGAGATAAACAATGTATTACAGTCCCATCAGTTTATAGATTATTATTTCCAAAGATATGTTGAACCCATTCATAGTGGTTGACCTGGTGCTGAAATTGTGGACTATGCTAAGAAATGATCTGGAGGCCATGACCTTTGCCATGATTCTTTGGAACAATTCATTTTCCTTGGAACATCATGAGCCCCCAGAGAAGCCAGGGAGTGGACTTGCTTAATGATGAAGCCCATTTGGATGATGACTGTGGGTTACAAGTGGGGAGCCAAGGGAATTTCTTTGATTACATTGTCAAATTTGTGTGTCTCTCTCTTGCTCTGTATAACAATACAAATCAATAATTTGTATTTTGTTCAGCACCAAGCCTTTATGCCAGGAAAAGTCCTGGCAGTACAAATCTCTGTCTTTGTCTCTCTATTTCTCTGTTTCTCTCTTTCTTTTTATATGAATGTCTCTCTATTTCTATATCTGCTCATTTTCCATCTCCATGTCTGTCTCTATGTATCTCTCTATCTCCATCACTTATCTGTCTCTGTTGCATATGCTTCACCATCTATTGCTTCTATCTCAGCTACATTTCAATAATAAAACACATAGATGAATAATACAATAGCTAACCACTTTATCATACAGAAACTGACTTCTAAAACAATAATGGAACAGAGAAATGTGGTAAAAACCCAAATTTTCTGGTAGGAAAAAAAGCTCATGTCTTTTCTGAAAGAACATGAGAAGAGTATCTATTGCCTGAAGGGGATAAGAATTTGTTTACAATTTCCTGTGTGCCACACACAGTCCTAGTACATTACAAAGAATATCTTATTTGACCCTCACAACTTTCAGAAATAATTACAATTATCCTCATTTATATTTGAGGAAACTGAGGCAGACAGAGATAAAGTGACTTTCCCAGAGTCACATAATAAGGAAAAAAAAAGAGGAAGAAGAGAAAAGAAATTCTCTGTAAAACTACTCAATCCATTTAAAACATCTGGTGTTATATGTCATCTTCTACCCTTGTGGCTCCCCTCGTCTCCAAAAAGAAGGAAGAGAAGATGTCTTCTGTCATTTCTTCTTTGGGGTCAGGTTTTACTCTTTTTATTTCTGTTTATTTGGTATGCTTGTTGTCTTTTACATGGTTGTGGTCATTGCCATAATCTACTGATTCCACTTTGCAGCAAAGAATGAGAGTATTCTTCATTCTCACATGCTTTACTTCATGTAACAGTAGATTTAAACTGTAAGAGAAATAAGGATTCTTGCAAATGTTAATTGAGTTAATTTTAAAATGTGTCATTCTGTTTTATTGTATTTTTAATTATTTTGTGAACTATTTCTCAGTCATATTCCAATGGGGATGACATATTCCTTCGTGTGCCACTTGGTTGACATCTCTGTCTTATAGCACAGTAATATTCCTACACATTCAGGTACCATGACTTAGCCATCCCCCAATTGTTACCAGTTTTGTTTCTAATTTTTGCTATCACAAAAAAAGTGCTGCTATAAAATAGTAATTATGGGGCCTTCTTTTGGTCAGTGACTCCCTTGGGATTAGGAATACTTCCATTGACTTCTCTTTTCTGGGTACTCTTTCTTCTCTGAGTTTTTGTAATATTGTTCTCTATTGGTTCGCCTCCCATTTCTCCAATAGCTCCCTAGACTCTTGCTGGCTCATAAAAGTTTTCTGCTCCTTAACCATGGGTATTCTATAATTCCCCATCCAGGGCCCACTTCTCTAATCTTCTTATACTATCTCTCTGGGTCTTATCAATTCTCATGGATATAATTATCTTCTCCTTGCAGATGACTCATAACTCCACTCACCCAGCCCTAACTTCTCTCCTGAGCTCAGTCCCATCACCAATGGCCTATTGAGCATTTCAAAATAGATGTCCCAGAGGCATCTCAAAGCAAATTCATTATCTCTTCCCAAAACCCTTCTCTTTCCCCAAATTCCCCTTTTCAATGGAGGTGCACTCTTCTTCCAGGCATCCCAGAACAATTTCAACATCAGCCTTGAATTCTCAAACTCTCTCACCCCACATATCCAATCAAAGCTTGCCTTTTTTGCCTCTATAACTTTTCTCATTTCTGACCCCTTCTCTTCACTATTATAATTCAGGCTATAGACCCTCTCTTGCTTAGCTAATTTTAGTAATCTCTTAATTGGGTCCCCTGTTTCTCATTTTTTCCCTTCCAAGTCCAACTTCTATTCACTTGCCAAAGTACAAGTCCTACCATGCAAGTCTGACTCCACATATCATTCCCTTGAATAAATTAAAATTTTCTAGGATACAGCAGAGGAATGCCTCCATTGGTCATTTAAACCACTTTATAATCTAGTTCCAACTTTCTTTTCATTCATATTATATAAGAATATGTTATATATAATATATATTTATATAAATAAATATGTTTATTTCCTTTTGTGTATTCTATAGTTTGTCTAAATGTTTATGTTTTCTCACACATGGCTCTCTTTTCCCTATCTCTATACCTTTGCACAGGCTTCTGTATACCTGGAATCCACTCATCACTATTTTTACATCCTCTTATTATTGTTTGTCCTTCATTCTTGAAGAGGATGATGTCATTAGAAAGGTAATAACATGGCATGAAAGTGAATTGGATTTACATGAGAGAGGGCTGTGCAAAGTCACTAATCTCACTTCGTTTTTCATTTCCATCTGGGACCAGTGACAAGATATACATTGGGGACAAGTAGAGATGGTACTGGATGCAGTGGGAAACCTTGGTCTTTTTAAGCTTTAACAAATTTTAACTTGATTGAGACAACACCCATTCAGTAATTAAGGCTAAGTGAGAGAGAAATAAGACAAAGAATGGTCTTTTAAACCTACTGTGTTACTCTCCCCATTACTCTTTTTAAAATTACAATTTTTAAAATTTTATTTTTAATTTGTGGAACAAAACAAACTTTTCATAACATTGGACAATAAAAAATATTGTGTATGAAACTGCAAAGCTATTGTGCAAAACTTGCTATTCCTTTCAAATATATAACAAAATTATTATATTAATTTTTTTTCTTCCTTCTTCCCCTCCCTTCTGCCCTAGAGATGGCTACAATTAGTAATATATATGTGTGTGTGTGTGTGTGTGTGTGTGTGTGTGTGTGTGTATAATTATTCTTTTCTATACACACTTTTAATGAGGTCCTGAGTAGCTTAGGTGTGGTAGCAAAGAAAGCCTAAAGATAAGATTATAATTTCCTGAGGCTAGCCAGAAAGGGCACTGATGGGATCCGTTCAGATTTACTCTTCCTAATTCCCTTCCACTCCCATCTTATTGCCCATGGCTTGTACCATCTTTGCTCAATAATTTTTAGGGATTAGTCCACCATGGTATCCTGCCTTGTGCTGTCTTTCTCTTTGCAACAGCTAACTCTTTTAGGGTGGTAAATCCCTTCTAGGGCAAGCCCATCAATCAGTGGTATAATCCCCTTCCCATGCTTACCCCTTTTGGGGTTAGTCTGCCAAACTTTTCTTTGGATATAGTTGACCAGTTAATAGCATACTTCCACTTCTCTTTCTCTTGGTTAATTGTGAGTTTCTCTGGGGAACTTGTCTTTTCCATTGTTAATTGTTAAAACCCCTATCCTTGTTAACTATAATCTTTCTGTTTCTCTCCCAAATCTATTTCATATTTACTACTTCTGGTATCTATTTTACCTCTTCATTTTGTCTGTAATCTTTTCTTGTAAATAAAGGTACATTTTGGCAAAGAGAATGTCAATATGAATTTTTCACATTTATACCTATCACTTCTTTTTCTGGATGTAGATAGCATCTTCCTTCATGTTTCCTATATAATTTATTTGGGTATTTATAATAAATAAAATAACTTAGTCACCCAAAGTTATTCTAAAAACAACATTGCCATTACTGTATACAGTATTCTCTTGAATTCCTGTCACTCACTCATTACTATTATAATTATTTTTAAGAATATTATATGTAGATGTTGTCTTTCCATTGCAACATAAACTCCTTGAGGGCAGGGATAGTTTTGCTCTTATCTTTATGCCCAGTAGCCCTTACTAAATATTTGTGAATTGCTAGGGGTTAATTGATTTTGCCACAGATTGTCATCAAAAAAGGCTTTCTGAAACAGGAACTCTTAACCTTGTTTATGTCAGTGGATACCACTGACAATCAATCTGGTGAAGCTCATGAATGTCTTTTCAGGTCAATATTTTTATATGCATAAAGTAATGCATGGAATTATAAAAGAAACCAATTCTATTGAGAGACTGCTTTCAAAATATTAAAAGCCAAGTTCATAGACCCCAGACTAAGAATCCCTGTGTAAATGGAGACTTCTCTTGACTGAGACAGAGGCAGGTTTAGTAATATTCTGTTTCCTCTTTCTCACCAGTGATTGACAGGACCATGTCCAGAGGCAGGGCTGATGTAAAGATTCTACACACTATTGTACTGCTTGGGTAGCCTTTTCAAATAGATTTTTTTGTGCCTTTTCAGAGCTTCCTTTGACCTTCAAATGAATAATTGTGCCTCCATTTGCCTGTAAAACCACCTTCAGATGTCCAACACTCAACATTAATTCTCACTGGATTAACCAAATTGAATGTCCTTAGATCTTTTGACTGCACTGCTGGAGTCCAATCATTCAGTGCTTTGTCACCATTCAGCCTTCCCTGCTGACAGGTAATTAAAAATGTGCCTCTGAATGCAAGAAGACCTTTCATTTCCTAAATCTTTTCTGATGAATGCTAAGGATAAGAAAGGAGGATTGCAGACAACTGGGACAACAGAGAAAGAACCATGGGCTCTGCTTAGGGGCACAGAAGTAGGATAGGGCCTGGGTTCTCCTTGTCTTTGTATTTCCAATACTTAGGAAAGTTCCTGACACTTAGTAGGTGCTTCATGTATGCTCATTGTTGCTGAAGACCAGCAAAAAGCCATGATCGGTTATTAGAGAGACACAGACATTTCCCCTATTCATCATGGTAAGAGTCTGACCAGTTAAACTCCACTTTTATTTCACAAATAAAGACAGAATTGTTGATGACTGAAGTCTGTTTGCAGTCCTTTGATGGATCCATGATCTCACCAATGTGTATTTTCCCTTCTTTGAGGCAGAACGTAGCTCATCAATGCTTGTCCATCCTGTGTGGGATGTCTTCCCATTAGCTCTCCACAGGAGTCTCCCACATCAATATCAGTGCTGTAGACATGCCTGTCAGTCATCCTTTGAGTTCATTCTTTAGAACTAATCCACATCTTTTTCTCCACAAAACCCCCAAATGTATGGATTGTGCTAATTGCCTACCTTATGATATGTAATAGAATGGACAGCTCATGGAAATGGTCAATCAGAATAGATTCTTAAGTGCATAATGAACTAGATTTAGAATTGAAGAAGGATGGGTTCAATGACATTTGGGAAATTATGCATTGGCAAGGAAAACTTTAAATTTCTAACATTAATATTCTTTGAGTTATCATGGGACATCACAGTCTCTAAAGAATTAGAATTATGGATGACTAAAGGATCAAAATGAGAGAGAAAGAAAGAGGCTGAGAGAGAGAGAAAGACAGAGAAAGAGACAGAGACACACATGGAGATAGAGACAAAGACCGAGACACAGAGACAGACAGATAGACACACACACATATGCACACACAGACAAAGACAGAGAGACAGAGAGAGAAAAACACAGCTAAGGAGAAAGAGACCCATGGACATAGAGAAGAAACAGCAATAAAGAGATTTGTGTCAATAGATGGCATAAATAGATGATATAAATAGTATGGAATAGGCTTAGAGGGCATCATCTTGAGAAGGATGACTATAAATTGCTGCTAGAAAGTGCCCTCTAATCTTAGACGGGTTCTAAGATTTTGCCAGTATTAATGGCTTGTGTGGTGAGGGGCAGGGACTATATGAAAGCCTGTATTGTCTTTGCTATCTCATTCTTAGTGAAATCAGATCTATACAGGCAAAATGGTGCCTTTTTTGATAATAGCTTTTTATTTTCAAAATACATGCAAAGAAAGTTTTCAACATTCATCCTTTTTTTTTTTAAAATTTAATTTTATTTAATAATAACTTTGTATTGACAGAATCCATGCCAGGATAATTTTTACACAGCATTATCCCTTGCAATCACTTATGTTTCATTTTTTCCCCTCCCTCCCTCCTCCCCCCCACCCAAGATGGCAAGCAGTCCTATATATGTTAAATATGTTGCAGTATATCCTAGATACAATACACATTTGCTGATCCGAACAGTTCTCCCGCTGCACAGGGAGAATTGGATTCAGAAGGTAAAAATAACTCAGGAAGAAAATAAAAAATCAAATAGTTCACATTCATTTCCCAGTATTCCTTCTTTGGGTGTAGCTGTTTCTGTCCATCATTTATCCACTGAAACTCAGTTAAGTCTCTTTGTCAGAGAAATCCACTTCCATCAGAATACATCCTCATACAATATCGTTGTCGAAGTGTATAATGATCTCCTGGTTCTGCTCATCTCACTTAGCATCAGTCCATGTAGGTCTCTCCAAGCCTCTCTGTATTCATCCTGCTGGTCATTCCTTACAGAGCAATAATATTCCATAACATTCATATACCACAATTTACCCAGCCATTCTCCAATTGATGGGCATCCATTCATTTTCCAGTTTCTAGCCACTACAAACAGGGCTGCTACAAACATTTTGGCACATACAGGTCCCTTTCCCTTTTTTAGTATCTCTTTGGGGTATAAGCCCAATAGAAACACTGCTGGATCAAAGGGTATGCACAGTTTGATAACTTTTTGGGCATAATTCCAGATCGCTCTCCAGAATGGCTGGATTCGTTCACAACTCCACCAACAATGCATCAGTGTCCCTGTTTTCCCGCATCCCCTCCAACATTCATCATTATTTTTTCCTGTCATCTTAGCCAATCTGACAGGTGTGTAGTGATATCTCAGAGTTGTCTTAATTTGCATTTCTCTGATCAATAGTGATTTGGAACACTTTTTCATGTGAGTGGTAATAGTTTCAATTTCTTCATCTGAAAATTGTCTGTTCATATCCTTTGACCATTTATCAATTGGAGAATGGCTTGATTTTTTATAAATTTGAGTCAGTTCTCTATATATTTTGGAAATGAGGCCTTTATCAGAACCTTTAATTGTAAAGATGTTTTCCCAGTTTTCAACATTCATCCTTGCAAAAACTTGTGTCCCAAAATTTTCTCCCTCCCTGCCCCTTCCCCCTTCCCTAGACAGCAAGTAATCTAATATATGTTAAGCGTGCATTTCTTCTCAACATATTTCTATATTTATCTTACTACACAAGAAACATCAGATCCAAAAAGGAAAAAAAACTGAGAAAGAAAAAAAAAGGAAGCAAACAACAACAAAAAAGGTGAAAATACTATGTTGTGAACCACATTTAGTCTCCATAGTCCTTGTTCTGGTTACAGATGGCTCCCTCCGTCACAAGTCTGTTGGAATTGTATTGAATTACCTCATTGTTGAAAAAGAGTCAAGTCCATCACAATTAATCATCACATAATCTTGTTTTTGCTGTGTACAATATTCTCGCTTCACTCAGCATCAGTTCATGTAAGTCTCCAGACTTTTCTGAACTCATTCTGCTGATTGTTTCTTATAGAACAATAAATTATATTTACATACCATAACTTATTAAGTCATTCCCCACCTGATGGGCATCCACACAGTTTCCAGTTTCTGGCCACTACAAAGAGGGCTGCCACAAACATTTTTGAGGGTCTCTTTCCCTCCTTTAAGATATCTTTGGGATATAAGCCCAGAAGATACATTGCTGGATCAAAGAATATGCACAGTTTGATATCCCTTTGGGCATAGTTCCATATTGCTCTCCAGAATGGTTGGATCAGTTCACAACTCTACCAGCAATGTATTAGTGTCCCATATCCCCGCCAACATTTATTGTTATCTTTTCCTGTTATCTTAGACAATCTGAGAGATGTAAGTGGTACTTCAAAGTTGTCTTAATTTGTACAAAATGGTGCCTTTTATTTAATGAAAATACCAACCATCTCCTGCAGTTCCATCTTTCACCTCCTAGGGCCAGAACAGGATTTATGGTTGCAAGGTGCCTAGGTAGGTGTAAGGAATGCTTAATATTCAATTGTAATGGTAATATTTCATAGGTGAAATGTTATATTCAGCACTTTTAGAAAGGACATGAACAAACTACAATGTGAAGGAGTTTAAGACCCTTTCTTGCAAGCATAGATTGAAGGAATGAGGGACAATTAACTCAAAGAGAAGACTCGGGAGAGATGTGATAGCTATCTTCAAAGGCCTTTTCACTGGAAAATTCCTAGAAAAAGTATTATTTTATCCCTGTTGTCTCCACCACAATTTTAACTCTTTTCAATCTTCTGACTCCATCACTAACTAGAACTCTTTCCATAGTTATATTTAGTTCTCTTAACTGACAAATATGACAGTCTTTTCTTAGTCAATATTCTTCTTTCCATTTAATTAAGCAGATTTTATCTGATTAACTACTATGTGCTGTAGTTACTGGCCCTGATAGTGAGAAACATGATTGTATCCTACTTGAGAAGGTTCATAGAAAATTAAGAATAAAATATATTCCCAATAACTTGGGATGGGAAAGCCACAGCTCTAATAGGATTGTCAGTTTGTTAATGACAGAATGTTCTAGGGGGAACTATGGAAGTGGGCAAGTGGGAAAGGTATAAGAAATGGGTTTCATACAGAGATATGTAAGGAAGGAGTCAGAACTGCAACTGAGGGATCTATACAGCAGTAGAATTGTATGCCTTCTTTAGCATCATTGAATGATATTAATTTGATTTTATGATTTAGGAAAGAGGACTTTAATTTCTCCCTGGATTTTCATGATACTGCTCACTTTTGATTCGTTTCCTAGGTGTATAATTACTCCTCATTCCCCTTTTCTGCACCATTACCAAGATCCTATCCCCTCCGTGTGAATGTGCTACAGACTTCTGTCCTGGGCTCCCCCTTTTTCTTTCTCTATGCTCTCCCACTTGGTGACCTCATTAACTCAGAACTTCATTAATGTACATATATCTCTAGAGTCTAGCACAGCGTCTGGTACATAGTAGATGCTTAATCAACATTTGTTTCATAATAAGTGCCACAGGTATAATTGCCATTCCCATTTGATAGAGAAATTGAAGCAGAGAAAGACAAATTATCATCCATGGCCATTAGGTACCAGTGACAAAATTCACATTCAAGTTTTTCTCATGCCAAAATCCTATCATATGACTATCCCCATTTATTTTACATACCCCCTTTAAGGACCAAAGCAAGCTATGTTTGCAGCAAGGAATGAGGACTTCTTTTGTTTTCCCATGTGGATGCTCCTAACTAGGCTAATGAACCATTTGAGTGGGCTGGTCAATAATGTGTATATTTTCTTGCAAGTTTTATAAAAGCAATGTGGTGTAGTGGGATCCAAGTTTGGAAGTCCTAGGTCCAAGCCAATTTTTTCATGTATACTGACTGAATTATCCTGGACAAGTCTGTTAAGCTTTCTATGCCCCTGCCAATTAGCCAAGACTCTAAGTTGCTAAGAATATTCTGATCTGCACTGGAGGGAGGAAATTTCTTCATATCCATACCTATGAATTTATAAGACTGTTAAAAAAAAAAGACAACCCAAAGTACATTCTGGGAGACCAGGAAGCGAGGATGCCCCCAGCTGGGAGGAGTGCCTGACTCTTGAAATTCCTGTAGGTAGAGCTTTCATTTCTAATGACATTTACCCACGTAAGGTATGCCCTTGTCACTAAGCAATTCTCTTGTGAACATTTTATTTATTGAAAGGGCAGCAGAAGCATCTTTTATGGGAAACACATGAAAAGCAGTTTAATGGAGAAACACACACAGTTCTAAGAACACTAGAGAAAGAAGTAACCCCTCATATAAAAGGGTTTGAAGAGAGATGTATTAAGATCTGAGAGGATCTGAATAAAAGCGTAGCCCCTGCCCCTGCACAAAGTCTTTAAACTTCTCAGTGAGCTCTTGTGGATGAGTTGGAGAGATTTATTCTAAGTCAAACCCTGCTGGTGAATATACAGGATCTAGGGTCCCTCTCACTCTCTTGGGCCAAGGGAATTTCCAAACCTTCTAGTCCAGCATCTGCGCAGAGGACAAAAACTTTGCTTTGCTAAGTCTGAGGGGCATGGATGAGATAGTTGATTAGGTCTGCAAAGGTGTACACACTTTTGTCTATCCGTCAGTGTCAAAAGTAGAGCCTACTTTGCCAGTCTGGTTCTCAGTCTCTTTAATCATGTATGCTCAGCTGTGGTCAATTCAAGTCAATACGAACAGCTGATTTATAGTTATTAAATTGCTATGTTTCCTTCTCCATTTTTAAAGAAGATCAGTGACATCCTAGGAGATGTCTTGCTTCATGTGTGAATTGGGTGCAAGTGAAGTAGAGCTATACAAAACCATCAACCTCACTTTCTCTTTCAGGGTAATTGAAGTCCAGTGGCAAGACAAAAATCAAGATGATTGATGATGGCCTGGGTGGCAGTGAATGACTCAGACATCAATGTCTGACCAAGCTCTAAGCACTCTACAATACCCACAGCTGCCTTCATGGTTATTGGAACAAATTGTTCCCATCCACCTATTCTGCTTGGGGAACCCAAATCATTTTTTTTATTTAGAAAATTTCTTTAATAAAGAATAAGATTAATCCATAATTATTAAATAAACTCTACTTATCAGTGCCTGAAAAGAGCTGGCTTGTGGTGAGCTTTTTCTTCTCAAAACGCAGCCAGGTGATAAAAGTTCAGATCTTTTATTATTTCCAATATAGCCCGGTTAGCTTGGAGGCCTATCTCTCTGCTTGGTTCCAAGAGCTCTCTCCAAATGTCTTTAAATCCAAAGGTCTGGTCCTTCAGCCTCTGCCTCTGCTTTCTTCAGCCTCCAGCCAGCTCCAGTCTTCATGTCATTCCGGTGAAATCTCGACTTGTAGCGTCTTCCTCTCAAGAACTCTCCGACTGGCCCATTGGCCTATTTATGCTCCTTCCAGAGAGAGGGATTATGGGTAGTTCTACTTAGTACCTTGTTTCAGGTTCTGCCCAAAACATCTTCTTGTAAGATTAGATCAACTCTAATTAGTTAGCAGTTAGTAAGGATTCCAACATCTCCCCCTTTCTTTTGTTTTAAAACATAGGGGGTTTCTGAGGGGGTACACATAAATCCATCAATATGGGCCAGAACTTTGTAACAGATATACATGGTATACATAAATCCATCAATATGGGAGGCATTATACATAATTTACATAAGTACATAGCAATATAACACAGGCTAGTAGTAATGTAACAAATAACAAGAATCAATCTGAAAATTTACACATGTCCATAAGTCCTAGAAACAGTCCAATAGGATTCCATTGTCCATTAGTTCATGTGCCAGGAATCCAATAGTTCCTGTAAGCCCTGAAGTACTGCAAAAGTCTCATCAACAATTTTTCATCTCAGGGAACCCAATGATTCTTGCTGGTTTTTCAAGAAGTAAAACAGTTTCATCTTGTGTTAGGAAATCCAATGATTCCTGAAGCTTTTCAGCCATCTGATTCTTTCTCCATCTGTGCAGATCCTCTTCCCCAAGCAGTTAATCTAATTCCCTTATATTTACCAAATTTGGGATTTCTCCTCATCATCTGGTAATTACATTGGAGTCATTTGCATTGGATATTGTCTTGTTGTCTTAAAAGGCCTGTATTCTTCCCAACTGTAATCCTGATTGCTTTTCTGTTGGTTGATGACATCAGAGTTCTGAATTTCTAAAGTCTCTCTGGGTGTAACCTCAGCTGCTATCATGCCCCACCTGTCGTTTGATTGATACTTTAGAGCTGGGCCCTGCCTCTCATTCCTCTGGGTCAATATACATTTAGAGGCCCAGTGAAAGCCTCGGTTACATTTTGGACATGGGGTTTTGGGTTTTCTCTCACCCTGTCTTCTCACTCTATCTCCATATCTACAATGAGCTCTCAAATGTCCAATTTTTCCGCACTGAAAACATCGACGAGTTTCTCTAGAATTCCTCTGCCAAGAAGGACCTTGTCTTTCCATGTTCATTATAGTTTGGGCATAATAAGCATTTATGTCCACTGTGGCACAGCGTCTAATGATTTCTTCTAAAGGAGCATTTTTGTCTAGCCCCATATAATTCTCTTGCAAATCTCATTGGCATTTTCCTTAGCCAAATGTCTAGTCATTATTTCTGTTGCTGCATTATCTCCAATGGTTCTTATTACAGCTGTTTGTAAACGTCCCACAAAATCTGCAAAAGGTTCATTGGGACCTTGCTCTATTTTTGTGAAAGCATTATTTCCATCTTTCTGTCCAGGGAGAGAATTCCAAGCTTTTATTGCAGCCTTAGAAATTTGCTCATACACTGTTATGGGATAATAAATCTGTTCTGAACTCTCTGCATACTGACCTTCTCCAGTTAGTTGGTCAAAAGCAACTTGTACAATAGCTCCTGTTTGCCTATTGCATTGGGCTTGAATCCTACATAATTCATGAAACTCTGAAAGCCACAATAAATTTTGTCCCGGTTCAAGACATGTTTTAGTGATGGATTTCCAGTCATTCGGGGTTAAGATTTCATAAGACAAATTATCCAGTGACATCTTCACATAAGATGATGTAGCCCCATAAAGAGTGCAACCCTTTTTCAAATCTTTAATTTTTCCCAAATTAAAAGGAGTGTATTTTCTCTCTTTTTGACCTGAGGAGTTGAGCTCTTCAATCACAGGATATGCATTTATAAAATCAGATATATCTTCTCCTTCATTTTTTGCTTTAATTAATGCTTTTTCTAATCTTGTCAAATTCTGCTTTACAGGAGAAGCTGACTGTGTTTCTGTCTCTCTCCCTCCCCCTTGTTCCACCCATGAAGGGTTAATTGCGGGGGGAGGGTCATGAGATGTGGAATCACCTAATTCCTCCTGCTGTGAAGTATCATACTCAGAATTGTAATTAACTCCATTCTCATCTGATTCATCCTCCTTTTCACCTAGTAAAGTTGGCAATTCTTCCTCCTGTACTTTCCTTTTCATCATTCTATCACTTAAATAACTTCTTATAGCCAATTGTATTACATTATATGTATTAATTATTGAGTTAGGCCCATTTTTATCATAGAATTGACAAAGATCCTCTCCAACCAATTTCCATTCATTTAGATCTAATTCCTTATCAAGAGAGAAACAAGGACATATGTCCTTTACAGTTTGTAAAAGTTCAGTGATTTGCTGTAAACTTATAATTAAACCTTGGCTTTCCATAATTTTGACAATGCTCTCTAAACATTTTCCTTGAACAGAAACAGGCTGTTTTGTAAATATCTGTCCCATCTTAGCTGAAATTCTACTTTAACTCTTCTAACAAAATTTCTTTGTTGCACTCACCCTAATTTCTGGGTTGAAGAGTCTTTTCCACTGGATCAGGATCAGAAGCTTTTCCACTTGAATCAGGATCGTAGCTTTTCCACTGAAATCCACTGAGGGGTCTGTCAGCCCCACGTTGGGCGCCAAAATGTGGTGAGCTTTTTCTAACGCAGCCAGGTGATAAAAGTTCAGATCTTTTATTATTTCCAATATAGCCCGGTTAGCTTGGAGGCCTATCTCTCTGCTTGGTTCCAAGAGCTCTCTCCAAATGTCTTTAAATCCAAAGGTCTGGTCCTTCAGCCTCTGCCTCTGCTTTCTTCAGCCTCCAGCCAGCTCCAGTCTTCATGTCATTCCGGTGAAATCTCGACTTGTAGCGTCTTCCTCTCAAGAACTCTCCGACTGGCCCATTGGCCTATTTATGCTCCTTCCAGAGAGAGGGATTATGGGTAGTTCTACTTAGTACCTTGTTTCAGGTTCTGCCCAAAACATCTTCTTGTAAGATTAGATCAACTCTAATTAGTTAGCAGTTAGTAAGGATTCCAACACTGGCTAATATTAATTTCATTTTTAATTGAAGTTATGGAAGGATAATTTTTCACCATTGAGTCCTGCAAAACCTTGTGTTTCAATTTCTCCCTTTCCTCCACCCCCTCTCTTAGATGGCAAGTAATCCAATATATTAAACACGGGAATCCCAAATCATTGATGGATTTAGGCTAGTTGTTTACCCTCAACATGGATTAGATCATCGCTAAAACAGTTTCCTGGAGTGTAGCCATTGTGCATACTACAATTTCTTGGAAGCACAAATAAGAGTTAGTGGACACCAAAAGTGAATAAGTATCCCTAAAAAGGGCTCTGCAGCCCTTACACTACAGCTGCTAATACTCCTCAAAAGCCCATCCATTCACTTATTAAGTACCTATTATGTGCCAGACACTGTGTGCTGGAAATATAAGGAAAGACAAAAGATAGTCCTTGCCCTGCAAAAACTTAGAGTGTAATAGGGAGACAAGCAAAGAAGATACATGGGAAGATAAAAAGAAAATAATTAATAGAGGCCCAAGAATTATGAGGCATTGGGAAAGCCTTCCTATATATAAGATAGAATTTTAATGGGTATTAAAGAAAGCTAGAAGTCAGTAGAAAAGTGCTTATATCTTCTCTGGCTCAATGCTCACACCTTCTTGGGATTATACTATGACCCATGTGCAAACCTGGCCCTTGTCAATTAGTGATTTCAGATAATGAAAACACTAATGAAACATTTTTCTCCAAGTCTCCTTATGCTTTTCCAATCTCTTTTCAAAGACAATAAAGTCATCAAAATATGTCAACACTTCTACATAGGATGTATTACCAACACTTTCCTGCTTAGCTGTTGGAAAGTGAAAAGTCCTCCTGAGAGCCTGGGAGCAAATGCTCAAATCCTCAATCAACAAGCATTTATTAAGTGTTTCCTCTGTGCAAGACACTTATTTAAGCCCCGGGGATAGCAAGAAAGGCAAAAATATTGTCCCCTCCCTGAAGTAGTTCACATTTCAATGGGGAAGACAAGATGCAAACAATTATGTGCCATCAAGACACAGGCAATTTTTCCTCCTCTTTTTCTTCTGTATCACATTCTTTCTACCTTTCACTTTCCTAAACAAGTTAAGTATTTTTCTTAGGTTCACCAAATCATTCTCCAATTTTTGTTTTGACATTAAATCCCTTTTCTCATTTTAAAAGAAATAATTTTGCTAATTCCTGTCATTGTTCATAAGTTATTTCAGTCATGTCCTAGTCTTCATGACCTCATTTGGGGTTTTCTTGGCAGAGATACTAGAGTGGTTTGCCATTTCCTTTTACAGGTAATTTTGCAAATGAGCAAACTGAGGAAATACATTAAGTGACATGCGGAGGGTCACACAGCTAGTGTCTAAGGCTAGGTTTGAATTTGGGAAGATGAATTTCCCCAACTTTATCTTCCTGACTCTATCTAAAGCTGTAGATACTAGCTGTCCCAGTTGTCATTAAAAAGTGACCTTTAATGTGACAGTGCCTTAATATTTACAATATTCTTTACAATGAATACTTTCCTTAAATCTCAGCAACACTGAGACATTACCCTTCTTTCCCAAGGTCACATAGCAAGTTAGTAAAAGAATTGGGGCTTGAATCCAGGTTTTCTTGACTTCTACATATTGAAAATTTCTATAAAATAGTAAATCCTCAGAAGCAGAATGGCTTAATGAACAGAGTGCTACACCTGGAACCTAGATACTTGGATTCAACATATCTATCAGATTGACAAAGAAAAAATGACAGTTGTTGGCAAGGATGTGAGAGGACAAGCACACTTAAACATTATTAGTGGAGCTGCAAGAGGATCTATCCATTCTGGAAAAAAACCCCAATATGGAGCTATTCTCCCAAAATCATACATACCACTACATACCTTTAACCCAGTAATATCACTCAAAGACATATATTGTATGAGAAAGAAAAAACACATGGAGACAAGAATATTTATAGCTGTACTTTTATTGTAGCTGGGAACTGGAAACAAAATGAGTGTCCATCTGTTGGGAAGTGGTTGAATAAATTCTGGTACATGAATATAATAAAATATTCTTGTATTTGAAGAAATGACAAATATTATGGATTTAAGGAAAGTTGGGAAGATGGATACAAATTGATATAGAATGAAAAGAGAGCACGGCAGAGAACAATTTGCATGATGATATAAATTTACATGACAATATAAAAGGAAATGACTTTGAAAGACTTTAGAACTTTGATTGATGAAGTCATCAATTGTCACTTTAGAAGAATGATGATGAAGCTTCATCACTACCTGTTAGCAGAAAAGTGACAGGCTGGGGTTGCAGAATGAGACAGACCTTCTCAGATGTGGCCTATATGTTAACTTGTTAAGTTTAGCTTGATTTATTTGATACAAGTAGGCTTCCTATTTGGGAGGGCTTAATTAGTGAATAGTCATAAAGCTGCAAAAGAAAAAAAAAAGAACGTCAATAAAACAACAAAGTACATACAAAAACAAAAGACAATTCAAAAAAGCACACAAATATGATATGTATTATGTCTGTTTCCCCCAAAACTATATGTAATAGTTTCATGTATAATTCTTTTAAAAATTTTTTGTTTTGAAATGTTTGCTTTTGTGAATGATTAAATTAATATTATATAATATATTCACATACATATATGTAAACACACATGTATGAATATATAAATGTGTATATGTAAACATATATACATATGTTGTGTGTGTACAAAATAGTCTTGATTTGAAGATAATTGATAGTGTCCTCAACTACTTTCCTTCAAGATCAGAGTCCATCTGATAACTGAATACTTGAATAAAAAGTTAATAGTAATAAAGGTACAAGGAAAGAAGGACAGCTTCTGGGAATGTGTTCCCTCATGAAAGGATTGTGATGAAAGGAGAGACCTTGCCTAATCTGCCATTTTATGGAAAGCAGGTTCTAAAGGGCATTTGTTACTCATGTTCCTGACTATAAATTACCAGACTGGGAGTCCCTTTAGCTCAATTAAAATTTCTGTTTACATTTTCCATTAGTCACAATTGTTCCCTATCTTGACATCCATTAGCACTGATATGCAGGTAGTATTCCAATTTATTGGTCCTCTGCTCTTGAGAAGTTTTAAATCCTAACCCCACAGAGAGCAATATGTATGCACTTCTGGATCAGGTAATCAGCACTTTGGCTTCTAAATATTTGACATTCTGGGTCTAAATTAAGTATTTCAAAAGATCCCCATGTTTGCTATTGAGTAATATACTAAAACAATTAATTGATAACTGATTTCATTTAATTATTCTTTGATATACAAGTCTATGTTCTACCCACTGATGCTGAAAAGGCCAACACTGATAAATTCTATAAAGACCTACATCTGGAGGAGGGGAAGTTGCAGGTATCTCCTAGAAATAATACCCCTCCAATGGCATATTTTCCACAAGAGATTGGAATGCTAAAGACGGAAACCCTTAGTCTTAATCTTCTTCCTCATAGTCTGTTGATCCTAACAAATTCTTTTTCAACAACCCAAAAGGCAGTTCTACATAGGGACCTCACCACATGATCAATATAGAAATCAGACTCAATATATATTTTGCAGCCAAAGATAGAAAAGGTATATACAGTCATTTAAAAAAAAGACCTGGAGTTGACTGTGGCTCAAATCATGAGTTTCTTATTGCAAAATTTTGACTTAAATTGAAGAAAGCAGGAGAAACCATCAGACCATATAAGTATAACCTAAATAACATCCCTTATGAATATGAAGAGGAGGTAATGAATAGAATTAAGGGATTAGATCTGGTAGACAGAGTTCCTAAAGAATTATGGACAGAGGTATAGGAGGCAGCAACAAAATCTATTCTAAAGAAAAAGAAAAGGGAGAAAGCAAAATAGTTGTTTGATGCTTTACAAAACAGTGATTGTACCACTAGCATTTAGTAGGTGCTCAGTGCCATTCTTTATACTCTTCCAGTGCATTACAGTTTATAAAAGACTTTTATGTACTCACCTAACAAGATTCCATCTTCACAAAGGTGGTTTTCCCGTTGAAGCATTCCAGAACAATTGCGCTACAGATGAGCTGACTGCCGTGATTTCCCCAAGTGCAGGGAGAGCTAAAATGGGGTAAATTGTCTCACGTAAAATAGGCACAAAAGAGCTTTTACAGTGGTGGGGGAGTTACAGGAAAGTTTGAACCTAAATCTCACTGGAATTGGCTTAAAGAGAGACTGACATACATACTCTGTTGGATATAGAAATCAGTCTTACCCTATAAGAAGTAAAAGAGGAGGGAAATGAGGAAAAAAAGAGAGCTGATAAAAGAGAGGGCAGATTAAGTAAAGTGGTAGTTAGAAGCAAGATGTTTTTGAGGAAGGACAGGATGAAAGGTGGTGGGGAAAGGATAAATGGGGCAAAATAGGATAAAGGGAAATCCACAGTTAATCATAAATGTGAATGTTAATCATAAATTAACAGAATGAACTCACCCGTAAAACAGAAGTGAATGGCAAGTGCCTTAAAAACCAAAATCCTACAATATATTGGTTACAAGAAATAAACTTGAAACAGAGACATTGACAGAGTAAAGTTAAAAAGCCAATGCAGAATCTATTATGCTTCAGCCAAAGATAAAAAAAAAAGAATCAAAGGTAGCAATCATAATTTCAGAAAAAAATCAAAAATAAAATAGGTCTAATTAAAAGAGCTGAGCAAAGAAACTACATCCTGCTAAAATATAGACAATATATGTATATATATATGTATAGACAATAGGATAATAGTACTAAAATATATAAAAACCAAATGGTATAGTATCCAAATTCTTTAAAAAAAAAAGTTAAACGAGTTATCGGTAAAATAGGCAATAAAACTGTACATGTTGGGGACTTCTCTCAGAACTAGATAAATCTAATAAAAAATAAATAAGGAAATAGTTAAGGAGATGGATAGAATTTTAGAAAGAGAGATGTGATAAGACTTCTGGAGAAAATTGAATAGGAATAGTAAGGAATATATTTTTTTTCCTTAATGGCACATGGCACCTATACAAAAACTAATCAAATATTGGATCATAAAAATTACAACCCAATTCAGAAAACCAGAAATATTTAAACATTCTTTTTAGATCATAATGCAATGAATTACATTCAATAGAGGGCTATAGGAAGATAAATCAAAAATTAATTGGAAACTAAATAATCTTAAAGAATGAGTGTGTCAAAGAACCAATCATAGAAGCAATCAATAATTTTATTAAAAAGAATAACAACATACTCAAATGATACAACATACCAAAATTTATGGGATACAACCAAAGCAATACTTAAGAAAAATGTATATTTTAAAACAGTTAACACTAATAAAATAAAGAACAAATCAGTTGTGTGTGTGTGTGTGTGTGTGTGTGTGTGTGTGTGTGTGTGTGTGTAGCCCCTTATAGATCATCAGCATTTCTCTATATTTCCAACTGAGTCCAGCAGAGAGAGAAGAGAAATGCCATTTAAAATGACTATAGATAATATAAAACACTTGAACTCTACCTCCAAAGACAAACCTAGGAACTACATGAAAACGATTACAAAATGTTTTTCAAATAAATTCAGATCTAAACAATTTGGAAAATAATAATTCTCATGGGTAGACTATGCCAATATAATAAAAATGAAAATTCTACATAATTTAATTTGCTTATTCAGTGCCATACTGGTCAAACTACCAAAAATTATATTAAAGTGCTAGAAAAGTCAATAACAATATTCATCTTAAAGAATAAAAGATTAAGAATATTAAGAGAATCAATTTTTTTAAATGTGAAGGAAGGTGAATTATCCATACCACAACTTAAACTGTATAAGTGATAATCACCAAAACAATCTGCTAGTGCTTAGGAATACAGTGAAAGACATTAGATTAAGTATGTAATACTTATTATTATTATTATTTATTTTTATATAATTTAATTATATAATATAATAATTATATAATTTACATGATTATAATTATTATTACATATATATTATGTATGTAATGACTATAGCAATATAATGTTTGATAAACATCCAAATCCAAGCTTTTGGAACAAGAATTCACTATTTGGCAGAAATTGTTGGGTTACTCAAGCAGGTTCCTCTAAATATATTTTAATTTCTTTTCTGGTCTATTTGTAGAGCTATGAATCTATGCCTGATATGTCCTTAGCTTCTGATACAACTAGTGCTATCCTGAGGGACAATACTATAATGAAAATAGAATTTTCCTACTTTAAGACCAGAATGAATGTGGAAGGCAGAGACCCAGGCTGGAGTTGAAATGTTTACCACCACCTTCCCAGACATTTCTATTTAGTGAGCTAGCTGGAATGTTCATTTGCCATTCACTGGGATCTGAATCACTGGACTAACTCCAATTCTCAGCTAGCTTGATGTTTTGTAGATGACCTCAAGGGTGCGACTAAATTTCGTCAATCAGTTCCAACTGTTTTCTGTCAACTCAAGTCTCACTCTAATTCCAAAGACTTTTCCTTTTCTATTATTGGTTGCTTAATTGAGACTTAGAATATCTGGGCAACTTCTCACTTAATTTACATGGGGTGGGAGGTGACTTAAGTGAATACTAAACTATTCCCTATATCTTTTAAGATTTATTTATTGCATGAGAGGAACTATTTGTAATAAATATTTTATATAATTATATTACATTTATTTATATTTATATATTATATGTTTTATGTAATTATATAATATATAAATAAACTATTTGTGAAGACCAAGTTAGCACCTTGGATACTTTAGAATCAGCACCCTGGATACTTTAAAATCAGCCGGAGTCAGGATAAGTAAAAGCCCTTGGTCTTTTTTCTTTGTCGAAGTGAGAAGAATGGACACAGGAATCTCCACACCTCTCTTCTTCCTCTCCAGCTTAGAAGTAACTCTGGCTTGTCTTACTCCATCCTCTAATCCCTCCTACAATTCCCTGTATACAGCAACAGATCAAGCCAGCACAGAATAGCCAGCCACTTTTCAAGCATATGCTAATAGAGTATTGTCCAATAAGTAGTTAGCCTTAAGTGCTCAGCTATCCAAGTGCATCTGCTCAGTTTCAGCCCATTACAACTATTTATAATAAATAACTTATTTATTATATGAGAGGAACTAGATGATTATAGTCAATAAGGGATGAGAAAAATATAAGGAAAGATAGGGATAAGGGAAGAAAAGGATAGGAATAAGGAAAAGATATTAATAAGGAAAAATAATTCTAAGGATATTGTTAAGGTGATGCAGAATTGGAAAAAAGGGACAAATGCCCTGTTAAGACTTGGATTATTGGAAAATATCCTGGAACCTCTTATTAAAATGAAGGTTAGTAGTACTAGCTCTATAAAAGGACCCATATGTACAGAAATATTTAAAGCAACTCTTTTGGTGGTGGCAAAGAATTGGATATGTAGAGGATGTCCATCAATGGAGGAATAGCTGAACAAGTTGAGTATATGATTGTTATGGATTGTGCTTTAAGAAATGGTGAGCAGGATGCTTTCAGGAAAACCTGAACTTACATGAACTGATGTAGAAGGAAGTGAGCAGAAGCAGGAAAATAATGTGCATAGTAGTAGCAATATTGTATAATGATCAATTGTATATGACTTTTGCTATTCTCAGCAATACAAAGATTCGAGACAATTCTGAAGGACTTTTATGAAAAATGATATTTACTTGAAGAGAAAGAACTGATGGAGTCTGGATTCAGATAGAATCATACTTTTAAAATTTTTTTCTTTATTTTTCTTGTTTTTTTGGGGAGAGAGGAATCTGTTTTCTTTTACAACATGACTAAGATGAAAACATGATTTGCATGACTTCACATATAAAATCTTTTTCAAATTATTTTTTCATTTCAGGAAGGATTGTAGGGGAGGGAGAGAGATAATTTAAAACTCTATTTTTTTAAATGAATGTTAAAAATATTTTTTCATGTAATTGAAAAAACTTAAAATATTTAATATAAAATGATAAAGAACTAAAAAATAAAGGTCAGTGAACTTATGAGACTAATTCTTTTGTTTAGAACCACTAGATTTCTTTTGGTCTATATAATAGTTTTATGAAGTGTTATTGTTTCCATTTGACAGATGAAGAAATAGAGAATTGCCAATGGATGCAAATCAATGTGGCATCTGAGACAGGACTGCCTCTATTCTTCCTGACTTTAAGTCTACTCTCTATCTACTATGAAACCCAACTCAATGCTTCAACTCCCAAATCACCTACATGAAAAATGGGAGAGATGCAACTAAATAGCAATTCATGGGATGGGGATGGGGGAAGATATGAGGACTGCAAGTTCACTTGAGTCAATGGGCAAACATCTAATGTAAAACTGAACTGTATTGAGAGAGGGGACTGGTAAAGCATGGGGGAAGAGGCCCACTAGACTCTACCATAGTTAGTCGAATAATATATAATCTGGGAGACAACATTTTATGAAGGAAAATAACAATTAGGGCATCAAAAAGTGCCTAACTAATGAAGCGATATAAAAAGGTGGTGTTCATCCTTCATTCTCTTTTTTTTTTTTTAATTTTATTTTATTTAATAATAACTTTGTATTGACAGAATCCATGCCAGGATAATTTTTACACGACATTATCCCTTGCAATCACTTATGTTTCGTTTTTTCCCCTCCCTCCCTCCTCCCCCCCCCAAGATGGCAAGCAGTCCTATATATGTTAAATATGTTGCAGTATATCCTAGATACAATACATATTTGCAGAACCGAACAGTTCTCCCGCTGCACAGGGAGAATTGGATTCAGAAGGTAAAAATAACTCGGGAAGAAAATAAAAAATGCAAATAGTTCACATTCATTTCCCAGTATTCCTTCTTTGGGTGTAGCTGTTTCTGTCCATCATTTCTCCAATGAAACTCAGTTAAGTCTCTTTGTCAGAGAAATCCACTTCCATCAGAATACATCCTCATACAATATCGTTGTCGAAGTGTATAATGATCTCCTGGTTCTGCTCATCTCACTTAGCATCAGTCCATGTAGGTCTCTCCAAGCCTCTCTGTATTCATCCTGGTGGTCATTCCTTACAGAGCAATAATATTCCATAACATTCATATACCACAATTTACCCAGCCATTCTCCAATTGATGGGCATCCATTCATTTTCCAGTTTCTAGCCACTACAAACAGGGCTGCTACAAACATTTTGGCACATACAGGTCCCCTTCCCTTTTTTAGTATCTCTTTGGGGTATAAGCCCAATAGAAACACTGCTGGATCAAAGGGTATGCACAGCTTGATAACTTTTTGGGCATAATTCCAGATCACTCTCCAGAATGGCTGGATTCGTTCACAACTCCACCAACAATGCATCAGTGTCCCTGTTTTCCCGCATCCCCTCCAACATTCATCATTATTTTTTCCTGTCATCTTAGCCAATCTGACAGGTGTGTAGTGATATCTCAGAGTTGTCTTAATTTGCATTTCTCTGATCAATAGTGATTTGGAACACTCTTTCATGTGAGTGGTAATAGTTTCAATTTCTTCATCTGAAAATTGTCTGTTCATATCCTTTGACCATTTATCAATTGGAGAATGGCTTGATTTTTTATAAATTTGAGTCAGTTCTCTATATATTTTGGAAATGAGGCCTTTATCAGAACCTTTAATTGCAAAGATGTTTTCCCAGTTTGTTACTTCCCTACTAATCTTGTTTGCATTCGTTCTGTTTGTACAAAGGCTTTTTAATTTGATATAATCAAAATTTTCTATTTTGTGATTGGTAATGGTCTCTAGTTCATCTTTGGTCACAAATTTCTTTCTCCTCCACAAGTCTGAGAGATAAACTATCCTATGTTCCTCTAATTTATTTATAATCTCGTTCTTTATGCCTAGGTCATGGACCCATTTTGATCTTATCTTGGTATGTGGTGTTAAGTGTGGGTCCTTGCCTAATTTCTGCCATACTAATTTCCAGTTATCCCAGCAGTTTTTATCAAATAATGAAATCTTATCCCAAAATTTAGAATCTTTGGGTTTGTCAAACACTAGATTGCTATAGTTGACTATTCTGTCTTGTGAACCTAACCTTTTCCACTGATCAACTAATCTATTTCTAAGCCAATACCAAATGGTTTTGGTGACTGCTGCTTTATAATATAATTTTAGATCAGGTACAGCTAGACCACCTTCATTTGATTTTTTTTTCATTAATTCCCTTGAGATTCTCGACTTTTTATTGTTCCATATGAATTTTGTTGTTATTTTTTCTAAATCATTAAAATATTTTCTTGGAAGTCTGATTGGTATAGCACTAAATAAATAGATTAGTTTAGGGAGTATTGTCATCTTTATTATATTTGCTCGGCCTATCCAAGAGCACTTAATATTTTTCCAATTATTTAAGTCTGACTTTATTTGTGTGAAAACTTTTTTGTAATTTGCTCATATAATTCCTGACTTTCTTTTGGTAGGTAGATTCCCAAATATTTTATGCTATCAACAGTTATTTTGAATGGAATTTCTCTTTGTATCTCTTGCTCTTGGATTTTGTTGGTGGTGTATAAGAATGCTGAGGATTTATGGGGATTTATTTTGTATCCTGCTACTTTGCTAAAATTATGAATTATTTCTAATAGCTTTTTAGTAGAATCTCTGGGGTTTTCTAGGTATACCATCATATCATCTGCAAAGAGTGATAGTTTGGTTTCCTCATTGCCTACTCTAATTCCTTTAATCTCTTTCTCGACTCTTATTGCAGAGGCCAGTGTTTCTAATACAATATTGAATAATAATGGTGATAGTGGGCAACCTTGCTTCACTCCAGATCTTACCGGGAAAGGTTCCAGTTTTTCCCCATTGCATATGATGCTTACTGAAGGTTTAAAATATATCCTCCTAACTATTTTAAGGAAAGGTCCTTTTATTCATATGCTCTCAAGTGTTTTTATTAGGAATGGATGTTGGATTTTATCAAATGCTTTTTCTGCATCTATTGAGATGATCATATGGTTTTTGTTTGGTTGGTTGTTGATATAGTCAATTATGTTAATAGTTTTCCTAATATTGAACCAGCCCTGCATTCCTGGTATAAATCCTACTTGGTCATAGTGTATTATCCTGGGGATGATTTTCTGTAATCTTTTTGCTAATATTTTATTTAAGATTTTAGCATCAATATTCATTAGGGAGATTGGTCTATAATTTTCTTTCTCTGTTTTCAGCCTACTTGGTTTAGGTATCAGTACCATATCTGTGTCATAAAAGGAGTTTGGTAGGACTCCTTCAATCCCTACTTCTTCAAATAGTTTATTTAGCATTGGAGTTAATTGATCTTTAAATGTTTGATAGAATTCAGATGTAAATCCATCTGGTCCTGGGTTTTTTTTTTTTTTTAAGGGAGTTGATTAATAGTTTGTTCTATTTCTTTTTCTGAGATAGGAGTGTTTAGGATATTTACTTCTTCCTCTGTTAGTTTAGGCAAGCTATATTTTTGGAGGTATTCTTCTATTTCATTTAAGTTGTCAAATTTATTGGCGTAAAGTTGGGCAAAGTAACTCCTAATTATTGCTCTAATTTCCTCTTCGTTAGTGGTGAGTTCTCCCTTTTCATTTTTAAGACTAACAATTTGATTTTCCTCTTTCCTTTTTTTAATCAGATTTACTAAGGGTTTGTCTATTTTGTTGGTTTTTTCATAGAACCAACTCTTAGTTTTATTAATTAATTCAATAGTTTTTTTACTTTCAATTTTATTGATCTCTCCTTTTATTTTTTGAATTTCAAGTTTAGTGTTTGATTGGGGGTTTTTAATTTGTTCCTTTTCTAGCATTTTTAGTTGCAAGCCCAATTCATTGACCTTCTCTTTCTCTATTTTATACAAATAGGCCTCTAGAGATATGAGATTTCCCCTTATTACCGCTTTGGCTGCATCCCATACATTTTGGTATGATGTCTCATTATTATCATTTTCTTGGATGAAGTTATTAATTATGTCTATAATTTGCTGTTTCACCCAATCATTCTTTAGTATGAGATTATTTAGTTTCCAATTATTTTTTGGTCTACTTTCCTGTGGCTTTTTATTGAATGTAATTTTCAATGCATCATGGTCTGAAAAGGATGCATTCACTATTTCTGCCTTACTGCATTTGAGTTTGAGGTTTTTATGTCCTAATATATGGTCAATTTTTGTATAAGTTCCATGAACTGCTGAAAAGAAGGTGTACTCCTTTCTGTCCCCATTACATTTTCTCCAGAGATCTATCATATCTAATTTTTCTAGTATTCTATTTATTTCTTTGACTTCTTTCTTATTTATTTTGTGGTTTGATTTATCTAATTCTGAGAGTGCAAGGTTGAGATCTCCCACTATTATAGTTTTACTGTCTATTTCTTCTTGCAGCTCTCTTAATTTCTCTTTTAAGAATTTAGATGCTACACTACTTGGTGCATATATGTTTAATATAGATACTTCTTCATTATTCATTCTACCCTTTAGCAAGATATAGTGCCCTTCCTTATCTCTTTTGATTAGATCAATTTTTGCTTTAGCTTGATCTGAGATCAGGATGGCTACCCCTGCTTTTTTGGCTTCACCTGAAGCATAGTAGGTTTTGCTCCAACCTTTTACCTTTAACCTGCATGTATCACCCCGCTTCAGGTGTGTTTCCTGTATACAACATATTGTAGGATTCTGGCTTTTAATCCATTCTGCTAACCGCTTCCTCTTTATAGAGGAGTTTACCCCGTTCACATTTATGGTTAAAATGACCAATTCTGTATTACTTGCCATCTTGTTAACCCCAGTTTATGCTTTTCTCCCTTCTTACTCCCTTACCCCCCTTCCCAGTATTAAGCTTGTGAGCTCCACTTGCTTCTCACAGCCCTCCCTTTTTCAGTATCCCTCCCCCCCCATAAAATTCCCCCCCCCAACTTGCCCCTTTCCCTCCCAGTTACCGTATTCCCTTCCACTTAGCTTATTCCTTCCTTTTTCACTTTTCCCTTCTCACTTTTCAATAAGGTGGGAGAAGTTTCACCATAGATTGAATATGTCTAAAATTCTTCTCTTAATGCCAATTCTGAAAGCAGTAAAATACTCACTATATTCATCCCTCTCCATTCTTTCTCTCAGATATACTAGGTTTTCTTTGCCTCTTCATGAAATGTAGTACCCCCACTTTCCCTTTTTTCTGGTACAATGTCCTTTCCACATCTAGTTTCTAGAACAAGGTATACATGTATTCTTTATACATCTTTATAGCCGAAATATAGTTCCCAAGATTAATCTTTACCTTTTTAGATTTCTCTTGAGTTCTGTGCTTGTAGATCAAATTTTTTGTTAAGTTCTGGCTTTTTCATCAGAAATAGATGAAATTCGCTTATTTCGTTGAATGTCCATCTTCTTCCCTGGAAAAAGATGCTCAATCTCGCTGGGTAAGTTATTTTTGGTTGCATACCAAGTTCCTTAGCCTTTCGGAATATCATATTCCAGGCCCTTCGATCCTTTAATGTGGATGCTGCCAGATCCTGGGTGATCCTTATTGTGGCTCCTTGATACTTGAATTGGGTTTTTCTAGCCACTTGCAGTATTTTTTCCTTTGCCTGAGGGTTCTGGCATTTGGCCACTATATTCCTTGGTGTTTTGATTTTAGGATCCCTTTCAGTAGGGGATCGATGAATTCTTTCAATGTCTATTTTACCTTCTGTTTCTATGACTTCTGGGCAGTTCTCTTTGATAATTTCCTGGAAAATAGTGTCCAGGCTCTTTTTTTCATCATACTTTTCTGGAAGTCCGATGATTCTCAGATTGTCTCTCCTGGATCTGTTTTCCAGGTCTGTTGTCTTCCCCAGAAGGTATTTCACATTCTTTTCCATTGTTTGATTTTTTTGGATTTGCTTGACTGATTCTTCTTGTCTCCTCGAGTCATTCAATTCCAATTGTTCGACCCTGATTTTCAGTGAGGTATTTTCTTCACTCACTTTTTAAAGATCTTTTTCTAATTGTCCAATTGAGTTCTTTTGTTCTGTGGAATTTTTTTCCATTTCGCCAATTTTGTTTTCCAGTTCACCAATCCTATTTTTCAAGGATTTGGTTTCTTTATCCATTCTCTCTTTAACTGACTTCTCCAGGCTCTTTTGCCAAGCCTCCCTCTCCTTTTGCAGAGCCTCCCTCTCCTTTTGCCAAGTCTCCCTCTCCTTTTGCAAAGCCTCCTTCTCCTTTTGCCAAGCCTCCTTCTCCTTTTGCCAAGCCTCCTTCCCCTTTTGCAGAGCCTCCCTCTCCTTTTCCCATTTTTCTTCTAGCTCCCTTGTGAGAGCCTTTTTAATTTCCTCCATGAGATTCATCTGTGCTGAGGAACATATGTTCTCCTCCTTTGGGGATTCACCTGGGGACTGTTTGTTTTTAGTCTCCTCAGGATTTGGAGTCTGCTCTTTATCTGTATAAAAGCTGTCCAGGGTTAAATTCTTTTTCAGTTTCTTGCTCATTCTGTCTATTTATCAAAGACAAACTATCAAAGAAACAGAAGGAAAAAAACCCCTTGAATGGAGGCTGTTTTCTTTGGGGGAGGGGCAGGGTATTCGTGAGGCACGGGTCCTACTGTGCTATGGCGCCTGCGCGCTGAGATCCGATTGCTCTGAGATCCGAGCGGGCTGAGACACTGTGGGGGAGGGGTGGCCAGGTCCCGAGAGACTCCAGCTGTTTGGGGTTGTATTCTTCACCCCCAGTGTTTTTAGCTTCTCTGCTGGGCTGCTGACTTGCTCCTGTAGCAAAGCTCTCCCCGCAGAGACGGCTGCGATCGCGCCTCACCCCCTCTCCGCTCCACCGGGTTCTGAGCTGCTATCTGTGCTCTGGCCGCAGCTGCTGCCCGCAGACTGCTTCCAAACACTGTCCCCGCCCCCGCGCAAAAACAGACCTTCCCCGACGAGTCTCAAGGATGGCCTCTCTTGGTTAAGTAATTGTATGGTTTTTTTTCAGTTGAGCATTAATTCAGAGGCATGAAATGAAATGAATAGTGAGAGAAAAACACGGAGGTTACACAGAAGTGCATTTCCTCTCCGCCATCTTGGCCGGAAGTCCTCATCCTTCATTCTCAAAGAGGATAATGACATTAGAAAAGTGATACCATGGCTTGAAAATAAACTGGATTTAAGTGAGGGAGGGATGTTCAATGTCACTAGACCAAATTTCTCCTCTACAATCATCTGGGATCCAGTGGTAAATTATGGATCAGGATGAATGGAAATCCTGAATGCAGTGGGGGTCCTAGCCTTTTTAAGCTAAGGTCTTTTCCAGGTCTCAGTTTGACTGAGCAACACCAATTCAGTGATTAAGTCTAAGGTAATGGACTGCCTTAAAAGGGGAGAGGAAACAGCCTACTTTTGAGGCAATTCTTTCTCAGCAATGAGTTAGATTTGATGAACTCTGAAGCATTTTCTATCTGTGAAATTCTGATTTCATGACTGTGTGACTCCTCCTTAGCCCCATCCAAGTCCGCATAGGAAGGCTGACTATTTCTTTCCCAAGGTCATTGTGACTTTATCACTGGTTTTGCAGATAGCAAAGAATGTGATTTACATGCATCTTGTACATTAGTCACCATGCCCCTAGCCTAGTTTATTATAAATTAATGAAAAGAAAAATGGTTTGATGCTATTATACAAGTTATCTCTCCAATGAGATAATAGGTTTTCCTTTGTATTTCTTGCTTTTCTACTGCCTAGGTAAGGAATGACTTGTTTCTGCTTACTCAGATAAGCATGTCTGTCTCATCAGAAAGTTGGATAACCACCCCCTCTGGATCACTGTCCTAGGAATATCAACCAAAGCATGTGAACCAATTTATCCCAGGGTCTGATTTTACCTGAGTCAATTTAATTAGGCAGAGGAAATGATGACAAATATCCCTGCAATGATCATAAGTGATCCTAGTATTTTCTTGCTTACTCCTGAAAGCTTTTTATTGCAGAGCCATACCCGATAAAAGTGGTCATCCAATGGCCACTGAGAGTGAACTAAAGAGAGAGAGAGAAAGAGAAAGAAAGGAAGGAAAAAAGAAAGTAACAGAGCAAAAGAGGAGGGATTGAGGGAGGAGGACAGGAAGGAAGGAAGAAAGGAAGGAAAGAAGGAAGGAAGGAAGGAAGGAAGGAAGGAAGGAAGAAGGGAAGGAAGAAAGAAGGGTGCAGGGACTAAGGGAACTAAAAAGAATTCTAAGGATATTGTTAAACACACATCTATCTTTGAACATTAGAGGTAAATGACTCTAGAGGGCTCTGTCCCTAAGACTTTGGACAGTTGTAGCACAACCCACTGCTGGAGACCAAGAGTTCAGAAGACATACCTAAACATGAGGAAGATCAGGTTCTCCTTAAGCTGCTGAGTTCTGTCACTAAGTGACAACATCTAAACTCTCTCAAAACCCACTCTCTGGTTGCTGGATAGGACATCCCACTTTGGGCCCAGGAATCCTATAACTGAAAAGAAAGGACAAAAAAAAATCCATTTTTTTTCCCTTCAAGAGATGAAGCCTTGGCATCTTCCACCAATCGGAATTAAAAAGGCTAGCATTTATAGAGCACCAAAAGGTTTGCAAAGAGATTTATAAATGTGTCATTTTTTCCTTCCCAACAACTCTAGGAGGTAGATAATATTATTATCTTCATTTTATAGTTGGAAGCACTTAGGCAGACAGAATGTCTTGTGACTTACCCAGAACATGGATCTACTAAGTAGTTTTCCTGCTGCCACATCCATCACTCTATCCGCTGGGCCTCTTAGCTGCCTCTTCTCCCAATGCTCAACTGAATCAGAAATACTGAAGGCTGTCTTTGGGACTTAGTCTCTTAGACTAGGATCATTTGTACTGTTTAATTTTAGTCTATTTTCAACGGCTTTCCCCATTCCTATTTATCCTCTCTATCCCAAACTATTTGATTTTACTTAAATGGGAAAATTTCTCTTTTTCTTTTCCTTTTTTTCTTTCTTCCTTCTATTCATTTATTATTTCCTTTTTCTTTCTTTCCTTCCTTCTCTCTCTTTTCTTTCTTTCATTCTTCCTCTCTCTTTCTTCCCCTTTTCTCTTTCTTTCTTTTCCCCCTCTCTCTTTCTTTCTTTCTCTCTCTTTTTCTCTCTTCCTTTTTTCCTTCTCTTTCCTTCCTTCTCTTTTTATCTCTCTTTCTTTCTTTTCCCCCTCTCTCTTTCTTTCTTCCTCTCTCTCCCTCTCTCTTTCTTTCTCTCTTCCTTTTTTCCTTCTCTTTCTTTCCTTCTCTTTTTATCTCTTTCTTTTCCCCTTCTCTCTTTCTTTCTTCCTCTCTCTTTCTTTCTCTCTTCCTCTTTTCCTTCTCTTTCTTTCCTTCTCTTTTTATTTCTCTCTCTCTCTTTCTTTCTCTCTCTTAAGAATAGGAATGTAAAGACATTACTAGATCTAGCATTACAAGGGTAATTTCAAGGAGTGGCAATCCATATCACATTTAGTAATAATAATTTCTGCCATTATATTAACATTTATATATATATATATATATATATATATATATATATACACACACATATATAGGCATACACTTATACACAAATCCACATATAACATAAATATTTAGAGCAGCTATGTGACACAGAGGATAAAGTAGCAGGCATGGAATCAGGAAGACTCATCTTCCTGAGTTCAAATCTGGCCTCAGATACTATAGCAGCTGTATGACTCTGAGAACATCATTTGCCTCAGTTTCCTCATCTGTAAAATGAGCTGGAAAAGAAAATGGCAAAGCCCTCCAGTGTCTTTGCCAAGAAAATTATAAACGGGGTCATGAAGAAACAGACACTACTAAAAATGAATGAATAATAACAGCATATTATACACACATGCACATATATATATACACACACATATTCACACATTATGTATATGACATATAAAATTGACTGGCCATATATAGCATATTTGACAGGAGCAGAACAGTCTGTTTGTAGATTTGTAGATCTGGCCAAAGTCTTTGATACTGTTAGTCATGAGGGCTTATGAAAAATCATATCAAAATTTGTTTGCCCAGAGTTCATCAGTATAAAATGTCAATTTCATGATGCCACGCTTGCCCAGATTCTGGACAATGGACAATGTTCTTGAGCTTTCCTAGTCACCAATGGAATAAGACAAGGCTGTATACTTGTCCCTATGTCTTTTAGCATGATGTTTTCAGTCATGTTGTAAAATGAGTTCAATTAGGACAAACATGCAATCAAAGTCTGTTACAGAAATGAGGATAACTAACTTGAAAAGGCTACAAGCCCAAACTAAAATGGAGGGAGTGTTGGTGCATGATTTTTTGTTTGCAGATGATTGTGCACTCAATGCAGCCTCTGAAGCCAAGATGCATCAAAATGTGGATCAATTCTCGGCAGCTTGTGCTAATTTTGGCTTAACAATGAACATCAAGAAAGCACAGGTCCTCCTTCAGCCAGCACCACATGATTCATATGTAGAAGCATCAATTACAGTAAATGGTGAAGTTCTGAATGCTGTGGATAAAGTCATTGACCTTGGCAGTATACTTTCCAGAGATGTCCACATTGGTAATGAAATTGACACATGCATTGACAGAGCTGACTCAGTATTTGGGAGACTTTGAAGGAAAGTGGGGGAAAGGAGGGAGATTAAACTGACCCCTAAACTGAAGGTCCACAGAGCCATTGTGCTGAGCTCATTGTTGTATACATGTAGAACCTGGCAGTCTACCAGTGCCATGCCAGCAAACAGAATCACTACCATATGAATTCTCTTAGGAAGATCCTGAAGATCATCCGGCAGGAGAACAGACCAGACCCCGAGGTCCTTTCTTGAACTAAACTGTCAAGCGTCCCGACTCTACTGCAGAGAGCACAACCCCACTGGGCTGGACCCATTGTTCAAATGTCAAATATGCACTTGTCAAAAAGACTATTTTGTGGAGAACTCACTCACACCAGATGGTCAGAAAAAATGATACAGGAACTTTCTCAAGTTCTCTTAAGGAACTTTAGAATTGATTGTATGATGTGAGAGACATTGGCACAGGACCACCCAGCATGGCGTGCCCTTATCAGAGAAAGTATTGTGCTCTATGAATAAAGTAGAATTGTTTCTCAGAAGAGAAGCACCCCAAATGTTTGTAGGGACCATTTATGCCTGCCCAGTGTCAGAGCATTCCAAACTCTTATTGGTCTGATCAGCCAGTCAGACATGCTGTAATTTGATTCTAAGATAATGATGACATTTTGGTTCTCTTTGAGAATGAATGGCAACAATCAGTCAACACATATCAGCCAACACATTTGGTATGTATATGTGTGTGTATATATGCACATATATGATATATGCATATGTATATACATGTACACATATAAATGCACATATAGGACATATGTATATAATAAATCTTTATGTATTTATATAGACACACACAATACACACATTGTCTATACAATATCTACATATAACTGACTATCTGTGTTTTTATGTGCATGTGTGTGCATACACATACACATATATAAACATATATACAAACCACTCCAATATCTTTGCCAAGAAAACCCCATGGATAGTATTGGTGTGCTATGATCCAAAGGGTCAAGAAGAATCAGGCACAACTGAACAATAATAATCTGTGTTATGTAGGAGGAATTTCTTCTTTATGAAATTAGTGGATCGTATTAGCTCATCTTTACAGCTCTTCCTAAAGAATATGACCTTAGGAGTCTAGAGATGGTGGATGAAGCATTTGAGGAATATCCTATTGATATTTATGTAGCAACCCCATTCTACCCCAAATGCAAGAAATTAAATTAGAGAGAAGGGGAATGAGATGAAAGTTCCTGTGACTATGTACTAAATAGCAGCTAAGAATAAGAGGATCACAAGTACATGCCTCAGATTAACTAACACCTCCTTCCACAATGTCCCCAACACACCTATTATTGATTTCCTGGAAGACAAATGAAATTGGAAATGTGTGTAGTAGTATATAAATACTAGCTATTATTTCACTTTCTCTTGGGCCATGGGAAAAAGTAGTTGATCAGATTCCTAAATTTCACCTTTTCTTAAGGGATGAAAAAGAATTTTGGTATACCTTTGTTGCTAAATGTTGCTAAATAGTTAAGAAGACTGTGTCAGAGCATGAAAAAAGAAATCTCAGGAGAGTGTCAGAGTTAATGGGTTAACTCTTTTTTGAGAACACCTTATTTGGAAGTTGGGTCTTTTGTTTTATTTTATTTTTTAAGATTCCAAAATCTTAATGAAAGGTTAAGGACCTTTCAGGACTAGAATTGTTCCTTCACAGAACTTCAGGGAATATACATGAAAGCAGATCTGGGTAGTCAGCTTCCACAAGTTCATATCTTTTTTTCTAATTACCTTCCCTAATAATTATCAGGGGAGATACTATTTGTTCCAGATCTACAAATAGAACAGCAAGAAATTTAAAATTGATTTCTTATATTTTTCCTTTCTCTAATCAGCTGGCTTTCTTAGTATTCTCTCTCTTCCTCCCTTTTTCTTTTCCTCCCTCTTGTCCTCCCTCGACCCCTCTCCCTACTTCTCTCTCTCTGTCTCTTGTCTCTGTCTCTGTATCTCTCCCCCTTCTGTTTCTTTCTCTCTGTTTCGGTTTTTTCTCTGTGTGTGTCTCTCTGTGTCTCTTTCTCCGATTCTGTCCCTGTGTTTGTGTCTGTCTCCCTCTCTCTGTGACTCTGTCTCTTTCTCTCCCCTCTCTCCCTCCCTCCCTCCATCTCTTTTCTTCTTTTTCCTTCTCTCCCTCCCTCTCTCCCTCTCTTAGAGAAGGAAATAAGCAGAAACCTTCTTGTCCAGTTATCCCATTATATTTGACACTGAAATTCTTCCTGAGTTTTTAAGATTGTGAAGTCAGTGAAACTATAAAAATATGCAAAATCCAATTCTTTCTAAGTGGGCTGTACAAAGCAAATCATGATTTCCTTTCCAAAAAAATAATAATGATTATAAAAGTGCCTTTAGTAACTTGATGACAGACTTAAACAGTCTGAACAGCTTGATGATTTTTCCTGTGTGTGACATTTTCAGTTTTATGTCTCAGGAAAGCCAGGACAAGCTCCATATTCTCTCAACTTCTCCCAGTGTGTAAATGGCTTCCCCGGGAGTCAGATCAGTGTGCCATGAAAAGCATAGACTCCTTCAGGGCACTTTAATATGAAGGCAACTACTGTGAGATTGAGACAACTGAGACTGGGGCCCCAGGGTGGGTGGGCAATGTTCCGTCTTCCTCTATACCCCTTTGGGGGAAACTTCCCAGATGGAGACTCCAGAGATTTGGACAGGGGAAAAGTTCAGCAAGACTCTAAGTATGAATAACTGCTTGTTGCTATTTTGTTTTTGAGTAAAAGCTAATATTTTGTGTAATGCACATTGTGCTGTTGAAGGCATATGTCTGATAGAATATCTTTAAATTATAGGACAATATCTCAATGCAGACCCTATGAGGACATTTCCCATATTAGAACGCATTCCTGAATATCTCCTGTAATGCTAGTTTAAAACAAGTTATTCTGAAAACTTACACAATGAGGAAAGTGATGGTCTCTCCTGTCTGCCCAGGTCAGCCCACACTTCAAGTATTAGCTTAATTTGGGTTGCCTTATTAACAAATTCAGTATCCAGAAGAGGGTGGCCATGATGGAGAGTAAATTAAATTATCATTTATTAAGTACCTATATGTTCCAGGAATTGTGCTAGTCATTGGCAAATCAAATAAATAAATAAATAAATAAATAAAGCATCCTTTGTTTTTAAATAGATTACTTTCCACTAGAAAGAAATAGTACATAGACAGAGAAGTAAATTTAAGATATATTCAAGGTAAATATAATATAATTTGGAGTGGGAGCAAGTACTGAGAGCCATCTAGAAAGGCACTAAACAGGAAGAGGAAGACTCTGCTGGAGAGCCACATAGATGCTGAGGCATCCTGTTTCTGGGCTTGTATAATAAAGTGACTGTGCTTCACTTTGGAGCTTGCACAAGAACTCCATGAGTGTTTCCTGTCCACTTACCTTGTGAAAAGGAAAGGCTTTATAATTGGCATTGTGGAGCCGGAAAGGCATGTATATTTAAGAAGAGCTAGCTGGCCAAATTAGGCTCTTTTTCCTAGTCATAATCAAGAGGAGACAAAGATTGCTCTAGGTTGCTTGTACGAAGTTGTTTGTATGTTATCTCCCTCATTAGAGTGGGAGCTCTTTGAGAGTAGGAGTGCTTTTGCCTTTTTTTTGTACCCTTAGCACTTAGACTATACCTGACATATAATAGACGTTTAATAAATGCTTGTTGATAGCAGTGTTACTACTGGGCTTATATCCCAAAGAGATACTAAAGAAGGGAAAAGGACCCACATGTGCAAAAATGTTGTGGCAGGCTTTTTGTAGTGGCTAGAAACTGGAAAATGAATGGATGCCCATCAATTGGAGAATGGCTGAATAAGTTATGGTATATGAAGGTTATAGAATATTATTGTTCTGTAAGAAATGACCAGCAGGATGAATACAGAGAGGCTTGGAGAGACTTACATGAACTGATGCTAAGTGAAATGAGCAGAACAAGGAGATCATTATACACTTCAATAACAATACTGTATGAGGATGTATTCTGATGGAAGTGGATTTCTTCAACAAAGAGAAGATCTAACTCAGTTCCAATTGATCAATAATGGACAGAATCAGCTACACCCAGAGAAGGAACACTGAGAAATGAGTGTGAATTGTTTGCATCTTTGTTTTTTTTTCCAGGTTATTTTTACTTTTTGAATCCATTTTTTCTTGTGCAATAAGAGAACTGTATGGTTCTGCACACATACATTGTATCTAGGATATACTATGACATATTTAACATGTATAAGACTGCCTGCCATCTAGGGGAGGGGGTGGAGGGAGGGAAGGGAAAAGTTGGAACAGAAGTGAGTGCAAGGGACAATGTTGTTAAAAATTACCCATGCTTATGTTCTGTTAATAAAAAGTTAGAATATATATATAATATATTATATATAATATAATATATATAGAAATATATATATATATATATATAAAATGCTTGTTGATATGTATAACCAGAGACTTCCTCTCTGTAACTTCAATGTACTGTCCTTGATTCTGTCTTTGGATACCAAGAAAAACAAGCTCAATTACCCATTCAAGTAATAACCCTTGGTATGCTTAAAGACTATACTCATACCCATCTATCACTGGGAAGATGCTTAGTACATGAGTGCTGATTAGTTGATTCTGGATTCTTCTAGAGAACTTGCCAGTACCTCTTGTTATGTACAGTTCCATAATGATTTCCATCCTGTAGATATGTTTCAGCCTAGAATCCATCATTTTTCAGAAGCAATTTGAAGGTCAGGTTGAACTAGATGGTCCATGAAGTCCTATCTCTTATCTCCATGATATGAATAATGAGAAATCTATTTCTCAAGATTGCTGTTGAGAAAGTACTCAGATTTCCTGGCTTATCCAACTTGTGCAGGGATAATGGGTTCTGACAAAAGTTTCAGCCTTGTGGTTCTAAAGTAGGTCCTCAGGATCATATATTCAGAGGATAGAGATCATTCTGTCAAACTATCTCATTTTCAAGATGAGGAAACAGATCTAGGAATGGATTATAGGATCATAGATTTAGAGATGAAAGTTGAAAGATAGAAGATAGAAATCATACAGGTCCACCCACTGATTTTACAGAATAAAATTACCAAATAGTGTTGTTTTTGTTTTAAAAATAATTTTAACTCTCCATGGAGCATCCCTGACTTATAGCAGGTGGGAGGGAGCTATAGTTTGCCACAAGAATCTAGAGAGTTAGCTTGTTCAAACCACACAGGGCCGAGATTTTGTGAATATATAAAAGCCTTGTAAAGATTTTTAAAAGTTATTATGCCCACCATGCTTTCCTCTAAAATATATTAAACCAGCAAATATGGTAATAGGCTTAAACTCTATTTATGGTCTCTGGGCTTTCATCACTTGACTTGCTGCTATTCCTCTCGACAAAGGCTCTGAATTTGGGGGCTCTGAATTATCATGTTCTTGTCCATTAGCGCTTTTAGTAAAAGTACCACTGTCCAGGTACATTGTTAGTGAGGTATCCTGCCAATTAACAACTTGGATAATCTCCTGATCAGAAACACTTTTCAAAAAATGTGGTCACAGAACAGCTTCTTGGGTCTAAGTCTAATAACACTGACAACTGTTTCCTAGAATCCCTTTCAATGGATTATTAAACATCTCAGCTGCCTCTGATCCCTTTAGTATATACCCTGATACCTTTAAGGCTTCTCAGGAGGCTGTCATCTCTCTCAGGCCTCCCTGAAAGACAATCAAAAACTCATCTATTATCAGACAAATGGAAATCTTGTATTTTTTTAAACACATTAATGTGCAGAATGAAAACAGACTTTGAAATCTATCTGAGGCATAAATTCCCAAGCCATATTTCAGCATCATCATTTGCAAATGTTCAATGAAACAAATTAAGTTTTCATATCCATATAACACCTCACTGGCTTAGAACACAAACTGAGCAAACAAAACAGCAAATAGACATCATCTCTTTATCATTACTTTTGAGCTCATCCCTTTCTCATCTTTCTTCAGGCTCACTAGTTTCCATTATTATTAATATTATTATTTCACATTTATTAACTTGTCTTTCATATAACATATGATAAGAATTCTTTTCTTAATGAGTTTATGTTCCTGAGAAAAGGAGAGTCGAAGTCACGCTCTTGTACCTGGTGGATAACCTTGAGAGCATATCACAAGACAAGCATAGTTAAAATTCTAGTTCAGCTTTGATAAATAGTTAGCCCATATCTCTCCTTAGCTCCTGTGATAAAGGAATGTCTGATGACTTTTCTTTCTAGAAATCTTCTCCAAACGGCTTCCTGTTGGGTTTCTCCAGACTCATTCCGTATCTCTGCCCATTCGCAAAGAATGCACCCATCCGCTAGACTGGTGATTCTTAAAGTATGTTCTGGGGTACCCTTGAAGGTTCTGGAACAAGGTCAAAACTGTTTTCAATACTGGGCCATTAAAATTTTTAATTTGGTAAATACTAATAATCTATATAAACAAAAATTCTTTTTTGGGTGTGTTTCTCACCAATGTAAAGATTCTTAAATAATCCTGAGATCAAAAGATTTGGGAACCACTAACCCTAGCTCTCTTGTGATATTGAATTTTAAGCTTTATCAATACCATCTATGACTTCTGATCCAATAATATTCACTTAGCATCATTTAGTGCAAGTTGAAACTGATGTTCATACAAGTTTTCCCCAAAGGGAAAAGAACAGATGCAGCTAACAATAGCAATGTGTCACAAGTTCAAGGCTCCTTAAGGCTCAGGAGAACATAGTGAAGTGTGAAATGCATGTCATTATCCCCATTTTACAGGTGAATGAACTGAAGATCAGAGATGTAAAGTGGCTTCGCAGAAGTCACACAGTCATTCTGTAGCAGAGTCAGATCTTGAATCCAAATCTTTTAAATCCAGTACTAAGCCCACCTGTGTGGTCACTCTGGCAGTAATGAAACTTCTAGTCAATGCCTCTCAGTGGAATGGCTCCAGAGAGGCATGGATAACTGGCCTAACTAGTTCAGTGTTCCCACACAAGGAGGCCTGCCCTGAGGAAACTTTGTTCTGGCCCCTTAAGAAACTTTCCTTCTTCCATTCTGGTCACTGGTTCAACTGCATAGGGATTTCCTCAACTATACCAACAGGGACATTTCTGGGAATGTTTATGAACAGAGTCTCAGGGACAGCTTCAGTTCTGCTGGACATTTCTTCTAGGATCAAGTCATTGCTTTCTGTCATTCTGGATTGCATCAGAAACTCTCTTTCTAGGAGCAGAGGGTATCAATGTATCTTGAGAAAATTAGAGATGGAAGAAAAATCCCTTCTTTCTTCCCTTTTCTCATTTCTCCCTGATCTGCAACAGGCTCTCCCCAAATGATTTGGGATCATAGGACCATTAAATTTGTAGAGAGAATTTTTGCTTAGCTATGTATTGGTTAAGTTAGTTTCTGAAGTTCTTTTTAACTGTAAGACATGATTCTTTGAGTTGAAACTAGACAGAAGAAGTCCTGGCATCAAATTTAGTCTTCAGTGGAAGTACATCCCTTCCTTGGGCTTCAATTTTTTCTTCCATGAAATGAGGGGATTGAACCCATACACCTCCAAGGTCATCTCTAGCTCTAGGATGAGGATGCTATAGGCAAAGGTGTTTGGTCCTCCTTTTTACAGAGGAGAAGCTCAAAGGAGCCAGGGGATATGGCCAATGTCACTTATGTGGCAGCTGAAGCAGTGCCTATGGATTTATGGGAACACTAGTCTTGTGCTATCATCATGGTACCTTACAAACTATTGCCAAGAAGCTTAGTGGAAATATATAAGGACATGACTATTCATAGTCTACCTTTTTCCCAGTCATGTGATTGAGATATTATAGATCTAGGCTGTAGTGTTAATGTTCATCACATCTCTCCCACAGAACTGGGGAGGATGTCTTCTATGCCCCAGTGGATCTGTGGAAGTCATCTCTTCAAAAGTTGATGAGTCAGCTTTTTAATCCACAGAAGGAATTCAGTTGTATTATCCTACCAAAAAATATTCACATACTTAAGAAAGACTCATTTGGAGACTCTGTTTAATTAAGCATACAACACCCCATTACCTTTTTTTAAAATGCTGTTGGAAAATTCAAACTAATATCCTCCAGGGGCAATTTCCTCCCATTGGATTCTATTCCCCTTAAGCAGATAGGGAAGGGAGGAGGGAATCAAATAAGATATTGTTTCTAATTTTTCTAATAACTGATGATTATATAACTCTAATTTTGCATGAATTCATATGCTGTTGCCTAATGAAATAAAATGAAGCAATTACTGGGAAACATTCATTAGTCCTAGTTAGAAATGCTTATGGGCTGTTGAAAAATTATTCTGTGTTTCTCTGGATCCATTCCATCCTAAGTTGAGAGGGTTTCTGGCTCATGAATCATGGCAATCTGACATTAACATAGTTTTATTTGCACCTGATGGGCTGTAATTCTGAATTATACAGGCCTTTTGCTCATTTTCTTGCTAATTGCAGGGATGCTATACAGTTGGTGAAAGAATTTTCAGATGTCGAACCTTATCAACAGAGTTATAAACTGAAGTTTGGCAAGTCTTCCAGTTCTCTCCTTCTAGAGAGCTATGATTTCTTTGGTGGAAATATTCCCTTCTATACTAAAGATGATTCAACCTCCTGCAAAGCTTTTATCCTAATGGGATCTGAATTTAGCCACCACTCTCCCCCTCCCCCCCAAAAAAATTATCATCCGGAGGAGAATTCTCTAGTTGGGAACCTTGGTGCCCTGAGGTTTGGAGGCAGTGACTGAGTCCATCTGCAGCTCTGATTGCAAAGCTATTTCTATGTGGTAAGGAATTATTCACAATTGTACTCTTCTAGTGTGGTCACTTTCCCTTCAAACTGAGGCATCTTGGGAGGGAGGAACAGAAAGAGAAGCAGGAAGAGGCAGTTAATTCAGGGCTTCGCACAATGCCTGGCACATAGTATGTATTTAACAAATGACTAAGTGAAGATAAATACAAAAATGAGCCAGGTTCTGACTCCAGGGAGCTTATATTTTAATAGGAGGAGATAATACACATAGAGGAGTAGAGACCAGGGAAGAGAATTTTGATTTAGAATGAAACCATAGGGCTACTGATTATCTTGCCTTTTTAGTAAGAATGGTAGGTAGCCTAACATCCAAAAGCATGGTTGGGCCTAAGAAGGTGAATCTAATTAGGGGACTCAGATTAACCTAGACAGAATATTGCTTTAACTGGCTCAGGTTGGAACTGGGGGAGGGTGAGTGACCCCTTCCCATGCTTCCTGGGAAGTTTTAGAGTTTTATATAACACTACCAGAAGGATCAAAATAAGAGGAATTCTAAGGAAGAACCACACCCTCTGAAATGTTCACTTAAGTCATCAATTTTTCCTATTCAGCAGCCAACTAGGGGATTGCTTTCACTTCCCTATGGAGCTCAAGTGTTTAATCGGAAATAGAGCAGTCAGAGAGCTTGTTTTCCCAAAGCACTTCTATGGAAAACCAGAACCTTGCCTACCACTCTGGTGCTGATAGGACAGCTCTACACATGCCCTTTCAATCTTGGCCCTCCAATGGTTGTTCCCAAAGCACATCAAGTGAAAGGGAAGGTAAAAATGTCCCATAATGACAGAGAAAAGGCAACTTATCCAGGCAGGTCCTGGTTTATTGAGGAAGGACTGGATGTGATGACTATGTCACTGGTAGATGGTAGATAAAAACCCAGGGCTACTTTTTTTCTTTCTTTCTTTTTTTTTTTTTTTACAATGAGAAAAGAAAGGGTTTTTTTTTTCTCACAATAATTTATTAAGTATTATTAAGATAAATGCAATAATAACAAAGAAAAAACAAACTCTACAGGAACATTTCTATCTCCCTTTAAAGTTTATATTTTCTTGCTATTTCTAAATCATGTCTCTTATATTTGGATCATCCTCCCATCCCATTCCCATCAGAACTTACACTTTGCCTTTGGGAACCCAGTCTCTCACTGGATTAGAGTAAGAGTGAGAATTTTACCTTGTTCTAATTACCAGCTTCTTTGGCCATTTTCTTCTGACCATTTTCAGACTGACCTTTCCCCCCCCCCAAGTATTCACTCACCCCCATCTAGCTTTCTGGCTCCTCATTGTATGATATCTTTCCCTATTAAAATATGTTTTGTTTGCTATCTTGTATTTATATTCCTATCACTTAGTACATTTCCTAGTACACAGTAAGAGTTTAATAAATGCTTTTTCTTTTTTTCATTCAATCAGTCACAGAACACTTTCCTCACTATTATTCAATGAGGTAGAGAATACAAAGTGAGGAAATTGAGACACTTGGAGGAAAATGAGTTCCACACAATGAAATAAACAATAACCATTAGACCTGTGCTTGAATCTCTGTATCATAACAGCAAGACCAATGCCTTTTCTTTTAGCCCTAGAAACAAGGAATGCAATCAATCCATCAACGAGAATTTATTAAGAGACAAGCAATGCAATCTGCTAAGTTCTGAGGATACAAAAAAGGAAGAAAATCTCTACCTCCAAAAGCTAACAATTTATAACACACACATATATACAAAGTAAAGAGTGAGGGGAGTTTGGGATTGACATTAGGAGGGAGTGAGATCACAGAGTCTCCAATTTTGTGTGTGTGTATTGTGTACACACAGATAGACACACATACACCAACATTCATACACACATATAGAAAGGGAAGAGAGGGAGGAAGAGAGAAATGCGGGTAGAGAGGGAGATAGACACACAGAGAGAAAAAAAGAGACAGACAGACTGATGGAGAGAGAGAGTGACAGAGAGAGAGAGAGAGAGAGAGAGAGAGAGAGAGAGAGAGAGAGAGAGAGAGAAACAGAGAGACAGAGATAGAGACAGAGACACACAGAGAAAAACAATGACAGAGAAGGAAAGAGGGAGAGAGAAAGAAAGAGAAAAGAGAGGATTTTCTATGTGTAAGAACTACCTACTTTAGATTTTTGAGTCTACTTGGTCTATTGGCCCTATTATTAAAAAGCTCTTCATGTTTCCAGGATTGGCCTTCTGAGATGCATTATAGGTACTGGTTAGTTCTTTCTGTCTGTAGGTCAGAACTATTCCCATTGCTACTCAGGCTCTCTCTTTTTAGACTTGACATTTTAGATGGTTTCCTCTGTAGCAACTCCCCTGAATCTTTACAAAGCTAAAAACAGAATTCTCCACACACATTCTGACAAGTTCCCTAAATAGAGAATGTGTTTATGTTATATATCACAAAACAAACAGTTTTTAATCTTTGTGAATATAGACTTGTTTTGACAGGTCATGTATTCCTTGAGTATGTGTTATCTGAAATCATTAGTTTCCATTCTTAAAATAAATTGATTAATGATGATAATATTGTGGATTCATTTTTTTCTGCTCACCAGTTGAGCTTTTTTTTTTAAGTTCTTCATTGACATAGCCAAATTCTGAGTCACATTCATTTGTACTTTCTTTTTTAGGTTATAATTTCTGTTTTTAATCATTCTAGAGTTTCTTATGTCATTACCTTTTAGTAATCCACAGACTTCTATATATCCTCAAGCAAAGGATCACTTGCCTTTGGCTTATGTATTAAGAGAGCTTTGTAATTTGTTGAGGATTTAGTGCTCATCCTTCCTTGTGGTTTTATGACTCTCTTTAAAATTTATCTGTTTGTGCTTTGGGTTTTTAATGTAGTTTTTCCTTGTTAAAATCTTTGGTGTATCAATATTTTATTAAATATAGTTTCCTTATCATTCACTTTATACCTCCTCCTTTACTGCTGAATAGACTGAAAGGCTAGGCAGTAAATGTGATTCACCTTCGTTTGCTTTGGGTGAGACATGGGAGTGGATTTAGAATGTATCAGTCTGGGTTCCTGCCCTAAGTACTTCTTGGAGGAAAAGACTGATTCTGTATGGATATCAGATCACTTTCCACCAAGCTCAGGGCAAATGATCACACTGGCTGAGAGTCCAATTCCTCTCATGACTCCCTTACCTTCTCAAAACTGAGCTGAATTACCACCTTTAGCTTTTTACAGGGTTGGAGAGGTAGTGGAAGAGTTTCTTAGCAAAGTCTCTGTAGTGATGGGAATCCTTAACCTAGGGTTGGGTTTTAGTTAAAAGGAAGCATGCTTTTCCCTTCTTCTTCCCCCTTCTTCACAGGAGTCAAGAGAGTCAATATCTTCTAAATGTGTGTTTATATAGGGAGACTACAGTGATGAGGTATACTAGTAGAGTAACTTTTCAGCAGAGGAGAGCCCAAGAAGGTCTGACACAGAAACTCGCTATGTTCCTTTGATTATGGGCCAGAGTATGGAGGCTAATTACTGGATGAGACTTTAAGGATTAGAGTTCTCCGATGATAATTCTTCAGTTTTCTGTCTTCTGGGGGTTCTCTCTACTGAATTTCCTGTATTCAGGTGTTCTCTGCTTCAAATGTATAATTCCTCTTTGGGAGGAGTTTTGAGAATTAAAGAGATCTGGAGAGTGTCTCTTCTGCCATATTGTTGGTCATGCGCATGATGCTAATACTGAGCAAATCAATAATGCTAAATTAAGCACGAGAGATGTAGTATTATAGTATTATGCAGTAATAAATGAAGCAATAGCTGCAAGTAAGTAACATGTAGCAAATAAAACTGGAATGCAGATATGCAAATTAGTGGCAATACAAAACAACATGCACAGGATTATGGGAAAGCAGTTACAATAGCTATGCTCAAATCAGTTGTAACTAGGCAAAAGTATCCATTAAATCAGTACCACTTTCACATACACACAATCTCATCAAAACAAATACTCTACCTATTAATCATCATCATAAATAACAGCCACTTTGCATTTATGAATTCAATGGCTCCATCATGAAAGAGAGAGATACCTCTGGGAAGACAAAAACAAAACAAATCATAACAGAACAGAACTAGAAAATAGGATTAAAAAACATTAGGAAAGGAAATAAATAGGTGAATAAACATGAAAAAGTTTCCAAATAAACATCCAAAAAATAGAAAAGGAAAAAAAATAGAATTCTTCCAAACTCTCCCCCCTCCTACCCCAGAAAGAATACTGGACTGACAGCTCATAACACATAAACTTCATAGAAAAGAAATCATCCAGACCAAGGTGTCCTATGTCACTAGCTTTAGTGTCATCGAAGCAAATCTGTCTGAGATAAAATATGAAAAACAAAAGGAAGAAGATGAAAGAATATTGGAAAATTCTGAAAGCTGAACAAACTGACAATTTCAAAAACTCTGGGCATAATGGGAATGGGGAGGGAAGGAAACAATCATTTTTTAAAAAATGTTTTCTAGGTACTTTACAAATCTTCTTTTTCATTGTCCCCAGCAAAGCTTCCTGCTCTCTTGTGGGGGAGCGGAGGTGTTGTCTGAGTAGGGCCCATGATGAACAAGGACTCCATGCAGCATTTGTGCCAGGCATCTACTTCAATGCCTACAAAAGAAAGCAGCAGCCTTCTTGGGGTGGTTCTATTTCTCTGGACTTCAGAACTTTGCCTAGAATATCCCTCTTCCTCAGCTGCATCCACCTCTTGAAGCCACCTTCCCAATGAAGTTTTTCCATGATCCCACCCTATGTAGTTAGCGATTCTTTCCTCCCAATTTGGCAGTTTTTCTCTATGTGAATGTTTTTTCTTCCCAATAAATGTTAGCTCCTGGAGGTCTTGGAGTGGATTTAGCTTTGTTTCTGCATGTTTTCCCAATGCCATTCCTCCATTTAACTGGTGCTTACTCTACATTTATTGATTTGAATTAAATGTTAGACTTACACCTTCATGGATGTACCTCAATCAGTACTATGTACCATAGCATTGGGACAAATGCTAGATATGCAAAAAGAGGCAAAAGTAGTCTCTGCTCTCTAGGAGTTCATAGTCTAATGGGTAAGACAACCCTATTAACTTATGCTTCTCCTCTCTACCCCCTATGATGGAGCACTGATGATTTCCCCATTGGAAATTGTTGCCATTTTCCTTTGAAAGCTCACTGAATAATAGGGAAACATGTTTTTAAGTTGAGTTTGTCATCTCTTTTGGCCACTTTGGAGTCTTAGCATTTATGTCCATCAGCAGTTGGAAGAATTAGTCTTAAAATTACATTGTTCCCAACCTCAGCTCCAATCTGCCTATCTATTGAGTTTCTGTGATGTACAGCAATGGGGCAGGTCATGGCAATCGTGATTCCTGTTTCTAAGCAACAATCTTCCCTGAGTCTTAGCTACTTTATTGAGATGGAAAGCTCCATAAGCCCTATGCTTTTCCTACTTGGTTGTTTATGTACACTAAATAGACACTATAAGGATACCAAAAATAAAACAACCCACTGATTACAGCTAGGTCCTGATTAATGCAAATAATGCAAGTGATTCCATTGTTTGAATTCATACTGCCTATTTCCAGTGGGTTGGAACCAATGATCACATTTTACATAATCATCTAGAATAGTATGAAGAATACCTGAAAATGTTTTGGAGGACTTATTCACACTAATTGGGAACAACCTATAGATCATTCAGTCATTCCATCTACTCTCTATGCCAGGTGCTATGATTTCCACGGAGGATGAAAAGTTGTAAATGAAACAATCCCTGCTTTCAGGGAAGTGGAAAGTGACTGATCAGGTAGGGGGGTTATCATCATAATTTATTAATTCATTTAATTAATTTAATCTTATTTAATCTCACATTTGATTCAACAAAGATTCATTAGGCACAAGCAATGGTCAAGGTGGCATTCTATTAGGGGCATTCTATTCTAATAGAATTATACATTCTATGAGTATATAGACAAAATGATTCTGGGGGATTTTAGTGTTTAGGGAGTCAAGAAAAGAGGAGGCACCCAAGAAGGAGAAACCAAGCTGAGTCCCAAACGATGACAGTGATTTTGAGAGGGGAAGCCAAGAAGGGAAGACTTAGAGAGCAGTTGAGACATAAAGATAAGCCTATGCAGAGGAAAAGTTACCGCTTCTCTCCCCTTACTCCCCAAACCATCCTATTCTGTTCAGAACTTGGGGGACTGACATTTTGTCCAGAGAAATTCTGGCAGATTTTCTAATTTCTAATTTTTCATTCTTCCAACCCCACCTTGCAACTCCTTTATTCTTTTTTTGCTGCATCCCAACAAGTTTCAATTTTCTTATGTTTGAGAGAGATGCTGTTTATATGGGTCACACGGGAACAACATAAAACAGACAGGAAAGGGAAATGATCAGAAGGCTGCCAAGAAGGGAGAAATGTTTCACTCATCATTGACACTTGGCTAGCATTCTTTCTCTCCATTAAATGAAGATGAAAAAGGACAACACTCATCTTAAAGCACTACTGAACAAGTGAGTTAGGTGTTTGAGCCAAGTCCAGTAAGTGTGATTAATGTATTTAGACAAAATAGAAAACTTTCAATTATGAAGTCTCCTGATCCTCCCCCCAACCACTAGTACCCTCCTTCCCTCTTGAACTATTTTGTACTTAACAGCTTTGCAACTATTTATATTCATTTACTTTACAGTCAGTTTGTATCTATTTTTATATCTACTTGTTGTCTCCCTTGTTAGGCATGTAAGTTCCTTTCCTTTCTTTGTTTCATTCTTTATACTCGTATTATCAGCATCCATGTGCCATTACTTGGGCCAGGACAAACACTTCATCAATACGTTTTTGAGGAATTGGATAGGAACAGGAAATGTGGCCAAATCTTTGCTTGACTTGTACATTCTTGGTTGGTTATATGCCAGTTGCAATTTAAAAACTGAATTTTTTACAGTTTAACATTTAACATTTCAAACAGAGCTCAATATCTTTTATCTATAATCCACTCCTCCTTACTTATTTCTGGAAAGGCCACTACCAATTTCCTGTTACCTGAGCCTATAATCGCTCTATAATCCATGATTTATCACTTTCTATTCCCCAGCACAGTCAAAAGGGGTGTGTGTGTGTGTGTGTGTGTGTGTGTGTGTACGTGCACAAATCTTTCTTTGTATCCTCAAGGCTATGTATACAGTGCCTGGGACACAGAAAATATACTAAATGCCTATTGACTTCTTTCCACCTTTTGCAATGGTGTAATTTATTCATTTCTCTTCCTCATCTCTTCTCTTTCACAATCCATTATCTACACAACTTCCAAAGTGACATTCCTAAATCACAGATTTGACCATATCACTACACTTTTATAAGCCCCATTGATTGCCTCTTGGATTAATCAATCAATAAGTTAATATTTATTAACTTCCTATTATGTCAGGCACTTGAGGGTACAGATACAATAAAGAAAATGACCTCATTTGCAAGGAATTTACAATCTAATGAAGGCTACAATTAGGATTTCACACATATACACATGTGACATGTACATGTATCTAATCTACCTCTATATGTATATGTATTCATATATGTATATACACACATGTACATATGTGCATATACATGCACACACAAAACATACACACACACATTTTTCCATGCATGGAGAAAAGGCACAGAGAGAGACAATGGAGGGTCATGTGTATAAAGAGAAAAACGGAAAGCCAGTTTGGCTGGATTTTAGAATATGGAAGGGGGAATAATGCCCAGTGAGACTTGAAAGAGAGATTGTATAGGATTTTTCAAACCAAACAGAGGAGTTTCTACATTATCCTAGAGGCAATAGAAAATTGACATTCATTGAGTAAAGGGGTACCACAGTCATATCTCTGCTTAAAGAAAATCACTTTATCATCAGGACAAACTGGAATGGTGATAGGTTTGAGATTGTTCAGCAGAATTAAGAAGCTGTTGCAATGATCTAGATGAGAACTGATGAAGATCTGAACTGAGGTGACAGAAAATGGAATTAGTCTTTTACATATAGTTATAGTTTGAATTATTGAATGACCAGAAAACAGAGGATTATAGAGTTGTTGTTTTTTTTTAAGAAGATGATTAGGAAGTCTGACAGAAAAAACCCTTTCCAAACTGATTCCAACCTAGCTTTCCAAGCTTGTTACACAATTACTTCCTTTGGTGGCTCATTTGCTGCTCCTCACCCATGACAGCCCATTTCCTGGTCCTGTCTCTATTGGCTGTCCTTCATGCCTCCCTCTTTACTTCTTTTATAATCTTGAATTTCTTCCCAATTCAGAAGACACTTTTAAGTGAGACCTGATTTCTTCGAGTTGGAGTACAAATGTCTTAGATTTACTTTTTAATTATTTTGATGGTTATAAGTATATATTTGGAGTTGTATGTACATATTTCCTCTGATAGAACATAAGCTCCTTGAGGCAGGAACTATCTTATTTTTTCTTGGTATTCTAAGAGTGTAGCACAGTGTCTGGAACACAGTAGGTACTTAATAAATGCTTGTTGATTGACTGATAGAGTGCCAAGCTTTATCCATGGGAAAAACTAAGCTCCTGTTTGGTGGGGCTTATGGATCTGGGTCTGAGTTGAAAGTTTCTCTGATCAGCCAAGTGCTGATTTGTTTTCCTTCTGAGGAAGCTTAGATCTCCCTTTTTCCAACTTTATTCCATTGTGTTTAGTTCTGCCCTATGAGTCAAGCACAAGCTTCATACTTATTATTTTTAATCCTCAGATATTTTATTGTTTACCATTTCTACAAGGCTAAACAGGTAGATTAAAATAGAATATCCAAACAATTTTTTGGCTATTTCAATACACAAACATTTAGAGGATTGTGGTCTAGCAATGCCAGTTTATCTGCTATTATTTGCACACAATACTTCATTTCCTTTTCCCATGCTTTTTATTGACTGTTCCATATGTGTGTATACATACACATGTATATGTATATACACACATATGTATGTATGCATACATACATATATACATATACAAGTATGCGCGTGTGTGTATATATATATATGTATGTATGTATATATATATATATATATATATATATATATATATATATATATACATACATATATATGTACACATTCTCCCTTTCTACCTTTTCTTCTTACTATCATTGACTTCTGTCAAGACTCAGATCAAACATTGTTTTTTTGAAAGAGGTTTTTCCTGGTTTCCTTAGTCACTAAAGCCTTTCCTGCAAAAGTTCCTACTTATTCTTATGGGGGTAAGGATGAAAACAGGAGAGAACTGTAGTTATCCTGAGTGTCTAAAATGATAAGCCCAAAGGATCACATGGAAATGCTTTTACCAATTTAATAGAAATAATCCATAAATTTGTTAGCATCTCACTGAAGATTCCTTTAAAAATGTTATCTATACTATGCTCAAAAACATCATCAAACTGTGCATACCCTTTGATCCACAGTGTTACTACTGGGCTTATATCCAAAAGATATATTAAAGAAGGGAAAGGGACGTGTATGTGAAAAAATGTTTGTGGCAGCCCTCTTTGTAGTGGCCAGAAACTGAAAACTGAGTAGATGCCCATCAGTTGGAGAATGGCTGAATAAGTTATGGTATATGAATGCTAAGGAATACTATTGTTCTGTAAGAAATGACCAGCAGGATGAATACAGAGAGGCTTGGAGAGACTTACATGAACTGATGCTAAGTGAAATGAGCAGAACCAGGAGATCATTACACATGGTAACCACAAGACTATACAATGATCAGTTCTGATGGAAGTGGCTCTCTTCATTAATGAGATGATTCAAACAAGTTCCACTTGTTCAGTGACAAAGAGAGCCATCTACACCCAGAGAGACAACTATGGGAACTGAGAGTGGAACACAACAGCATCCTCATTCTCTCTGTTGTTATTTGCTGGCATTTTGTTTTCTTTCTCAGTTTTTCTTTTTCTTCCTACTTAATCTGATTTTTCTTGTGCAACAAGATAATTATATACACATGTATACATATATTGGATCTAACATGTATTTCAACATATTTAACATGTACTGAACTACCTGTCAAGTAGGGGAGGGAGTAGGAGGAAGAAGGGGAAAATTTGGAACAAAAGGTTATGCAATGGTCAATGTTGGAAAAATTACCCATGCATATGCTTTGTAAATAAAAGGCTTCAATTAAAAAAAATGTTATCCATATGACAGCTGGCTAAGGAGGGATGGGCCCCAGAAGGGCAAATTGGGATTGGGAGTAAAGTAGAGAATGAGAAATTAGGTAAATAATTTACCTAAAGTCGCATTGTTTTAGACTCATCTTTGGAAGGAAAACATTCTCATTCTTAACTATTAGAATTATCAAGGTAATCAAAAGGTATCAAAGACAAATGTAATTACATATATTATCTGAGGGATCTTTAACATCTGATCTAATCTCATTTTTAGGAGAGGAAATGGGGAACTGATAAATGAAGGAACTTGGCCAGTGCCATACTGATAGTGAGTGGCAGAGCTGCAAGCTGAACCCAGATCTCCCAGGTCCACCTTCAGTGGTGTTTCTGTTATACACCTCTCTACCTTCTACCTGATGATTTTGCCCAATGACCATGAGTTATACACTGAAGTAGCCATGGACCCCACCCATACACTAAATGCTTTCTGTTTGTCTTTTTACATACATGACCCTCCCCCTGCCTTCTCCACGCCTTTCCTTTATGCTTAGAATACCCTTCCTCACAGTCTTCCTCTTCCTTTTTTGCATTTTTATTTTTCCCATTACATTTAAAAGAATTTTTGTACATTTATTTTTAAGACTTTGAGTTCTGGATTCTCTCAATTATTCCCACCTCTAGCCCCCATTAAGGCGGCTTCATATGTATGAAGTTATGAAAAACATTTCTATGAAAGTCATATTGTGAAAGAAAACATAGATCTACCCCCTAAAAACCCTCAAGAAAAAAAGTGAGAGACAAAGAGAGAGACATAGAGAGACAGACATAGACGATACAGAGACGGAGACAGAGAGAGCTACAGAGACAGAGACACACACAGAGACAGAAAGAGAGACAAAAAGACAGAATCAGAGACAAGGACACAAAGAGAGACAGAAGGAAAAAGAGAGACAGAGACAGACCCACAGAGAGAGAGATAGAGAGAAAAAGAAAGACAGAGACAGAGAGACAGTCAGAGACACACAGAAAGAGACAGAGACAAAGAGAGACAGACAGAGAGAGAGAGAGAGAGACAGAGAGAGACAGAGAGACAGAGACAGAGACAGAAAGGGGGGGGGAGAGAGAGAGAGAGAGAGAGAGAGAGAGAGAGAGAGAGAGAGAGAGCACTTCAATCGCTATTCAAATTCAATCAGTTCTTTCTCTGAGTTTGGATAGGATTTTTCAATATAAGTTTTTCAGAGTAGTTGTGGGATCATTATGCTACAAAGCCATTCACAGTAGATCATCCCAGAACATTGCTATTGCTTTATTTCCCATAGAACAATAATATCCCACCATAATCACATGCCACAATTTATTCAATCATTCCCCATTGATGGACATCTTCTCAGTTTCCTTTTTTGCCCTGAGAAGAGAATTGCTATAAATATTTTTGTATTTATAGATTCTTCTCATTAAAAAAAATATCTTTTGGGATTCATGCCTAGTAGTGGTATTACTAAGTCAAAGGATTGGCATGGTTTTATATCCCTTTTGTCATAGTTCATATCTTTTGATCATTAATCAATTGAAGTATGGCTCTTATTTTTTTTTTTATAAATTTGACTCAGTTACCTATATATTTGAGAAACTATATCAGAAAACCTGCTTCAAAATTCTTTTTACAATTACTATTGTTAATTGTATGTTCTCCCATTTATTTTACTTTTTCTCTCTTTTTACTGTGTCCATCCTCAAAAGTGCTTTGCTACTGACTTCTCCCTCCCCAAATAAGCTGTCTCTTCCCTCACCTTTCTCCCTTCCTGGATCCTCTTCCCTTCCTACTTTCCTGGAGGATAAGATAGATTTTTATACTCATATTGAGTATATCATTTCCTTTTTGAGTGAATTCTGATGAGACTAAAGTTCACTGACTCTCTTCTCCTTTTCTTCCCTTTCACTGTGAGAGCTTTTTCTTGCCTCTTTTATGGAAGATAATTTATAATATTTAACTTCTCTCTTTCCCTTCCTTCCAGTATATTTCTCTCATCCCTTAATTTTATTTTTTAAAATATTATCTCTTCATATTCAACTCACACCTGTGCTCTCTGTTTATACACACACACACACACACACACACACACACACACACACACACATATACATATATTCCTTCTAACTGCCATAATAATGAGAAAGTTCTAATGAGTTACAAGTAGCATCCTCCCATGTAGGAATATAAATAGATAAATCATACTAAATTCCTTAGGATATAACTTTCCTGATTACCTTCTTAATTTTTCAAGAGTCCTATATTTGAAAATCAAATTTCCATTCAGCTCTGATCTTTTCATCATCAATGCTTGAAAATCCTCTATTTCATTGAATTTCCACCTTTCCCCTTGAAGGATTATACTTAGTTTTGCTGGGTTTGTGATTCTTGGTTGCAATCCTAACTTCATTACTTTCTGGAAAATCATATTCCAAGCTCTCTGATCTTTAAGTAGAAGCTGCTAAATTTTGTGTTATCTTGACTGTGGCTCCACTATACTTGAATTGTTTCTTTCTGGATGTTTGCAATATTTTCTCCTTGATCTGGGAGTTCTGGAATTTGGCTATAATATTCTCGAGAGTTTTCATTTTGGGATCTCTTTCAGAAGATGATTAGTGGATTCTGTCAATTTTTATTTTACCTTCTGGTTCTAGAATATCAGGACAGTTTTCCTTGATGATTTCTTGAAAATTGATGTCCAGCTGGAAGCTGCCACCATAATCACTGCTCACACAAGACCCTCTCACTCTACTCTCAAATCTTTCCTGCTGACCTTCTAAGTCATCTTTGGTATTTCTGGGCTGAGAGGTCTGGAAGCTACAAGTTCTGCTGCTGATTCAGAAGTCTCTAAGCCAGTTCTTACTTTGTTGACAATGGGATTGGGGCAGGACTGGGGTCAATAGGGCTGGGTCTGAGTTGCACCTGGACTGCATGCTGGACTCCAACCCTGTTGCTTTCCTGATGGACTTCAAAGTCATCTATGGCTAGAAAATGTCTTTTTGGGTGTTTTGATGCTCTAAAATTTGTTTAGAGTCATTAATTAAAGGAATTTGGGGGAGAGCATGGTGAGTTCCTACCTTTACGCTGCCATCTTGACTCAGGCTCTTCCTCTTCCTTTAAGATGCAGATCAGGTATCATCTTCTACAGCATTGTTGCTGAATTGACCATCTCCTTTCACTATATCTACAAAATTTCTCACTTTTACTTCAAGAGGAAACTCTGTAGCATTTCATCAGGTCCTAGATCATAGAGGTCACCCAGTCCAACTTCACATTTTACAGGTAAAGAAATTGAGGTCTAGAGAACTAAAATGACTTGTTCAAGTTCACTCAATTAGTGAGTGGAAGAGAAAGGATTTTAACCCCCAAACTTGGATTCCAGAATCACTGCTTCTTTTTTTTCTGTTGTACCATATTGAAATCAAAATGGAAGCAAACTAGCTCACTATTAGAAAAGGTAAAATGAAGAAGAAGTCAATCATCATTATTTCCTCGTTGAGCCAAATTGGCTGAGAACCTCTGATTGTTGGGATATCCTACTGATGACCTTAGCACACAAACCAAAGCCTAAGTCATTTTAAATAACTTAGGACCATTATAACCAAAGTAGAATGAGTACTTTGCACTACAATTAAAAAAAAATCTTATAGAGATAGATGGAGAATAGTTGTCTTCAAAACCTGTAATCTGACACACAGAACTGGATCCCCCCCCCTTTTTAAAAAAAAATTATAGGCTACTTTTCAACAATGAGATGATTCAGGACAGTTCCAATGGTTTTCTGATGAAGAGAGCCATCTGCATCCAGAGAGAGGACTATGGGAACTGATTGCGGACCACAACATAGAATTTTCACTCTTTTTGTTGTTTGCTTGCATTTTTTTTCTCCTTTTTTTTTCTTTTTGATCTGATTTTTCTTGTACAGCATGATAATTGTAGAAAGATGTATAGAAGAATTGCATATATTTAGCATATACTGGATTACTTGTCATCTAGAGGAAGAAGTGGGGAGAAGGGGGGAAATCTGAAACATTAAGTTTTATATAGGTTAATGTTGAAAAATTATCCATACATATGTTTTGAAAATTAGAAAGCTTTAATTAATAAAAAAATAAATAAATTATAGATTGAAGGGACATTGAAAGTCACAGAGTGAATCTAAAGGACCTTACATGTTATCATTGATGGTTTCCATGTAAGCAATGCCTTAAGAGACATTGTCAAGACATGACTGAAAAGAGGTGGGCTGGTATGTAGCAGGAAGCAATGGCACAAACGGATAGATCTCAGCATAAAGACTGCCAATCTGGGAAGGTTCCCTTTCCTCAGATGCAATCTCTGTCGCTTGTAAAATTTATAAGAGAATAGATAAATAGATCTTACTTATTTAAGTAAGAAAGGGTCCAGGGGTTGAATCTAAGTCACTTTGATCATGAGGTCATGTGTTATATTTAAGCAATCATGAAAGAATATTGGTAGTTTGTTTGAAACTTTAGTTGATTTCCTATCTTGCCAGTACCACCAATGGGGATTCCTTTTCTGGAGCAGGTGGAAGTTTAACTTTGAATTTTAATTCAAAACTTTACTAAATTGTAAGTTTCATGAAGGTAGGGAACTTTATCTTAAATAAACTTCATACTTTTCTCTATATCTAACATAGGACCATCAACATAGTAAAACCTGGGAAAAATATTGTCTCTGACACTAGGGCTCTTTAGGACTTCTGGTTAATATATAGATGGTTTGAGATGAGCATGGTACAAGGATTCCATGACTCCTTGTGACTTCCAGCTTCTATAACTTGGGATCCATACCAAGCCAGTGGAGACCTGCTTCCAGACTGGTACTCTTGAGGGTTCTCTAAGCATGGAACTGAGTGTCCTCTTCTTCTTTGACTGTTTGTGTAGGCTTCAGCTTTTAGTCCACTGGCCTAATGTAGGACTTCATAAAGTCCCCAAGACCCCTCTCTACTCCCAACCAAAAGAAATAATAAAGAACATGCCTTCTCTTTCACAGTGATGTCAAGTAATGTCCAGGGCTCACAAAGCTCTCTGAGCTAATCTTATTTCACCTGCTTTTAGTTTTAACACTTAAAAAAAAACCAAGATGATTTATCCTGACAATGTGTTTCAGCTACTGACATTTCTGACAGTTTCAAGAGAATGCCCACGCATTATTTGTACTTAAATGTACTTTTCACTCCATCCTATTTGCCCATTAAGACTGTATAAAGCTTCTTCTAGTCTCCTTCAGAGTTTTACTTTTCTCAGTAGATCTTTCTTTTTTGTTTGTCTTTAATCAAAAGTCTCAAGAAGGAGAATTTTCTTTGAAAAACAAAGTGTTGTACTGGGAATCTCTAGCTTGGAAAATGCGCTGCTTTGAAATGGTGGGGGTTTTATCTCTAATTGAGTAGGTAACACATTTGTTCATGTGTGATTCCATCATATCAGAAATGCATCTTGAAAAATAGAATTATCTTGGGCTTTAGAGAATGAAAAGGAAATAGACCTTCTTTGTCTATGACCATAGAATATTGAAAGAAAAAAAATCAATGCAAATTTATTTAGCACCTACTGAATGCTGTGGTGTTCTCTTCTTTTCTAAAATATGATCATTCTCTGGGAACAGGTTTCTTGGGGAGGTTTTCTTGAGGCAGCCTTAGTTTCAGTTCAGATCAATGATCACCTCAAATACAGCCAGGAGTTAAAATCCAATCTTTTATTGTTTCTTCCAAAATAGCCCAATTAGTTTTCTTAGATGCCTATCTCCTTCCTTGGTTCCAAGAGCTCTTGCAGCTTGTCCTTTGTCGCCTCCAGCTCCCTCTGAATCTTGGTTCTACTCCTCCAAATCCTTTGTTCTGCCCGAATGCAGTCTCTAGCTTGTCAATCTCTGCAACTGACTGACTGACAGACTGACTGAAGCTCTAAGAGCTTCTTATATATGATCTCTTAAAGGTGTGAACCCAAAGATTGACTCCTCTGAGAGAGTGGGATTGTGGGTTTCTGACTTGCGAATCTCCCAAACTTGTGAACTCCAATGTGTGAGCTAATGTGTGGACTCTCAAAGGTGTGAGCTCCAATGTGTGAATTCTCCCAAAGATGTAAATCCTAAGTCACAAGCATTGTTTCCATCAACTCTAATGAGTTAACACTTTGTAAGGATTCTAACATCTCCCACTTTCTTTTTGATTTTAGAACATAGGTGGTCATGACCTCCCTAACTTCTCAAGGAGGTGAGAACCCCCCAAAAAGGTGATCACACCTTTCCTGACTGCTCAAAAAAGAAGTAAAAACACCTTAAAAAGAAGGTGGTCACATCCTCCCTGACATCTAAGGAAGGAAGATGAAAACACCAACGTTAATAGGAAGTCAAATCAGATTAGTGGGTTTCTAAAGGGGATCACTTGAAACAGGTATATATAAAGCCATCAATATGGGAGGTATTACATATAATGACATAAGCACATAGCAATATAACACAGGCTAGTAGTAATGTAACAAATAACATGAATCAACATGAGAATTTATACATTTCCATAAGTCCTAGAAATAGTCCAAGAAGAATCCATTGTCTATTAATTCATGTGCCAGGAATCCAATAATTCCTGCAAGCTTTGAAGTACTGCAATAGTCTCATCAACAATTTTTTATCTCAAGGAATCCAATGATTCCTGCTGGTTTTCAAGTCTTGCAACAGTCTCATTATCAGCCATGCTCTTTCAATGTCAAATGTTTCTAAAATCTTCTCCTTTGTTTTGAGGTTTTTCTCTTTTTCTGTTTCTCTCTGATGGACAAGGCAAATACGGCTTGTTGGCACCCATCTGATTCCTTCTCCATCTCTGGAAATACAAGCAAACCCTCTTTCCCAGGCAGTTAACCTATCTAATTCCCTTCTATTTACCACTTTTGGGATTTCTCCTCATCATCTGGCAATTACATTGGAGCTGTTTGCACTGGACACTGCCCTGTTGGGTTAAAAAGCTTGTATTCTTCCCAACTGTAATCCTGGTTGCTTTTCTGTTGGTTGATTACATCAGAATCCTGACCTTCTAAAGATTCTCTGGGTGTAACCTCAGCTGCCATCATACCCCATCTGTCTTTTGTATGATATCTTGGAGCTGGGCCCTCCCTGCCTCTCATTTCTCTGGGTAAATCTACAGTCTGAAGCCCAGTGTGACATTTTGGAACCAGTGCTTTTGAGTAAGAGAAGCTGTGTTTAAATTTTGATTCTGATATTAAGGAAGGGTTGGACTAGATAAAATGAAAAAGAAAAACATTTATTAAGTGTCTACTATATGCCAAGTGCTATGCTAAGTGCTTTGCAAATATGATCTTATTTGAACTTCACATCTGATCCTACAAAGTAGGTGTTATTATTATAATCTATTTTACAGTCGAGAAAACTGATGTAAATTGAGGTTTCATGAGTTATCCAGAGTTCCACTGTTATGGGCCAGAACTTGAAACAAGATGCTAAGTCAGTGGAATTGATCTAATTTAGCATGGTGCTTAACAGTTCTCTAGTTCAATACATGTACTTAGTACTTACTATAGTTCCACAAGATTCAAATCTTTGATAAGAGACCATATAAGCTCGGACAAACTCAGCCAGAATCAGACCTAGGGAAGACCAGAAAAGTGGTGGCAGTCCTCCTGCCTCCCCCACAGAAACCAAGACACACACATTCAGTAGGACCTCAAGAAGCTGGCAGAAGCAGAGAAGACGAAGGACTGGCGGCAGGAACTCAAAGTCTTGGAATCAAGGAGAGAGATAGGCCTCTAAAAAAGCTAACCGGGCCCCAGGAAAAGGAGAAAAGACTTGGAAAGAGACAATAAAGGATTTGGACTTTAATCCCTGGCTGCACTGGTGATTATTTAACTGAAATTAAGGCTGCCTCCAGAGACCCCAAGAAAATTCCAACAAAAGATTACATTTTTAAGAAGAATATTACATTCCACAACTAATAAAAGTCTGAGGCTAAATTTGAACCCATTTTCTTGACTTTCAACCCAGAGCTCTATCCACTGGGCTACCACGCTGTCACTGAACCACCTAGCTGTCCTATCCTATAAGACATCATCCAGCTCCACACATTAGGCTCCTGTGCCTTTTAGAACTGGAAATACATATCATTAAAGAGATATTTAGAGAACCAAGATTACAAAGGGCTACCATGGCTTTTTTGGGAACAACTATGGCAGATTAATTATGTTTAACAGACTTATAAACAGGGGAACCCCAATGTCTGCCAAGTTAGAATTTACCTCGGTTTTAGCACAGCATTTCCTCAAACTTCACTTGCTATTCTTGTGGACAAGATGGTGAGATATGGACTAGGCAACTGTCTAGCAGGATAGATTGGGAATTGGAGGAATGACCTGAACTCATAAGCTTTCATTGATGGCTCAATATCAGATTGAAGAGAGGTTTTTGGTTTGGTATCCCAAGCATCTGTGTACAGACATGGAGAGGGTAACATTTTTATTGATGACAATCTCTCAGAGAAAGGGATAGACAGCAAGGCTGACTCAAAATTAAGACCTTAACAAGAACATAGCAGACTGAAATCTATAGAAAGACTCTAATACCATGAGATACAATGACCTTCAGTACTAGGAGGGGGCCCTTGCTTCTGTGATGGCAGAGGCAGGGTGGTGAAGATCACAGGCTGTTTATTAAAGAGTTGAGTCTACTGGATGATTAATAAGGGGAAGTAGACCAGAGGGGACTCAAGAACTAATGTTAGGACTGACAGGGCAATCCTTAGGACCATGTCTATAATAGTAGCCTCTCTTCTGGGGAACTAGATTATATTTGCTCGTGTGAGTCATTAGAGCAAAGTTCTATCTGTTCTTCTTTCACATATAAACACATACCTGGTTCTTATAGGTTTATAGACCCCTATAGGCCAGCTTTATACTAACTAAATGATAGAAGGAATTTTTTAAGATGAAATATTTCACTCACTCATTGGAATTAATTTTAAAATGATCTGGATAATTACCTCAATTTTCCACTTGGTCAGATGGAAAATAAGCCTAATCAAGTTCATATCCTGTAATAATAGCTCCCATTAACCACACAGATGAAGATTTCCAAAGTGCTTTTATCCTAGTAGTTCCATAGGTCTGGCAAGGTTCTCTTTGCTCTACCTCCGTGGGCATTATTGTATCTAACAAACAGACCCAAATTACCTTTTCATCAGTGATCACCAAGAGGTCATGAATTGAGAGGGAAGTCTTCTCTTATGATTAGGGAAGGACTCATTTATTTCAAAACCATTGTCCATATAAAGTCTTGTGGATTGGATTGAGAGACAACTTTCTGTTCATTAATGGGTTAGGACTCTCAATTGAAAACTGATTCTGTAAAAAGGACATCATTGCCTCTGACCTTTGAGTAATGTTACATCTTAAAATATAGAGGAAAAGAAGTGATTCATTCTTGAAGGAGGAGTTGGGGAGCAAGATTCCATCTTTCTCTGCTGGGAGTTGGAACCTTGTGTCAAGAAAAACCAAACAAATCCAGAAGAGTGGGGCCCTTGCCACCATTCTTTCAGAAGTAAATCTACCTCAAGTAAATTAGGATGATTATTAAAGATTGTGTTTTCATTATATAGGAGTAATTTTTTTACATATTTTTAGGTAATTTTACACATTTGCATTTGGAATTTTCTGTCCTTGAGTCATCTCAACATATATTGGATTTGTAAGATTTTCATTGACCTAAGAATTCTGCCTGTAGTACCTTTGTCAATTAATTTCCGTTAATTCTCTCTGTGTGAAGTAAAATTTTATTATTGTTTCCTGGTTATTCAAGTTCAGGAAATTTTAGTGACTAATATATAGAAGATCTGTGGAGAATGGTGCCCAACAGATCTAGTGTTCAGTAGTTTCCAAAATGTGAGGTAAGCAGTTCACGATCACTACTTTTTTATTAAAGTTTTTATTTTCAAAACATATGGATCGATAATTTTTTAACATTAATCCTTGCAAAACCAAATATTTTATGCTATCAACAGTTATTTTGAATGGAATTTCTCTTTGAATCTCTTGCTGTTGGATTTTGTTGGTGATGTATAAAAATGCTGAGGATTTATGGGGATTTATTTTGTATCCAGCTACTTTGCTAAAATTATGAATTATTTCTAATAGCTTTTTAGTAGATTCTCTAAGGTTCTCTAGGTATACCATCATATCATCTGCAAAGAGTGACAGTTTGGTTTCCTCATTGCCTACTCTAATTCCTTTTATCTCTTTCTCGACTCTTATTGCAGAGGCTAGTGTTTCTAATACAATATTGAATAATAATGGTGATAGTGGGCAACCTTGCTTCACTCCAGATCTTACTGGGAAAGGTTCCAGTTTTTCCCCATTGCATATAATGCTTACTGAAGGTTTTAAATATATGCTCCTGACTATTTTAAGGAAAAGCCCATTTATTCCTATGCTCTCAAGTGTTTTTATTAGGAATGGATGTTGGATTTTATTAAATGCTTTTTCTGCATCTGTTGAGATGATCATATGGTTTTTGTTTGTTTGGTTATTGATATAGTCAATTATGCTAATAGTTTTCCTAATATTGAACCAGCCCTGCATTCCTGGTATAAATCCTACTTGGTCATAGTGTATTATCCTGGTGACGATTTTCTGTAATCTTTTTGCTAATATTTTATTTAAGATTTTAGCATCAATATTCATTAGGGAGATTGGTCTATAATTTTCTTTCTCTGTTTTCAGCCTACCTGGTTTAGGTATCAGTACCATGTCTGTGTCATAAAAGGAGTTTGGTAGGACTCCTTCAATCCCTATTTTTTCAAATAGTTTATTTAGCATTGGAGTTAATTGTTCTTTAAATGTTTGATAGAACTCACATGTAAATCCATCTGGTCCTGGGGTTTTTTCCTTAGGAAGTTGATTGATAGTTTGTTCTATTTCTTTTTCTGAGATGGGACTGTTTGGGATATTTACTTCTTCCTCTGTTAGTTTGGGCAAGCTATATTTTTGGAGGTATTCTTCTATTTCATTTAAGTTGTCGAATTTATTGGCATAAAGTTGGGCAAAATAACTCCTAATTATTGCTTTAATTTCCTCTTTGTTAGTGGCGAGTTCTCCCTTTTCATTTTTAAGACTAACAATTTGATTTTCCTCTTTCCTTTTTTTAATCAGATTTACTAAGGGTTTGTCTATTTTGTTGGTTTTTTCATAGAACCAACTCTTAGTTTTATTAATTAATTCAATAGTTTTTTTACTTTCAATTTTATTGATCTCTCCTTTTATTTTTAGAATTTCAAGTTTAGTGTTTGACTGGGGGTTTTTAATTTGTTCCTTTTCTAGCATTTTTAATTGCAAGCCCAATTCATTGACCTTCTCTTTCTCTATTTTATACAAATAGGCCTCTAGAGATATGAAATTTCCCCTTATTACTGCTTTGGCTGCATCCCATACATTTTGGTATGAAGTTATTAATTATGTCTATGATTTGCTGTTTCACCCAATCATTCTTTAGTATGAGATTATTTAGTTTCCAGTTATTTTTTGGTCTACTTTTCCCTGGCTTTTTGTTGAATGTAATTTTCATTGCATCATGGTCTGAAAAGGATGCATTTACTATTTCTGCCTTACTGCATTTGAATTTGAGGTTTTTATGTCCTATTATATGGTCAATTTTTGTATAGGTTCCATGAACTGCTGAAAAGAAAGTGTATTCCTTTCTGTCTCCATTACATTTTCTCCAAAGATCTATCATATCTAATTTTTCTAGTATTCTATTTACCTCTTTGACTTCTTTCTTATTTATTTTCTGGTTTGATTTATCTAATTCTGAGAGTGCAAGGTTAAGATCTCCCACTATTATAGTTTTGCTGTCTATTTCTTCTTGCGACTCTCTTAATTTCTCTTTTAAGAATTTAGATGCTACACCACTTGGTGCATATATGTTTAATATTGATATTGCTTCATTATCCATGCTACCCTTTAGCAAGATATAGTGCCCTTCCTTATCTCTTTTAATTAGATCAATTTTTGCTTTAGCTTGATCTGAGATCAGGATGGCTACCCCTGCTTTTTTGACTTCACCTGAAGCATAGTAGATTTTGCTCCAACCTTTTACCTCTAACCTGTATGTATTTCCCCGCTTCAGGTGTGTTTCCTGTAAACAACATATTGTAGGATTCTAGCTTTTAATCCATTCTGCTAACTGCTTCCTCTTTATGGGGGAGTTTACCCCGCTCATATTTATGGTTAGAATGACCAATTCTGTATTACTTGCCATCTTGTTAACCCCGGTTTATGCTTTTCTCCCTTCTTTCCCCTTTCCCCCCCTTCCCAGTATTAAGCTTGTGAGCACCACTTGCTTCTCACAACCTTCCCTTTTTAGTATCCCTCCCCTCTCCTTAGAGTTCCTCCCCCTATCTTACCCCTTTCCCTCCCAGTTTCCGTACTCCCTTCCGCTTAGCTTATTCCTTCCCTTTTCACTTTTCCCTTCTCACTTTTCAATGAGGTGGGAGAAGTTTCACCATAGATTGAATATGTCTTAAGATTTTTCACTTAAAGCCAATTCTGAAGGCAGTAAGATACCCACTATATTCATCCCCCTCCATTCTTTCTCTCAGATATAATAGGTTTCCTATGCCTCTTCATGAGATGTACTTTACCCTTTTTCTGGTACAATGTCCTTTCCACATCAATTTCTAGAACAAGGTATACATGTATTCTTTATACATCTATATAGTCAAAATATAGTTCCCAAGATTAATCTTTACCTTTTTAGATTTCTCTTGAGTTCTATATTTGTAGATCAAACTTTTTGTTAAGTTCTGGCTTTTTCATCAAAAATAAGTGAAATTCGCTTACTTTGTTGAATGTCCATCTTCTTCCCTGGAAAAAGATGCTCATTCTAGCTGGGTAAGTTATTTTTGGTTGCATACCAAGTTCCTTAGCCTTTCAGAATATCATATTCCAGGCCCTTCGATCCTTTAATGTGGATGCTGCCAGATCCTGGGTGATCCTTATTGTGGCTCCTTGATACTTGAATTGGGTTTTTCTAGCCGCTTGCAATATTTTTTCCTTTGTCTGAGGGTTCTGGCATTTGGCCACTATATTCCTTGGTGTTTTGAGTCAAGCATTAATTCAGAGGCTTGTAATGAAATGGATAGTGAGAGAAAACGTGGAGCTTACACAGCTATGTACCTCCTCTCTGCCATCTTGGCCGGAAGTCTAGGCTGATTTCCATGCATATGTTTTGTAAATAAAAAGCTTTAATTTAAAAAAAAGATTTTTGCATCAATATTCATTAGGGAAATTGGTGTAAAATTTTCTTTCTCTGTTTTTTCCCTACCTGATTTAGGTATCAACACCATATCTGTGTCATAAAAGGAATTTGGTAGGACTCCTTCTTTCCCTATTTTTTTCAAATAGTTTACATAGTATTGAAATTAATTGTTTTTTAAATGTTGTTCCTGGAAATTTTTTCTTAGGGAGTTGATTAATACCTTGATCTATTTCTTTTTTCTAAAATGGGACTATTTAAGTAATTTATTTCCTCTTCTGTTAATCTGGCCAGTCTATATTTTGTAGATATTCCTCTATTTCAGTTAGACTATCAAATTTATTGACATATAGTTCGGCAAAATAACTCCTAATTATTGTTCTTCTTCAATGGGGGAAAGTTCTCCCTTTTTATTTTTGAGACTAACAATTTGATTTTCTTCTTTTCTTTTTCTAATCAAATTAACTAAAGATTTATCTATGGGGGCAGCTAGGTGGTACAGTGTATAGAGCACCAGCCCTGAAGTCAGGAAGACCTGAGTTCAAGGTCTCATACACTTAACATTTCCTAGCTGTGTATCCCTGGGCAAGTCACTTAATCCCATTGCATCAGCAAAAAATAAATAAAATAAAATAAAGGTCTGTCTATTTTTTTTTCAAAAAATCAACTTTTACTTTTATTTATTAATTCAATAGTTTTCTTACTTTCAATTTTATTAATCTCCCCTTTTATTTTCAAAATTTCAAATTTGATATTTAATTGGGATTTTAAAAATTTGTTCCTTTTCTTTTTTAGTTGCAAGCCCAATTCATTGATCTTTTCTTTCGCTATTTTATACTAGTAGGCATCTAGAGATATAAAATTTTCCCTTATTACTGCTTTGGCTGCATCCCACAAATTTTGGTATATTGTTAACATTTGCTCTCATTCTCTTGGATGAAATTATTGATTGTATCTATAATTTGTTGTTTCACCCACTCATTCTTTAGGATTAGATTATTTAACTTCCAATTAGTACATGATTATTTTTATGTCCATTTTCCAGTTGAAGAAACAGGATTAAGAAGGATGAAAGACTTGCTCAGAAATATATAATAGGTGTCTGAAACAGAATTCAGCCTCGGTCCTATTATCCCTTGCTTTTTTCACTATACAATATTGTCTCCCTTACTGTTCTATCTTTTTGCTTCTGTTATTTTCCTTTGATTTCTTTTTCAGAGATAAAGTAGATAAAGAGCTGGACTGAAAGACAGAAAGACCTAGGTTGAATTCTTGCCTCTGACACATGCTGCTGGTGTTCCCTTGGGCCAGCCCTTCAATGGCTCAGTGCTCTAAACAACTCTAGGAATGTAAATAAATGAAAAAGAAGATGCTGACTCACATCAGCGGAGGGAGATTCTTCACCCAGAAATTCCATATATTGATGAAATTTACCAGTCTAATCCCTATTCAAACCCCTTTTCTTTGACAACATGACAGACTGTTCTGTGAATGACACATTATGGGGGACAAAATAGCTGCCATGGCCTTGTGGATTGGTCAGCTTGTCTTATCATCATTGGTATCAGAAAAAAGGGGGCAATTCTTTCTTCCCCACCATAGGCTTTGCTTCAGAGTTTAGATGGACCACTGACATCCAAATCCTGAGCTCTCCCCTCTACAAAACCTTGTCTTGTGGGATTCTCAGTCACATTTTCCCAGTAGTTCTACAGTACAGTCACACAATATAATAGAGGATTTTCTTTGTTCTTTTCATATTTCATGGGCAGAGGGGGAGATCACTCATGTCCCTTCTACTCTGATCTGCCAATAACAGTAGTCTCTGGGAATGGGAATGTTTTCAATTGATTTGTTTAATTGATCTCAATTTCTCCCTCCATCTGCTGCTATCTTTTTTCCTTAGCTATGACCACTGTGGGAATGCCTTACCTGAATGTCTTTTAAGTATTTCCTTAGATCTCTTGATCACCATCAAATCAACCCTTTCCAAGTAGATGCCTCCTTAGGAGGTTAATTAAAATCTTATTTCTTTTAGGGCAGTATGTACAAGTGTTATTGTTATTATTATTATTATTATTATTATTATAGCTTTTTATTGACAGAACATGCATGGGTAATTTTTCAACATTGACCCTTGCAAACACTTCTGTTCCAACTTTTCTCTTCCTTCCCCTTCTCCCCCTCCCCTAGATGGCAGGCAGTCTTATACATGTTAAACATGTTATATCTTAAATACTATATATGTTGTACAAGTGTTTGTGGGTAGGTTTGTGTGGACATACAGACCAAAAATGTATCACATAACAAATTCATGATTTCTAAGGGGAAAAATAGATCATACCTTGTGCCTATGACTTTTGTCATGGACAAACTTTTTGGAGATTATCTGGATCCTGAGATTATTAATAAGGAAGTCTCCCTTGTTGCTTGTGGTGGCAGTGAGAGGCAGTGAATCATGGTGGAAGGAATGAAGATCAAGAATCAAATTCCACATGCTACTTTGTACTTGAGTGTCCTTAAGGAAGTCATACAATTTCCCTATGTGTCTTCATTTGTAAAATGTATGTGGGAAACAAAATTCCTTGTAATTGGCACAAACACTCACTATTTGACCAATGCTGTTGTGAAAACTAGAAAAGAATCTGGTTGGAAAAGACTTTTCATAATATACCAAGAAAAATTCAAAATGGGTACATGACTTAGACTTAAATGATGATATCATTAATGAATGACAGGAACAAGGAAGAAATTACCTCTTAGATCTATGGATAGTGGAAGAATTCATGACCAAACAAGAGACAGAATCAAAGAAGGTAAAATAAATATTTTTGAATACATAAAATTGAAAAGATCCCTCCCCATGCCAAAAAAAAAGTACAGCTAAAATTGATGTAGCCAAATGGGGAAAATTTTTGCAACAAGCTTCACTGATAAAAAATCTCATTTCAAAGATATATGGGAAATTTTTTCAAATACATAACGGAAAAAGACAATTACCCAATTAATAAATGGCCAAAAGATACAATTTTCAAAGGAAATAATCCAAACTATCGATGAACAATATGAAAAAGTTCTTCAAATCATTATTAATTAGAGAAATAGAAATTAAAATACCTCTAAGATTCTAACTCAAATTCATCAGATTGGAAAAAGTGACCCCAAAAAATGACAAATGTTGGAGGGGCTGTGGGAAAACAGGTTGATTAATGCTCTGTTGGTGGAGCTGTGAACTGTTTTGAAAGGCAACTTAGAAATATGTTTCCAAAACTATTAACTTATGCTTATCTCCTGACCCAGTGATACTATTAATAGGTTTATAACTCCAAAGAGATCGAACTAAGAGGAAAATTATCCATGTGCACAAAAATATTTATAACAACCCTATAGTAGCAAAGAATTAATGGTGTGAGGGTAAATATTTAACAACTAGCTCTCTTGGGAGAAAATGTATCATACATATATTTTTAAAATTTCTATTATTAGCATTTTCTCCATTACTATCTTTTCTAGAAATAAAATAATAAATCATCTTTATTTATAATAGTTACCAAATTCAGCATATGAATGTTCACACTGAAAATTCAGCTTTTTCTATTGAGTAATAATGAGGGCCCTCTGAGGGTTTTCCATCATTTGGATAATAACCAAACAAGTTATGGCATATTGGTATTATGGAATATTATTGCTCTGGAGGAAATGATGAAGGAGTTTCAAAGAAACTTACTTAAACTGATTAAGTGAAGTGAACAAAACCAGGAAAACAATTTATACAATAGCAACAATATTGTAAAAAAAAAAAACAATTTAGAAAATCCTGGTAACTCTGATCAACACAATAACCAATTACTTTTCCAGAAGAACCATGATGATACAGGCTGTCCATCTCTTGAAAGTGAAATGATAGACTCAAAGGGCAACTGAGGTTTATATTTTGTTATAGTCATTTTGGACATAGAAAAAGTAGAATTTTGTTCCTTGTGATCATACATGTTTGGAATAGGGGATTTTGTTTTTCTTGTTTGGGAAGTAAGTGGGAGGGAGAGGAAAAGGATCTTTATTTAAATAAATAGAATTTAATTTTAAAAAGTAAAATGCACGTGTTGGACTTTCTGTAATACATGGTTATACTCACTACTTGGTCTTTGCTATTTCTAGAGTATCTACTCATGGAAGAATTCTTTTTAGGACATATGTCTTCTAGCTTACTACCTCTAGAAATTGAAGGTTTTTTTTTTTTTTTTTACTAAGCCTGAATCTTTTTTTTTTTTTAACTCAAATTTACTGTCAAGTTCCTTAGCATAGAGCAAGATCCCAGGAGCTTAGATATAAACCAGAATGCATGAAACATCTGTGAGGCTGGAATGTTCCCTTTCTAACCAGCTTGTGCTCTCATAAAAGAGAAATGGAAATCTTTCCTTCAGATTCCCTGCACATGGCAGGTGGGAGGTGAGCGCCCACCTCATTATGGAGCTGAGCCCATCAATCAGAGTGGTGGAAAGGGCTGTGATAGGCCTCTAGGGGATGGGACCATTTTCCTCATTAAGTACTAACAAGGTAGTTCTCACTCTTTTCTAATGTCATTATGTTCTCTGTGTTTTGTCCTTGCCCATTAACTATAACCCTGAGGTTCTGTGAGCATCAGCCTAGCTGCCAGATTCACCTACTCTATTCTTTCTGCATTTGTCTATTCCACTGCTAGTGAGGGCTTTTCCTCCATTAGCAAACCTGTCAGTGCAAAGTCATCCCCCTTTTTGATGAAAACTTGCTTGTATGTTAGAAAAGTCGTGGCTTAGATCTGGACGCAGAGTCTGTGTGGGTATCAAATGGACTCTATATGACTGGCAGACTGCCGAGGGTCTCTAAGGACAGGGCAACCTACCTTAAGATGACAGACTCTATTACCAATTACTTCTGGAGCTGGCTAACTACTTCTCTTCTTCCCTCATGGTCTGACAGGCTGAATTCCATAGCTGAGAGGGAGGGTAATTGTCTGTGATTGAACAAAGGGGGAACAGTGCACATGAACAGCTCTAATTAAGACTAAGACTGCAGTATATGACGTCTTGTAAAGTCTTGACACAAGGATAACAATGTCCCAGGTACCCAAAGGACTGAGAGAGGACCTTTACATACTGGAGTCAGTCATGCAAGCAAATTAAATGCGACTTGGAATTCAGGATGTTTCTTGTCCTAAGGATTACCTTTGAAATAAAGTTTGCACCTGAATAATTTTTAATGAAGATACCTTGCCTATCTTTGAGTAGCCAGGTACTCAAAGGCCAAGAGAATTCTAAAATCTGGGTTTTCCTTTTTCTTTTGCCTTTTTTTCAAAACCCCAATAGCCTCTCTTCTCTTGACTCAAATATAAACTCCTCTGTCCTTTAAAGTCCTTTATAATTGGGGTCCAGAGACCAGGCTTCCAGCTCTGTGCCTCATACTTTATTCTGGGAAGTTGCCCTTAGGGAGATGCTGGTCCTGCTGGGGTTACTGGGACTACAGGAAACCCCAAAAAGGAAAGTTCTGGTCATCAAAATCCTTGGCCATGTTAAGTGACAACACCTGAAACTGGTATTTTATCAGAAGAAATAATATTAAAGAAGAAGCATTATAATCAGTTTTGCACTAGCATCCTAAGGATCAGGGCACCTACTTTTCTGACTTGCAATGGAAACTTTCCTTTGGTGATGTCTCTTTCATTGGAATGGGAGCTTCTGGAGAGCAGAGAAAGTCATACTTTGCTTACAATGCTTAGTGTGATGGTTTGCATAGGTATTCCATCTCTAGTCTCTGTGTTGTTGAATCAGCTTCATGCCTGGAATACAATTCTACATTGATTACACTTTAGAGAATTCCTTGAGTCCTTCAAAGATCCAATGCTATTCCCTAAATAAGTCCAAAATGACCTTCCTGATATCTTTGCTTTTTCAGTTGAAATCACTTTGTATAAGTGTCACCTGGCTCTGGAGCTATGATTGCAATGTCCATTTTCAATGTCAAATCTAATTCCCAGACATCAGAGGTTAAATTTCACTTCCAGGTTCTAGGGATAATGCCAAAGAACCTTTTTTTTTTTTTTTTTGATGGAAGGGATTTCTTAAATACTATAGCTCATGAGTCACTAATCATGTGCTCAATCCATTGATTAGCAATTGATATCAAATCACCATCCAGTCTCAACTGGACATTTTAAATTAAATTAAGTTTATTATGGTGGAAAATTAATATTAGTCAATGCTAAACATTACATTAGAAGTCTGTGTTATATTTTCCCACAAGTGCATACCGAGTCTAGGAGAGAGGGGAATCAAATTTAGAGTACCTGTGCTCCCAGAAGTTCTTTTCCTGGAGTTTTCAAGATGTTTCCCTGAGTCATGGCACAGATTTCCAGTGGGTTCTGAAAGAGTCTTATCTGTAATGTGTGATAGAGTGTACATTGGTTCAATATCTTTAATTCAATAGAAATGTTTATTTTTTCACATTTATATGTTTCCCTGATGATATGGGTTTTCTACCTCATGCCTTTTTGGCAAGTGTCTGTGTGTACTAACTTTATTGAGTGCATTTGAGGTAGAATGTAACCTAAATTTATGTGTTAACCATTAAAATTTATTATTTGTGCATTTATTACTTGTACATTTATGAGTATCTCTTTTTTGTCATATTGCTAAGTAAATGATTATACTGAATTTTTAAAAGTGTCATCACTAAGCGGCTAATTTGTAAATGGAAATACATTGATAGGGGCTAGAGTGGTGAATAGACAGAGTGCATTCCTACACATCACAGTTATCCCTAGGACTTTAAGAATGATTAAGTATATCTTTGTAGTGGTAGTCCTTCTCAGGGAACCTAAACCAGCCAGTATGAGAGTAGGCTGGAGTCCATGAGCTTGCTCAGATAGTGAATGTGTTTCCACATATCTGTATGAGTGATGTGACAAATTAGTGTGGGTCATCACCCCACAGACACATTATATCTTCACCAATTTAAATGTGCTCAATTCTTTCAATTGATTGGATTACATTATTATTTTTCCCATTTTTACTTGCAGTTCTTTCCCAAAAGTCCCATATACCCTTTTCATTTTTTTTCTCATTTTGCTTCAGATGCCTTATTTTACTCCTTTATTTTCTTGAATACTTGTTTTTTTTCATTTTCATAGACTACATACACACATACATAAATACACACATGATATATACATATACTGTATGCTTGTATATGAATAAATATATCTCTATATGCATAGACTGCTGTCATCTCATCTTACCTCTGTAGCCTTATTTTTTCTCTTCATCTTTCCCTTAACTTCCACTCCATATGCTTTAAATTGGAACTGTATTGGGTACAGTTAAGATATGAGTTGAACCCTGCCACACTTTCAGTCCTCCCCCCCACTTTCTTGGTTCTGATTGTGGGGCTAAGTCATTTGTATGGGATACGTGACTAGCGTCCCAACCCAGAATGACAAATGCCCAGCCTACAGATAGTGCTTGTTAGAAAGAAGCTAGAGATCACCTCCCTGCAAAACCAATACATTTTGTCTTAATAGAATTGGATTTAAATGGAGGCTGATAATTGCTTTCTGCACTGTTTTTCTGCATCTGTGGTGCAGAGTGGATACAGATGCATCAACACAAAAATTACGGGATAGCTCAGCTACCTTGGGATTGAGGGAAGACAAACTATTTAGCAGTCTATTTCAGGAGATATTCTGCCATGGAATAAATCTCCATTCCTTTCTGCATTTCATCTTGTCCATTCTGTGAATGAATTTTCCTTGAAAGAAATCAAAGGAAGAGTCACTTTGCTGACCCTGATCATGTTCCTTCCCTTCTCTGTATTTCCTTAGTCCTCCCCTAAAAATAAGGGGCTTGAACCACTTAGTCTCTAAGGTCTCTCCTAGCTATAGTTCCCATGGACTGTTGTGTATATGATAATTACCAAACCATTTATTCTCACCTGGATGAACAGTAGCTTTACAGTAAAACCTAAAACCCATCAGTCCAGAGGACTATTGAATCAGCAGTATAAATGAAGGACATTTCAATGTTTTGCTGAGTCATTATCCAAAGATGCTATTTTCTCCACAATCCCCAAATCATGAAATGATTGTAAAAGAAAATAATTGACTTATGTTCTGTATTCCATGTTCTGTATAGTTCTTTTTCTTGGAGTTACTGGCTGAGTCCTTTCCTTAATCATGTTTCTTCTTTCCTACCTAGGTCAAAATATTTAAACTTCATGATCTTCAGGTTCTTCATCTGTCAAAAAGGAAGGTTGGACTGAGTGGCTATTGAGATTGCACTTAATTTTAGATTTTATAATCCTAGGACTTGAAAGTAACCATCACATGGGACTTAAGTCACCTCATGTGAGTAAAAAAGAGGTGGAAAAGTTTTGTCTAGGCATTCAATGGTTTGAGAGATGAGAGGCTGCCTAACATCTCTTCCCTCATGAGATAGTGTATAAGTCACAAAGATTCTCTTCCCTACATTGGCATGGATTTTAAATTCTAGACCTCCCCATCTAGAAGTCTCTCTCTCTGGGTCTTTGTGTGTATGTTTCTGTCTATCTGACTCTTTAAATACAAAAAAAGAATGATTCTTAGAATCTTATATAAGCTGTGTGATTACCTATATCTCAAAAGCCAATTTGTATTAGACTGTATGCAGGAATGGATTTGTAATATCACAAAATTCAACAAAATCCAAATTGGGGTGGGGATGGAGTAGAGCTCATGCTTTTCTCCATCACTTATTACATTCCTTCATTCAGTAAATCAATAAGCATTTATTAATCGCCCATTATGTTCCAGGAACTATACCTTCAAGGAACTTATAAGCTAATGAAAGAGGCCAATACAGCAATGGAAGAAGACCATACACTGAAAAGCAGCATGGGGGTAAAGGGAAAAGGAAAGTACTAATGAGGGGCAGATGAAAAATCTAAGGGAATGCAAACAAATTGAAAATGAAAGGATGGCAAGCCTGGACACCCTCCTTGCTATTCAGAGGATCCTTGAGCAAAAGGTACAGAGGAAGTATGATCAATGCTCATATGATCTTCCAGGATTTTAAAGTTCCTAGAGGTGTGATAGGAATTCCATAGGAGTACAATCAGATAGGAAACAAGGACATTCATATTCAGAACATCAGATACCATTTTAAACTATTTCATGGCATGCATTCAAAAAAGTGACAAAAAAAATCATTAACCAAAATATGAGAATCAGAAGGACCCTCAATAGCCATGTAGTACAACCCATAAATGAAATTCAAGTCAACAAGCATTTATTAAGCACTTACTATGTGCAAAGCTCTGGGAATAAAAATTCATGCAAAGTGAAAGATAGCTCCTGGGCCTCAAGGAACATTTTTTGCTTTGTTTTGTTTTTACAGAAAAAAAGGGAAAAAATTAAATGTGATATAAATAGATAAGATCAACAACTGATTTACTTTTTGAGATGTGATTTTGAACAGCTGACAAGATTTAATTCCAAATTCAGAATTTGGTAATTTCAAAATGCTGTAGGTGTTAGGACAAGATAACAAATAAAAGGAAGCTGGAAAGCGAGAGAGAAAGTACACATTGGGGTATGGGAGACAAAAAGTTCAGAGAGTCAGGAGTGGAGTGAAGGAATCAAGATGGTTGGCTTGGGGATGTCCTTAAAATGGAGATTTGAGGAGGAACTTTCCAATTAGAAGAAGGAACCACAGATATGGAGTTATCTCTAAGGGTAAGAATATTGCTGGAGTATGGTGAAGAAAGAAATCCAGAGTATCAGGAGCAGAGTCCAAATAAGAACAGGAATTCTGGCATGCCAATAATAAGAATGAAAGACAATAAATAGTCTCGAACCTGTGTTTTTTTCTTCTTTTTTAATGTATTTTTTCAAGATATTAAAGAGGAAGTCCTCTGTGAAAGACATATGGAAGGATATGGATAAAATAGACTCAGATATTGATGAGTTGCTATTTGAATGGGGGGGAGGAAGGAAGACCCATAATGAAGAATCCATAGAGCTTTCATGGAGCCTCTTTTTAGTGCTTAGCACAATGTGTGACACATCAGTTTCCTCAACAGTAAATGGCAATAATAATGGTACCTACTTCTTAGAATTATTATGAAGATTAAATGAGATGATTTGTAAAGTATTTAGTAATAGCACCTGTTACATAGAGGATGCTTAATAAATGCCTATTTGTTGCTGTTTAATCATTTTATTTTTTTACTTAATAACATTTCATTTTTTTCAATTACTTGTAAATACAATTTTTAATATTCATCTTTTGAAAGATTTTGATTTCCAAATTTTTCTTTCTCCCTCCTTCTTTCCCCTTCCCTCTGTTCAAGGCAAGCTCTCTAATATGGGTTATACTGTAATTCTGGAGAGACTGAAGCAAGATAGAAATTAGAGAGTGTTTTTTTTTAATGATTTATTAAATGGGAGAGGTTTACTGGGACCAAATAGATCCATGGTTTGGTCCCAAGACTGAATGAGACTATCATCTCCAAGAATCCAGCATCCAGCCAGCATCCAGCCTGTATCCAGGAGCCAATTCAAGTTCTCAATGACATATTTATACACAGTAGCTAAACAAAGGCAGGGGGGTGGAGTCCAAACTCTGGTGAGCAGGAATCTCCAGGCAGCAACCGTAAATCCGGTTCTGACAGGTTGGGGGATAAGACCATAAATTCTAACAAACTAGGAGTTAAGAAAGTGTCTGACTACAGACATAGTCTCGAGTCCCCCTTTCTGAGTTTACACATTGACAATTTATAATCTTAGAGCAAATATCCCTGAGTTATATCAGTCTTCATGAACCAGAGCAGAGGGTTTGCAAGTAAGGAGATTGAAGCAGAACAATTAAGGAAACCAAGGCAGAACCTGTTAGAATCCTAGTAATAACTCACTGGAATTGGTAGAAACAATGCTTAAGTCTACACCTTTGAGAATTCATACATTGGCTTACACATTGGAGTTCACAAGAATGGGAGATACACAGTTAACTTTGTAACTTTGTGAATTCACATCTCCCATAATCCCTCTCTTGGAGGAGGAGTCAACCTTTGAGTTCACTTCTTTAAAAGAGCATAAAAAGGAGCTGAGTTAGTGAAATCAGTCAGTTAGGAAGATTGCTAGGAGTCGGGAAAGCTAACTGGGTCCAAGGAAAGAAATAAGACTTGGAAGGAGAAAATAAACGTTTGGATTTATCAGCTGGCTGCATTTGGAGTGATTATTACTCAGAACTGAAACTAAGGCTGCATCCAGAAAACCTCCCCAAGAAATCTGCCCAGAGAGAATGATCATATTATAAAAAAAGAAGAGAACACCACATTTTGGCGCCCAACATGCAGAATGAATTATATGCAATCATGCTAGCTCTTACTTATTATCAAGGAGATATAAATATAATATCTGATTCAGCCTATTCAGTAGGTGTGGTACAAAGAATTGCCACAGCCCAAATGAAATTTGCAGCTTCTAATATATATCAGCTCTTTAAGGAACTTCAAGAGCAAGTGAGAAAACATCCAGGTAAGATTTATATCTTGCATGTCCACTCACATAGTGGACTCCCTGGTCCTATTTTTGATGGAAATTCAAAGGCAGATAGCCTTTTAACTATGTTAGCCAGTACTCCTTTATTTCAGGAGGCCCAGGAATCCAATTCTAAATACCATCAGGCTGCTCAAGCTTTACATTTACAATTTGCAATAACAAGAGAGGAAGCTAGGAGCATAGTAAAAAGCTGTACGGCTTGCCTTCCTTTCCACGCTCCTATGCACCCTCTGGGGAAGAACCCTCATGGTTTGAGACCCAATGAAATCTGGCAAATGGATGTGATCCATTATAAATCTTTTGGTCGACATCTTTTATCCACGTTGTAGTAGACACCTTTTCAGTATTCACTTTTGTGATATCAACAGCAAAAGAAACAACCTGAGTGGTCACTGAATTCCTCATCCAAACATTTGCAATTATGGGTGTGCCACAAAAAATAAAAACAGATAATGTACCTGCATATACTTCTAAACATTTTGAACACTTTTGTGCATGGTATAAGATTTTACACACCTCTGGCATATCCTTTAATCCTCAAGGTCAAGCAATCGTAGAGAGAAGAAACAGAGACATTAAGACACTCCTCCAAAAACAAAAGAAAGGGGGAGCCATGGGTAACCCTAGAGAACTTCTAAATTTAGTTCTCTATACCATTAATTTTTAAATTTTTGATAAAGATGCGCTGGCTCCAGCAGACAGGTTTTATAACCCACCAGAAGGGCAGTGTCCAATGTGAGCAGCTCCACTATCTTTAGATAATTGCCAGGTGATGTGGAGAGATCCAGAAAATGGTGAATGGAAGGGACCAGATAGGTTAACTGCTTGGGGAAGAGGGTTTGCTTGTATCTCTACAGATGGAGAAGGAATCAGATGGGTGCCAACGAGCCGTATTTGCCTTGTCCATCAGAGAGACACAGAAAAAGAGAAAAACCTCAAAACAAAGGAGAATATTTAAGAAACATCTGACACTGAAAGAGCATGGCTGACAATGAGATTGTTAAAAGAACTTTAAAATCTTCAGGAATCATTGCATTCCCTAACACAAGATGAACAAAAACCAGCAGGAATCACTGGATTCCTTGAGATGAAAAATTGTTGATGAGATTACTGCAGTATTTCAAAGCTTGCAGGAATTATTGGATTCCTGGCAAATGAACTATGGACAATGGATTCCTTCTGGACTATTTCTAGGACTTACAGACATGTATAAATTCTCAGGTTGATTCATGTTATTTGTTACATCACTACTAGCCTGTGTTATATTGCTATGTGCTTTTGTAATTATGTGTAATACCTCCCATATTGATGGATTTATGTATACCTGTTTCAAGTGACCCCCTTTAGAAACCCACTAATCTGATTTAATTTCCTATTTCCTTTGGTGTTTTCATCTCCCTTCTTGAGATGTCAGATGTCAGGGAAGATGTGACCACCTTCTTTTTATGGTGTTTTCCCTTCTTTTTTGAGCAGTCAGGGAAGGTGTGATCACTTTCTTTTTGGGGTTCTTACTTCCTTGAGAAGTCAGGGAGGTCATGACCACCTATGTTCTAAATCAAAAGAAAGCGGGAGATGTTAGAATCCTAGTAATAACTCACTGGAATTGGTAGAAATAATGCTTGAGTTTACACCTTTGAGAATTCACACATTGACTTACCTATTGGAGTTCACAAGTACAGGAGATACACAGTTAACTTTGTAACTTTGTGAATTCACATCTCCCATAATCCCACTCTCAGAGGAGGAGTCAACCTTTGAGTTCACACCTTTAAAAGAGCATAAAAAGGAGCTGAACTAGTGAAATCAGTCAGTTTGGAAGATTGCCAGGAGTCGGGAAAGCTAACTGGGCCCAAGGAAAGAGATAAGATTTGGAAGGAGAAAATAAACGTTTGGATTTTATCAACTGGCTGCATTTGGAGTGATTATTAATCAGAACTGAAACTAAGGCTGCCCCAGAAAACCTCCCCAGGAAACCTGCCTAGAGAGAACGATCATATTATAAAAAAGAAGAGAATACCACAAGGACCAATTAGGGAAACTGTGGCAGAACAATTAGGGAAACTAAGACAGAACCAATTTAGGGAAACTGAGGCAGGACAATAAGAAAGAACTGTGGCACAACAATACGTGTACAATCATGTAAAATATATTTCCACATTAGTCAAAATGTGAAAGAAGAGCAAAAAAGAAAAACTGCCCAAAGTGAAAATATTATGCTTCAATCTGCACTCAGACTTCAGAGTTATTTCTCTGGATGTGGATAGCATTTTTCATCATGAGTCTTTTGTAATTGTTTTAGATCATTGTATTGCTGAAATACAGTATAGCATTGTATTGCTAAGTCAATCATAGTTGATTATCACACAATTGTTATTGTATACAATGCTATTCTGGTTCTCCTCACTTCTCTCAGCATCAGTTCATATAAATATTTCCAAAAGTTTTTCTGAAATCTATATCATTTCTTCAGCAAAATAGCATTCCATCACAATAATATACCCCAAGTTATTCAACCATTCTCCAAATGATGAATTTCTCTCAATTTCCAATTCTTTACCATGACAAAAAAGAGCTGTTATAAATATTTTTTTCATGTAAGTCCTTTCCCCTTTTTATGGTTTCTTTAGGAAAAGGATTTAATCATGATATTGTCTGATCAAAGAGTATGCACAGTTTTATAGCCCTTTGGACATAGTTACAAATTTCTCTTCAGAATGATTGGATCAGTTCACAATTCAACCCATAATGCAATCTCAACTTTCTCATATTTTCCCCAACATTTATTATTTTCCTTTTCTTTCACATTAGCTAATCAGATAGGTGTGAAGTAGTATCTCTGAGTTGTTTTAATTTGCATTTTTCTAATCAATAATGATTTAGAGCATTTTTTCATATGACTATAGATATCTTTAATTTCTTCATTTGAAAACTTCCTCTTCATATCCTTTCACCATTTATCAACTGGGGAATGTGTTCAGTCATATCAGTCATATCCAACTCTTCATGACCCCACTTGGGGTTTTTTTTGGCAAAGATATTGGAGTGATTTGCCATTTTCTCCTCTAGCTCATTTTACAGATGAGGAAACTGAGGTAGAGAGAGTTAAGTGACTCATTCAGGGTCACATAGCTAGTAAGTACTTGAATCCGGATTTGAACCAAGAAACATGAGTCTTCCTGAATTCAAGCCCAGTGCATTGTGCACTATGGTAACATCTAGCTGCCATACATCATAAATCTATTCTTTTATATCTATTCTTTCCATTACCTGCTTTCTTATTACCTGCTTTTGTACTTAACTCCATACAATCTGATTTCATGGAACCATGCTCCTCAATTGAAATGACTTTTTCTACTATTACCATTTCATAAATGTTTAGTCCCATCATCTTTTCTCAGCCTCAGACTTTACAACATTTCAGCAACTTTCACACAATCTCCAAATCTGGGAGCTAAAAGGGACTCCAGGGGCCATTTTATTCTCGAAGATCCCAGCAAGTGTTGAAGTCTATATAGCCTAATGGTTCATTGAAAAATTGTTACCATGTTTTGTTTTTGTTTTTCAAATTCTAGTTTGATTTAGGGCACGGAAAGTTGTTTTTGATAGAAAAGTTCTAAAGACTTGAAATTTTTGATAGTTTGATAGAGAAGTTTCAAAGGCTAGAGCAGTTTCAAAATTTCCATGACAGATTCTAGATGAAAAATACACAGGTGAAGCAAAACCTTTCTTGATTCCCTCCGGTTTTCTCTGATTTAAATAGTTCCAATTTCTACTAAAATTTAATCTGCAAACACCTGTTGGATTTTTCCCCCCTTTTTTCAATTTCTTTAAACTGTCAATATTACCCAAGCCCAAATACTGGCACAGCAAAGCTGAAAAAGAAATAGGATAATTTGGAATAGTGATCAAGCTTCTGCAGAGAAACTAAGAAAGCTGAGCACAGATTCCCCTGCCTTTCATTTGTACTTGATAAATCCAAGGATGATTGAAAGCCACTGACATTATTCCATAGTCACATAGAATGTTGGCTATGTTTACCACTTTCCCCAAAGAAATTGATGATAAATTACTATTATCAGGACTGACCCATGCCAAAGTCCAAGGACTTTGCACACATAGTGAATGCTGAGAAGATAAAGAAGAGTTCTGAAGGGTGATCGAGGACAAAGTTCTGGCTGAGAACCCACCTCTTTGGAATACTGTGTCTTAGACTTCTCAAAGCACTGTCCACAGCAAAAAAAAAAAAAATCACCCCATCTTAGCCCCAAGATACACACAGGGGAATACAAATATAGACACACAGGGAGAGTCACAGAAATAGTTAGGAATCCAAGCCTTTTATAAACTGCCCCCAACCTAATTGTTCAAATTGATCTCAAATAACACCCATTCCATGCTCTGGTTTAGTTGTTGTAATGACCATCTCTATGCTGAGGATTCTCAAATGAACTTATACTGCCCTAACTGCTCCACTCACCTTTAACATCTTCAATTGCCTTTTGGATTTCTTGAACTGAATGTCCAAAAGATATCTTAAAGCCAACATATACCAAACTGAACTTGTTATTTTTCTTTCTAAACAGTCCCTTAACTTTACTCTCCACAACTTCTCTATTACTATAGAGGGCAACATTATAATTTCAGTCTTCACACTAATAATTTAGGGGTAATTCCTGATTCTTTACTTTTTCTCATCTCTCCCACTCCATATTCAATCCCTTGCCAAGACATATTGGTTTCATAATGGTGAATATCTCAAATACACTTCTTTCTCTAGAGACTGCCACTGCTCTAGTATAGACCCTTACTACTTCATTCCTGGACAACTATATTAGTCTGCTAGAAGTAAGGGTGGAATTTTGCCTGCTTCAAGTACCCCACTCCAGTCCATCCTCCATTTAGCTACTAAAGTGATTTTCCTGAGTCACACATCTGACTATGTCACTTACCAATCTCCATCAGCTCCAGGATCACATACAAAATGCTTTTTGTCCTTCAAAGCCCTTCATAACCTGCACCTTCCTACCTTCCCAATCTTCTTACACTTTACCCACTGATATATACTTTTCAGACCAGTGACATTGACCTCCTGGCTGTTCCTCATCTAAGATGTTCCATGTCTCAGCTCTGAGCATTTTCTCTGGCTGACTCCTATGCCTGGAAGGCTCTCCCTTATCACCTCCCTTTGTTTTTGAACTACTGTATACTGAGTAAGGCTCAGGCTTACTTCCTTGGAGATGCCCTTTGGCACTTTTCACCATCACCCCAGGGCAGCCTGAGAGGTTCAGACAACATGAGATCCCTCTGAGCTTCTTGACTATTGTTTATGCAGTCATGCTTTGGGTTCACTCTTCCAGAGCAAGGTCAGCTATTTCAAGCCTTTACAATCTTAGGAATACCTCTGAGGGGCAGTGAGGGCATTTTTTTCCCAATGCCAACATCTTCAGCTGTCATGCTGCTGTATACTCCCAACTCTTAACTTCCAGTGAAAAGCATTTATTCAATTTTTCATTTAACCAATGAACATAAATTAGGTTTCAGAAAACGATATTTACTTAAAAGGTATAGTAATAATTGAAGCAATAAACCTTACTCCTCTCAACATCTAAGGACATATTCTCTCCTATACCACCTTGGCCCCTAGGGAGAATGGGCTCAAACTTAACACAGTTTCTACATAGCATTCACCTCCACCAGGTTCACTTCTAAAGAAAACAAATCTGATGAAAGAGTCTGTCTTGTACCACAGGGCTGAGACCTAAAGGTTTTCCTCAACTTTTGTGCTGGGCTGGCTGCAAAATATGGCATGGAGTTTGGCCCCAGATTCTGGTGACTTGCCATTCTGGCCTTTCATTTAAAAATGGGACACTCCTGTTGGCCTGTATGGACAGGGTCCAAGGTTAGTCCCCTATGCATGTTTCTCATCCATTGTAGCTGGGCAAGTAAAAGTCAAAGCAAAGCCAAAGACCTGATTTTGGAATTCAGTCCAGTTCTAGCTGTGTAGCCAATCAATCTCACTTTGTAACATATCGTCAGGAGCCCAGAAATATCTGCAGAAGATTTGTTCATGCTTTCATTACCTGTTCTTACAGCTCTTGGGAAAAAGCCCTCTCTTCCCCACCTAGTCTTTTCCACATAAGAATTGCTCCTCTAGCTTCCTCATCAGTTTCCCACAACACTTACAAACAATAACAACAGCATTGGATATAAGAGAGCAAAAGGGGGGCTTAAAAGCCCACTTTCCACCAAATGTCTTTCATTATACTCCCATTTTCATTATTGTAGTCACCAAGCACTGACTGCATCTTCAGGATATGGAGGTCCTTGTGCTCATCTTAGTCTTTCTATAGCCAATGTGCCACTCTCAAAGTCTAAAACAAAGGAAGCACTTCATGTTTGTTTAAATAAATTCATGCTGAATACCAATAAAATATTCACCACAGTTGTTCACTTTGGTCATGGAGAAGATCCATCGGAGAGTCCAAATGGGATGGGGGAAAGTCCCCTGTGGATGATGGGTCCTCCACAGGAATTTGTGAAGAGCATTTTCCTGATGTATTTAAGAATAAGTCCAAAAAGAGTACAAGGCTTCCTCTTTGAGGGAAATGAGCTCCCATGACTTCCCAGACTTGTTCTACTCCCCCCCCCCATTTTAAAAACTAATATTTTTACACTATTATGCATGACTGTGAATGTTATTTTGGAAATAGTTTTCCTATCTCCCCCCCAGATGGTATGTTGGGTTTCCAGAACACAACTAATACTTCTCTCCTCGAGGTACTAGAGGTGGCCCTAAGGAGTTAGGGACATGTTTCTAATTCTATACTTCACTGTCATTTCATTCAAATGAAACAGCTCTCTCCCACTACTAGTGATCTCTCAATTGTCAAGTTCAAAAGCCTTTCCTCAAGTATCATCTTTTCTGCTCTGAAGCTTCTGCCATTGTCAAACACCCTTTTCTCTTGGATATTCTTTTCTCTCTATGTTCTCTTCTTACCTGCTGCTATCTACTGAGGAACTCCAGCCATAATAATCACTTTGCTGCTTCACTTCCATTTCTCTGTAACTACTTTCTGGCTCCCTTTCATGTTCTGTCTTATCCTCTTAGAATAGAAGCTTACTGAGAGTAAGGATTGGTTTGTTTTCTTGATTATTTTTTTTTCCCCTCAGTGCTTAACATAGTGCCCAGTTCATAGTAAATGCTTAATACATCTTCCTATAGAACACAAATCCTTAATCTGTGTATCTTTATATCCATTTATATATCCAATTATATATATCTAGATAGTATGTATATATGCATGTATGTATACATGCATAATATATATGTACCCATTGAATTAACTGCTCTTTTGTTGATCCTTTAGCTGAGCAATAGTCATTTATAATGAATGTCCTCCAAGGCTGTGTCCTGGACCTTCATCTTTTTTCATTCTATACTTTTTCATTTAGTAATTTCATTAGCAACCATGGATTCAATTATCATCTCCTTCTAGTTCTGTTTATAAGCAGACCTCATTTTATTACACTTTGCTTTTTTGTACTTCACAGGCATTTTATTTATTTATTTTGGCAAATCTAAGGTTGGGGGCAATCCTGCAATAAGCAAATCTATCTGTGCCATTTTTTTTCAACAACATATGCTCTCACTGTAACATGGCACATTTTGGTAACTGGCAATATTTCAAACTTTTTCATTATTATTATTACATTTGTTAGAGTGAACTCTGATAAGTGATCTTTAATGTTACTATTGTAATTGTTTGGGTACACTATGAACTGTGACCATATAAGATGGTGAACTTAAGTGATAAATGTGGTGGATGATCTTTTTTGCTCCACTGATCAGCTATTTTCCTTCCCTGAGACACAATAATATTGAAATTAGGCCAGTTAATAGCCCTTCAATGGCTTCTAAGTGTTCAAATGAAAGGAAAAGTCAATCTACATGGAAAACTTTAGGATTGTCTCAGCTACCCTGATGCAGCAGCCATCACCATCAATGAAAGACCCTCTAATTACCAAAAAAGATTTTGACTTACTGAATGCTCAGATGATGGTTAGCCATTTTTTCTTTAACAATTAAGTATTTTTTAATTGAGGTATGTATATTTTTAAAGACATAATATTGTTACATACTTAATAGACTACAGTTTTGCATAAATATAACTTTTGTATGTATTAGAAAATAAAAAATTCATGTGATTCACTTAATTGCAATATTTGTTATAGTGGTCTGAAACCAAATGCCCAATCACTCCAAGATATGAGGATATCCAGCCTTAGACTGTATTTCATCTGAGTCACAAACATGAATCATCAACTGCCTCATGGATGTCTTGAATTGGATGTCCTGTGGATAACAAAAGAAGATCCAAAACAGAGCTCTTATCAATCTCCTACAACCTCCCTTCTTCTGAAGTTCCTTATTATAGTTGAGACTCTCAGCATCCTCCTCCATACGCAGGCTCACAGCCTCAGTGTCACCTGGGATTCCTATATGGAATTCATTGCACATTTCCAATCTGTTATCATGCCTTGCTTTTTCCAGTTTCACAAAATTTCTTATAGATCTACCCTTCTTTCCACTCATATAGTCACTATTTCTTGCCTGAACAGTCTTCGGGTATGCCTTATTGTGGAAAATCTCTCATTACAAACAATTATTCACTCAACTGCTAAAGGACAGGTCTGATCATGGCACCTGCCTGTTCAGTAAAGTCCAGTGGCTTTTTGTTACCTCACAACACAAAAACAAAATCTACTGTTTGGCATTTCAAACTTCTCACAACCTGACCCCCTCCTATCATTCTAGTTTTCCTATATATAAATGCCCTCTCTTCATTCTATATTCCAGCTATACAGGATTACTTGCTGTTCTTCACAAAGGACAATTCATCTCCCTCCTTTATGAATTTGCATTAGTTATCCCCTTTGCCTGGAATGTACTCTATTTTCTTTCTCCCTCTCTCTCCCCTTCTCCCCCTCTCTCCTTTTCTTTGTCTCTCCTCTCTCT